>NC_035443.2:163089127-163439127 GCF_002127325.2 Helianthus annuus
AGTATTTAGTTTGACGCGAAGTTTAAAGGAAGCGTGTCAAAAAGGGCCAAAGATTATGCATAGAGTTAATTACGGTTTTCGTCCATGTGGTTTGTTGAAATAACCATTACAGTCCATTAGTATAAAAATTTGTAAAACAGTACCAGTACTTTCACTTTTGTAACAATTACAGTCCGCCTCGTTAACCCCATCCAATTTACTGGTAAACTTGACGGTATTTTATACTAATTTACCGGTAGTTTTTTTTAACATAGGGGCATTTTAGTCTTTTTTGTTAACTTAAAGGGCAATTCGGTCTTTTTCACTTTATGTACAAGCATTTAGCATAATGTACAAAAGTATTCAAAACCCTTGAAGTTAACAAAAAGACGGAAATACCCCTGCCTTAACGGAGAAAAATGGATGGATTTAACGAGCCGGACGAAAATGGCCAGATTTCAAACCTTTGGGATCCAGATGCGGAAAAACAAACCTTTGGACGAAAGTCACAAAACTGGCCAAACCTCAGGGACGAAAATGGCATTTTACTCTTTTAACAAAATATGAACTTTTTGGGCTAAACTTGTTTTTGGGCCCTGTTTGACCCGCACCAAAAATCACGCACATGACACGAAGTTAAAAAGGAAGCAGGTCAAAACGGCTGAAAATCAGCCAAAGATTATGCATAAAACAGTTAAATCATTTTATTCCAGACGTTTATTATTATGTTAAAAAAATACGAACTTTTTGGACAAAACATGTTTCGGGCCGATCCGACATGGCCCAGTTTGATCCGCACCAAAAAGTACTCGATTTGACACAGAATTGTTATGACTCGACTCATTTGGCAAACTTACTTAAATTGTGTTGCCCCTTTTCTTTCTTGGAAACTAAGGACCATGAGCTATTTTGGTGTAGTGCAGGGGACAACGTTTGTGCTTCAGAAGCAAACCGAACCCCGACAAAAATTGCTGGCTGCAATTTCATCGGGTAGTTCAGTAACGCAGGTGCCACTTCAGATCTCTTAGATGAATCAAGAAATGCTTTCATTCGAAAAAAAAAAAACTTGTAAAATATTCGTCTTCTTGCAGGCAATTGACGAGTTTATATCAGTAAATCAAAATGTTACCAACGGTGAACAGCCGCTCATCGAAGGTGAATGGCAAATGATTTGGAGTTCACAGGTCGGTTTTCACATGTACTTTCGAATTATGCTAAATTACCTTTTTGCCCACGCAAGATCCTGCTGGGGGGCTAAACGGGTCATGTCCGCAAGTTGGAGGCTCCAACCCGACCCAAACCCGAAAACTTTACACGAACCCGAACACGACCCGAACCCAGAATCATGTCATACATATGAACCCGAACACGACCAGTTCAAACCGGATTTTTTAATTTTTTAAACTTTTTTATGCAAATTAATATATTAAAATTAAAATTTTACTACAAGAGGCACAAATGTATGTACAACAATTACATTTTAAATTTTAATTATAAAATCTTATATCAATTTCTCTTTTAAGTTATAAATATGGCATAAAATACATACCAATTTAATTTATAACATAAAACATATTGTAAAAAAATATAATATAATATAAATAGGTTAAACGGGTCAACCGGCCAACCCCCCCGGGTGGACACAAACCCGACCCGTTTAGCTAAACAGGTTCACGGGTGCAACCCGAAACTGACCAAAACCCGTTTAGACTAAACCCAAACCCACAAATTTCATGTTACGTACATGTCGTGTTTCGGGTTGTGTCAGAAATTCACACTCCTAGCTATCATATCATTGTTGAAGGGTGTTTAAGACATTTGACGTCAAATCCGTAAAATTATTTTTCTCAGATGGAAACAGATAGTTGGATCGAGAATGCAGCCAATGGACTTATGGGATCTCAGGTGAGATGCTCAATTTGTGTTGAATCACCGCCATTATAATAAGGACGGTTATTCAACACATTTCATATGTTTCGTTCAAATTGAGTTGACCCAACTTGTTCGTTTATAACTATTTTTAGATTGTTAAAGAGAACGGGAAACTCAAGTTTCTTGTTGACATACTATTCGGATTCAAATTCTCCATGAACGGGACTTTTGAGTAAGTTTCTTATCATCCAAAATCGATATCATAAAAATAAAAAAATCATGTTACCAGGTTATTGGTGGGGCCCGTGTGTTTTGAGTGACGGGTTCTCACATATATAAAAATACACCGGGTAAATATATAATTATGACTTATTTTTTCGATGTAGAAAATCTGGCACCAATGTGTATGATGTGCTGATGGATGATGGCGCGATAGTGGTTGGACCTTACGGGCTTCCTGTCGAGCTAGTGACCAAATTCAAAATGGAAGTCTTGTATGGTTTCTAAACTTGTGTTTTTTTTCATTGTTGTCTATTTTTGGACTTGTGATGATTTTTTTGATTTTGCAGATATTCGGATGACAAGATCAGGATAACCCGAGGGTACAACAAGATTCTTTTTGTCCATCTTTGTGTTGGTCGTTAACAAAAACCCGTACATGAATTTCCATAACAAGTAAGTTTTTGGGTTATCTTTTTTTTAAAGATACAGTGAGCCATTGCAACCCGTTGGGCGTTGGCATATAGGCTTAACAATCTTATAACAAACACCATTATTTCAGGTTTGAGAACTTCGAAGATCATTGGTGTTTATATGACGATGATAATCTCTTTTTGCTGCGTTGTAGATACGAATTTAAATTTGTAACTAGTATTGTTTCTGCTTTAATGATAATTCAAAATTCGGGTTTATAAATATGCATAAAGATTCATATATGTAGTAGGATTTGTACTTAAAGTATGCTTCTCGTACTTTAAATATACAGAAGAGTACACATTTCGTCATTATAACTTTAATAATTAAAGTAAACATTCTTTATGTTTAATGTATGTTACGTATTTCGTCATTTCCATTAACTGACGTTGAAATTCAAGTTAACCAAAATTTCATCAGTTAGTGTAAATAACGTAATTTGTAACAAACATTACATGTATAGGATGTTTTGTATAATAATTGAATTTAAAAAAATATATATATGCAAATTTGCAGCATATCTAAACAACAAAGGAGGTCAGTCTACCAAAAGATCATGTTACGTAAATTCGAACTTGCTCGATCTGTAAGTGTAATATACTCGTCTTAATATGATTACCTAAGGCTATGTTTTAGACAACTTTGAGAAATATTCAAACAAGTTGCATAATGGCGGCCTAAAATACACTTTATAATCGCGACCTTTTATGTAATAGAGGTGTTTACTAATCGGTTCAACTAGTGTCATGGTCGTTCTTTGAACCAATTTTTTTGATTCACGAATTCAAGTTTTTTCAAACAAACCACAACGTTGTCTTTTTTTTTTTTTTTTTTTTTACAGCAAAGAATTGGTTTTATGACTTTTATTTTATCAAATATGGTATATTTTCGACACAGTTTTATCTATATATTAACTAAATATTTTGACGATTTGTCTACCAAGATACAATGGAACTACGTTTTTAGGATGTTATACCAGTGACAATTGTGTCACTAGTTAGCAAGTTGGCGGGATGAATTGATTAACCTGAACATGACCCATATATTTATTTGTGTCAAACCCTAACTATGGCACTCCTTAAAAGTGTGTAAGCCAAACATGGCCTGTGTTACCCATTTACCTAAACAAGTCAAATTGCTTGACACATATGGTAATGAAAGTGTAACGGGTTAAAAGAATCGGAAGCGGGTTGATGGGTTATAAATAGGCTGTAATCAATGGGTTAAGTGGGTCGTAAACAGGTTGGCAGGTTGACCTGTTAAAATACTTTTTTATTATTATGTAAGGTTTAAATGTGTTGACGTGTGACATAACCTGTTTAATTAGACAGTTTCAAAAGAAGTTTAACTCGGACACAACTTGTATTAAACAGGTTAGACATAACAACATAAAACCTACTTATTTTCATGTTTTGTATGCTTCGTGTTTTGAGTCAGGTCAAGATTTAACACCGCTAGCTATAGCTCTGCACGTAGTGGTGAAAACCGAATGAAGTAATAAGTGTTGCAGAAATTTGTGGATACAAGAATGTTACTATTATTGTAATAAATCTAGAGAGTCATTTCTAGTATCAAAAGGATAGAAAATGGACAAGTATTATGTGTAGTTTTATGTACCAAAATGAAGTAGAGAGTATGTATTAATAAATAATAAGCCTCAAGACTCCCTTTCAAACCTAGGTTATTTCTCGCGTGACACCCCTTCGAACATACACCATTCGATCCTTCAAATCAAAGGATTTCGACTCTTTGTTTTCGGCCTCAAAAACTCTAACGCCCAGTTTTGAACCTCGTTACCTGTTGTTTATGTTGGTTCACACCTTATCATGTACTTAAAAAAAATTAATAACAAAGATGTATTTCAAGCGGTTTGTGGTGAAAGTGCGATATCAAAACGTCACATTACGTCATTTTCCTGTGATCAACCACCCCTATTAAACATCCACCTCTTTATGACTTAGGATACTATCAAACTTCCAATTTTCCAGTTATAGAAAACTTAACAAACTTATTTTCTTTATATTCTTAGACTAAACCTATAAATAGACTTTTTTTAAATATTTATAATATAAAATAGCAACAATGGTGAATGCAAGACAAAATTTATTGAGCTTAAAACTCAACATATGCTTTGCCACGTGCGTCCAATAATTACATAACTTGCATGTGGTGTGCCATTTGCAAGTAGTTAAAAGAGTTGGTTAATTAGGCATAATGTTTTCAGAATCGTTTATCGAATCTTCTGGCTTGCCGGTTCATTAGTTAGAATGGATCAAGTTTAAAAACCGGATGACGTAATAAACAGTTTAATAAAATATGAAGCCTATAATAAACAAATTATAAAGCATGAAGAAACAAAATATGAAGCCTGAAGTAGTAAATAAATTAGTGTTTGTGTGGACTTTGAAAGTGAGAAATGAAAGGATATGCATAAGTGTGTGTGTATACGGTCTAAGTATAAAAGATATGCAATCTCGAAATTAGATGATTCGGGCTTCAATGAAGGTTAAACAAAAATTTGGAAGTTTTCGCGTACAAAATTATATTTAGAAAAATAAGTTGTTTGAAACTAATCATATTGTCTTTAGCGCTAGAAGAGTGAATTTTCAGAATAATATTTAAGAAATTGCGATAACAATGGATAGGGTATGAAAGAGTTTGGTAATTGCAGTGACATATTAGGTTATAAAACCATGACTTATACTCGCTAGGTACCAATTACTCATTAGCTACCAAGTTCATAGGTATACTCGTTTATGGTCCTATTTGGTTATAAGCTACTCGTTGAGATGCACGTTACCCGATACCTAATCTCAAACTTACTATAAAAATTGTCGTTAAATATGAAATACTCAACTACACTTCTAGCAATTCTGTAAAATCAAGTTTTTAACAACTTAAGTATACTACTATTTAAATCATTTAATATCGTATAATATATTAACTTATTTGGTTTGATACAGATAAAGCGGATAAGGTAATCATACAAACATCACCTAAAACCATTCCCCTCTCAGCCCGCAAAACTTATTAAATGTTTGAAACTAGTTTTCATAATCGTTCTCAACCTGAAATACTCGTCTTAATGTTTTGAGTTAAAATTTTTCTGTCACATTTAAGTCTTGTTATCTCTATAATAAGAAGTGCCTTAAGTTAAATCTTTAGAGTTATGTGATAAATTAAAAAAAAAAAAAAAAAAAACTGTTATACGTTGTTAAGTTCCTTAGGTCACTAGTGGTCATTCAATAAGCTTGATTTACCTCTGACATGATAAGTCTAAGCTGGGTTAACAATAGCCAATTAGGATTTGCAAAATCTCGATGAAATATGTCATTTTCTAGCAAATCATAACGCATGTGTCTACATTGATGATTCGCCCCCAAGTATTAAAGAATACAACATTTGATGATAACGAAGATTAGAAGACAAATCTTTTGATATCCCGATCGTTATGACTACTTGTTTTATTGATATACTGGTTAAACCGATTTAAAAAAAAAAAAAACAAGATCACGTAAATAAAAAATATGAAAACCAGTAAATAGGAGTTTTGAAAAGAAAAAGAAAACACATGAATTTTAAATTTTACTTTTATCAGGTTTATCAATTTAGTCGTTCGACACCATAATTGTTGACGATCCTTTACTCCGACAACATCTAGGGTTCCTCGAACAATGTGATATCTCACACCGGGTAAATCCTTAACCCTCCCTCCTCTTACTAAAACTACTTAATGTTCTTGTGAATTATGGCTAATACCTAGTTCAAGAATACATATCCAAGCCGAGTATGTACACAGTTCCTATTCCAATTTTTATTCTTAATATTTATTTTTTACATGATAAACATTTGTTCTTTTACTTATTAAACTATCAAAAATTCAATTTACATTCTGTTGTGAACATGAAAAATAATTGCAAGTAATTATATGGCTCTTCTTCTTAACGTGGCACACATATGTGGCGTAAATTGACCTTCCTTTTGCGATTTGCGCTTCGATTTTAGAGCTTGACGCTTTTGTACGCTTCACGCTTTTTAAGACTAAACCATAAATCACTTCCATACACTAAACTTGAATTAGGAAATGACATTTGATCATTTTTATAGACGTATGAAAGTTGGGTAGTAATCAAACTTGATCAAGCAATGTACATTCTCAATCACTAGTATTTTTCAATCATAATCAAAATATTATTTAAGAACATTAGGCCACATGTTTACATCAAGATTTTGCATATAGTTGGTTCATAAACATTAAACTGCAAATTACCATAACTTTAACTAAACCCCTCTTTATCCCCCCATCCCCAAACCCAACCCACTTTCCAAACCTAAAAAAAAAAAGAAAAGAAAAAAAAAAAGTAAACCAATACAAACAAAAAGTGGCCAAATCTGCAAATTTAGATTCATCAACAAACTTAACAGCAAAAGAGATTATATGAACCTTTTTAAATCATATACCTTTAGATTGATATGAGTTCAAATTTCTTACTCATTTGCTGCATTTTCTTCATCCTTTAAAGCTCCATCATTAGCATTTTCTTCACTTTTTTCCAATGAAACTGATGATAATTCTTCAGTATTCTTCTTAACCTGTTCTGCTACCCCCTCATCATCTTTCTTTAGTTCAGTTTCTTCAACTTTATCAACATTTTCTACCATTAAAACATCCGTTTCGATACCCTTTTCAATGCTCTCAGTTTGCTTGATCTCATTATCCCCATTGTTGTTATCATCGTTATTATTATTGTTGTTGTTATTGTCCTCTGAATGCTCATGGTTTTCTTGGTTTTCTTCCATAACCTCGTTATTATCCTCCATTGACCGACCATATCCCCTGCTCTCGCTTTCGTTTTCAGAATCATTCTCCACGACCTCCTCGTTAAGCCGTTCCCCGCCTCGGCTTTGTCTCTCAAGACACTGCAACCGCATTCGCAAATCGTCGAACTCCCGTTCCATCAAGAACAATCTCTCTTTCAATATCAAGTTCTCTTCCTCAAGTTGCGCGATATGCGTATCCTGATCATCCACTCGGTTCTCCAATAGATAACTACTATGATCCGCACCACTATAGTTCGGATAAATCATCTCAAACCGACTCAAATCATGATCCAACCTCCTCTCAACCTCAACATGTTCTTCCACATCACTCTCACTCGACCCACCTTCGTCTTCCTCTTCGTCCTCCGCAGCATCCGCTTCATTTCCCGGAGACCGAAGCCTAATCAACCCTTTCATCGAACCATATCCGTCTACCCCCCACTCTTCTTTCGCCATATCCACTAACACCTCTCGAGAAGGCGAAAATATCGGTGTGGGTAAAACCGCAGGTGTCACAGGGCACGGTGACACTAACGAAGTAATCCCACCGGATTTCTTCGCTCGAATTAAAAACGACGTAGTGTTTCTAGGCGCGTAAGGCGCTGATCGCCCACCGTGGTTAAACTTCTTTTTTGGGAAATACCTCCTCGCTTTCAACCGATTCTGTTGCTGCAATTCGTTCAATGTAGGCGGATTATACGCCCCAGAACCACCCGAGTTACCACTAACACTACTACTACCACCACCACCTACACCCATAACCGGTAAATCCTTTCGAATATTATTATTCCACTTCTCATTCCCCTTCTTCCCCTTCCAATTCTTGTTACTCCTCGGTCCCATCTGTCCCATTGGCTTCAACGAAGCCGATGGGGCACCCAGACCTTTCAAATTGTTCTGAAACTTGACCTGGTCGACCTGTGGCGGAGGCCACATCCCGTAGCCTCCGCCACGGTGCGGCTGGTTCGCTGCCATCAGCGAAGGATTCATCATCTGACTCACAAACATTTGCGAGTTCTGGCTATTCAGATTACTCAAACTATTCATATTATTCATGATCTGCTGTGGTTGATTCATCACTTGTGGTAACTGCTGCTGCCCCATACTCATCATCTGTGACTGATTCGGTTGATTCATCTGGTCTTTCATTTCCGCAACAATTTAAATCGAAGATCAATTCAACCAGATCCAGATATAAACAAAAACCAAAACCCTAATTGTAGAAAAAAAGATCTAAAATAACAAACATAAAATAAACAAAATAGAAAAGAAACAAACAAACCCTAGAACTAAGGGAAAACAAGATTAGTTTTCGATATTCAACAACAAAGTGTGGGATCTAAGACGATCAGGATTAGGATTTAAGATTTGTGAGAAGAAATTGTTGATTTGAATTTTTATGAATATGAAGAATTTTGTTGTTGTTGTTTAGGTCTCGTTGTTTTTGGGTAGCGTTTATGTGGAGGCGAAGAGGGCCTGATGTGGGTTTTATAGGTGGGTAAGTTGGGAGATCTACGGTTGAGGTTTGGTAGGGATGATTGGACGGTTGGGATTGGTGGTGTGTGCTTGCGTGTAAACTTGAGTCGGTTGTGGTTAGAATGCAATTGCAATTCACCTTAGATTTTAACTTATTTGTACAGATGTTTTAACGTATTAGTTAAAATTGATATTTTGTTTTTAAAATATAATAATAACTAGTGTGGATTCTTCTACGCTACATGGTGGGAATTCGGTATGTATCGCAGTGGCGTTGTTAGAAATTTTTTCTTACGGGTTTAAAAATTTTTGAAGGATAGACGACCGAGTGTCTATCACTAAGTTTAGTTGATAATCATGTTTTTTCTTATCAGTTTTTTCTCAAATGTAGCTCATATGGACTGATCTTGTCTAAGCAAACTTTTGCATTTTTAATGATTTGTTGTGAAGACTATTGGTCTTTCCCACATGAAGTTTCATTCCTTAGTTACCTTTATTCCAACCATTAAAGCCCCTAGTAACAAACACGTCTAAATGATTCTCAAATTGTTCTTTAAACAAATAGCAACAAAAACAATGTGCACAATCAGTGAAAACACTATACTCTAACCAACTCCCAAACCCAAACTTGTTACCAAACCAACTCATTTGAAATTTCCTTGAATCCTTGCCAAACATTGTTATTTGAAAATTATGACGTTTAGGTTGACATGGCCCTCTAGTAAGTATGCCCTCCTAATATCTTCTTGTTGATTTGGGTGATAAGAGGAAATTGCTTTTCGTTTGGCCGGGTTTAAAGGAAAATGCTCCAAATCAACAAATTCACATGTCACAGAAGTTGAAGATTTAAGTTCAGCAGTGGCGGATCTAGAAATTTTTCCATGGGGGTGCGGAAGATTTTTAAAAATTTTAGGGCCCTAGGTACATAAGTAAAAAAATCGGTTGTATCGGGTCGGGTCGGGTCAGGTCATGTAAGTCAAAAGAACATCAAACTAAATTTATATATATGGCAAACACGTCAAACTTTGTACAAACATAATTAAAACGTCGCCCTACGGGTTTTCATTTTTTGAAATCTATCCAAAACATCATCTAAAGCTACTTTCTTAAGCAAGTCTTTCTCTATATAACATACACAAGTATCACTTAAATTCTCATCCCCAATCCGATTACGCAAGTCGGTCTTCACATTCTTCATTGCCGAAAAACATCTTTCAACGGTTGCGACGGGTAATACGAGAACAAGCTTCAATAACCGATATATCAATGTAAAAGTTACGTGAATATTTGTTGAAACCATTAACCTTACAAGACATGACAAACCATCCAAGTTGGCGAATTGTTTATCTTTTTTCACAAAATTAAAGTAGTTTTCGAGTTGAACCGGAAGCCTTCGTTTTTCCTCTTCATTGAAATCATAAGGATACTTCTCGGCTAGCTTTAGTATATTTGGAATGTCAAATGCACTAAAATTATCACAAGGACTCAAACAACTCATACAAACAAGTAGTTCAGATGTTACCTCATTAAAACGGTTCCCAAATTCTTGTATTTGCAAATCAAGAACCGCATTGAAGCAATCATACTCGTAATAATGCCGATTTGTGATGTTCGTCTTTCTTCTTGGCCACCTTGGGTTAACGTATTCATCATCCAATTTTTTCACCTCAAGTTCATACATGTCACAAAAGGAGTTAACCTTCTCCAAGAACTCATTAAAACCTTCCAACCTAAACTTTTCAAGTTGGTTTTTGGTGGAAGAAACCAATTTAACCGCATTCATCAAATCTTGCTCCTTTCTTTGAAGACATTGGGACAACGTATGTGTGATGTTTAGAATATGCTCCATCAAGTGTATGTAAAATACAAAGTCGTATTTTTTCATATCCTCTAGAAGTCCGCCCGCTTGTCTACTACAAGGAAGAGTTTGACCCGTTTCTACTAACCATCCAAGAACTTCCATAATGTTTGGATATAAAGAAATTAAACGGGAAAGTGTCTTGTAATGGGAATTCCAACGTGTATCCCCGGGCCTTGAAAGCGTCATTTCTTGGTTCAACCCACTTCCGGTACAAAGTACATCTTCCATTTTTTTCCAATTGTCTTCTTTGGCTTTCACGAAGCATATCTTGCCGTTTAGAAGATGCACAAACGGCATTTGTTAAACATGTTATCGTTTCAAAAACTCTCCAAATTGGTGTGTGTTTGTGAGCCACCGCCACAACAACTAGTTGAAGTTGGTGTGCAAAGCAATGAATATAAAAAGCCGAAACATTTTCCTTTAAGATTAGAGCCCTTAGGTCGTTAAACTCGCCCGACATGTTACTTGCCCAGTCATAGCCTTGGCCTCTAATCTTTTTCAAACTTAACCCATAACGTGCCAATATATCATCAATAGCCGTTTTGAGTGTTATTGCGCTTGTCTCTTTGACATGAACAAGCCCAATAAAACGCTCCTTAACAATCCCAACTTTATCAACAAATGAATAACAACTGCCATTTGTTCCTTTTTTGATATGGTCCTCTTAGTATATATGCCCTTCTAATCTCATCTCGTTGATTCACGTTATATGATTCTATCGGCTTGCAATCATACGGATCCGAAGGAAGAGTATCCAAATCAATTAGTTCGGAAGATGTATCCACTTTCTTCCTCTTGAGAAATCGCACCATAACGTCTCTACTCATGGTTCCTATCACAATCATATTGATCCATCGTTCATGACCATAAATTCATCGTTTCAAAAATCATCCAAATATGAAATATCACCCCTAAAAATCATCTAAATAACATAATCATCATGCCCTAGAATTGTTTAATCATCCCTAAAAATCATCTAAATAACATAATCATCAAAATAATCATCTAAGGCAGTAAATCATCACGTAAAATCATCAAAAAAACCATCATAAAAATCATCTATGGCATTAGATAATCAAGTAAAATCATAAAAAAAAACTAACCCTTGATTCCGGTCGCTGTTGTGTTGCTGCTGCCTGGCCGGATTCCGCTCAGTTTCTGGCCGGAATTTTGACTATCGCTGGCTGATGTTGCTGCTGGCATGCTTGCTGGTGAAGTCGCTGGGCACTGGATCAGGATGTCGTAGAACAGAAGGCGGGAGGATATTGAAGGGGTTTTTGGGCTAATTGTTAATGTTTATTGTTGGGTATTGGGTAATTACTAATGGGCTTTTTGTTTATTGTTGGGTATTGGGTAATGGATATGGACTAATGGACTAATGGGTTAAGCTTTGGTTTGGGTTTAAGTAGTATAATGTATTAATATAGGTAGTTTTTTTTTTTTTTATAAAAAATCAGATTTTACTAAAAAAAATTATTAATATAAATCCATAATATTTTTTACCCAAGGGGTGCGGATGAAAAATTCCAAGGGGTGCGACGGAAAAATTCCAAGGGGTGCGGACGAAAAATTCCAAGGGGTGCGGGCAGGATTTTCTTCGGAAAATTACATAAAAAATTTTTTTTCTCGGGGGTGCGCCCGCCCACCTTGGCATGATGGTGGGTCCGCCCCTGAAGTTCAGTCAACTTTTCTTTTATAATATCTCTATATATTCATGGTTTATACCTAAAATACACATTAACACACAAAATTCACACATGTATTCTATTATTATAAGCTTATAACTATACAATTATTACATAATAATAAAACCCTAATGTTTATAGTTTATTAATAAGATAAACTGGAATTAATGTCTTTTAACAACTACAATAAGATAAATAACAAAATCAAATCAGAGGACACAATTTGCAATATTTTTTAAACAACACTATTGTTAGTGAAGCTTTTTGTCCGCCGCTATGCGAATAAACTAGATTGAATGTTAGTGCATTTTTTTGAACAACATCCAATGTCTTTTGTAATATGCCAAAGGATATTGGTTGGTGTTTACATCCATTAAAAAAATAAAGATGAATGCCGATACCGGAACCGACGATGCTCAGGCGAGATCGTGTAGGTTTGTTTCGTTCCTAGTACGCTACTGACAATTAGTGTAGTTTATGACTCAAGAAAATTTATAATTTTAAATATAACTCTTACTAGAAAAAAAATACCCTTTGTTTACAACACTCTCATTACACAAAAGTTATATGATGTAACAAAAAAAAGTCATGTAACAAAAAAAAGAGTAAAGTACAATTTCAGTCATTGGGCTTTACACCAAATCGCACATACAACCCTTATTTCAAAAAAAAGACCAATCAAGTCCATGTAGTTTTCAATTGGAATCAATCAAGTCCCTCTATCAAACGTCTGTTAGATAAACGTTAGGATTTTGGTTAAAAGACCAAAATGCCCTTTAGGGACTGAAATTGCAAAATACGAAATAGTCATCTCCCCTTTATAGTCTCTACAACATACAACCCACCACCACAATCTCAGCCACTACTCACCATTACCACCAACAACCACCCTGTGCTACTGGAAGAAGAGTTTTTCAAGTTTCTACAACCAACCATACAAACTTGTCTAGTTTCATCATCATAAATCCCTTCCGCTGATATCTGCGTGTTATCTTTATTACTAGAGGATAGATTTAGTGATGAGATCCCATTTACGAAGATATAACTCATTCTCAGTATAAAACTGATCTCAAAGCTGATGTTCGCTGGGCCACTGTTGGTGGTCGTTGAAATATCCACCTCTTGCCATGGACTGAAGTTTGGATTCCGGACCGAATCGCAGGGAACCACAAAGTCAACCCAATCTAGCAATCCCAATACGGGCACTACCCAGAGGATCGCTCTGGTTCAAGATAAACAGGCGATGATGCACAACTCATCTTTTCCCCTATTCCAAGTTCCTTCTCTGATCAGTGATATTTTGTGATATTTCTGGTTGAAAAGCTTGATCATATGGAGTAAACCTTATGTCTTAAAATTCGATTAGAAAACAAAGTTTGTAGTCTTCCTCAGAACATTGGATCACGTACAATGACATGAAAGCAGGCAAGTTACCATGGTCTTGACCAAATAAAGAACAATTTTGCAATTACTTGCATACTCCAACTTGTAAGTTGTGAATCTTCGTCTAAAAATCAAACATATATCTAGAGACTTCATATTGGCTACTGGATCTTGAACGGTTTTGGTTTTAGTTTTTGTTACATTACACTCTTTATTAGATTCCAATGTATACTTGTATTTTAATGGATCCACTCGTGGGAAACCCAACACTAAAAGTTGGTCAAAGTAATCAAAATCATTAGGAGAAGCTAAGCTCTCCAACATTCCACTCAGTAAATTGTTGTTCATACTTATGAACAATTAGTTTTAATCCGAGATGAGATTTTGGAGAAGATGGGAGGAGTAAACGCTTCAATTTGGTGTTTTGAAGGGGATGTAATATGCCATATTGGGTTAAGTAGACGATGAAATGACGGGATTGCCCTTGGATTTCTAAGTAAAAAGACAACCATACCCTGATCAACAAACAATTGACTAATAGAAAGTGTAAGGCGGGACTTGATTGATTCCAATTGACAACCACATGGACTTGATTGGCCTTTTTTTTTTTCAAATGAGGGTTTTATATGTGACTGGGTGTAAACCCCACAGACTGAAATTTGACTTTACTAAAAAAAGTTGTGTACCCAAAAAATAATGTTGAGTCCATCAATTGAAAACCATAAAAAGCGAATATTGATACATCCAATGATATTGTTGTTGGTATCGACGTTGTTCAGTCAAGTAAATCACGATACCGTTATGACAACGACATTTGATATAGCCTACAATATCAAAAAAAAAAAAAAATCATTTTGAACGCAACCTTATTTTCATCAAAATTTAAACCAGAGCTTTGAGAAAAAAAATCTAACACAACTGCTTATTTACTTTTATAAAGCTAATGAACACATAGGAGAAAAAACAAATAAAAAACTAAACTGGTTCAAAGGTTATATATATATATATTTATATATATATATATGTATATATATATGTATATGTATATATAGTATTGAGAAAAGATAATAAAATACTCATTTATATATATATATATATATATATATATAGTATTGAGAAAAGATAATAAAATACTCATTTATCAAAGTTTGTTTTTAACTAGTTGAAGCCCCGCCCGCGTTGCGGGGCGATGACCGAATAATTCTCAATCAATTAAAAAACACTATTATAGTTTTGTTAGGAAAAAAAAACTAAAACAATGACAAGACCGTAGTTCTGAGCTCAGGACAAAACTGTAGTTTGTCAGGATTAATGAGCGAGTGTTAGGCAGCTCTTTCACATGAAAAAAAATTAAATCCAGTCAACCAATTAAAAAAACACTCTTATAGTTTTACTAAAAAAACTAAAACGATATCAATACTGTAATTTGAACTGAGGACAAAGCTGTATTTGTTGAGTTGGGTAAAATCGTAATTTGCCAAAAGTTAAAGTGATGGGAATACTATAAATTTGAACCAGAGACAAAATCGTAATATAACTTTGCAATAAAGACAAACTCATAATTTTAAGCTGGGACAAAACTATATTTTTAATTTGAACTGGAGCAAAATCGTAATTTTGAATTGGGGGGCAAAGGCATACTTTTATTTTGAAACGGGCAAAAACATAATTTGAAACTAAAGGCGAAATCATAATTTTTGAAACGGGGTGAAAATGCAAAATCGTCGTTTTTAGTTTGGGGCAAAAACATAAATTTATTTTAATCTGGGGCCAAAATTGTAATCTGGGGATAAAATCATAATTTGGAACGGATGGCAAAATCGTAATTTTGAGCAAGGGACAAAAACATAATTTTATTTTGAAGTGGGGGCAAAAACGTAATTTTATTTTAAATTAAGGACGAAACCGTAATTTTAAAACGAATATAAAATAATAAAACGGGTGGTCTAATAGGGAAGTGTCACGCAGCTGTATGACATTATTCTCCTAAGTGTATAGGTAGGAAATGTATATGCTAAAATAGTAATAGTAATGAGTTTAAGTTATTTTATATTATCAATCAATAAAATGCTTAGATGACATTGCCACATTGGTTTTCTTGACGTATTATTCTTTATTTTAGTTCAATAAAATGCTTAGACGACATTGGTTTTCTTGACGTGTGAAAATTATTCTTCATTTTAGTTCACTATTAAGGGCATGTTTGGCTAACCTTATTTAACTTAAAAAGAACTTTTGTTAAAAGTACTTATTCACTTATGATTTTTTGAAAAGGTAGTTTTTAAAAAAAGTGTTTGGATTGGCTTATGTGATGGGAAAAGCCAATAAGCCAAAAATTTTTGAAAACTCATTATATTCTAGCTTTTTAAAATGACTTTTCCACCTTAACCAAAAAGTTATTTTGAAAACTATTTTTCCTTTATGTAAACATTATTTTGACTTATTAATAAGTCAAGAAGTTGATTTAAAAAGTTTACCCGAACATGCTCTAATAATTGTTTTTAAAAACGGAGAAGAAAATATATGTGAATCATGAAAAGTCAAACTCGTTTGACACCAAAACATTATGTCCTATTTGTTGGCTAACCCACCATCAAGGCATCAACCACCCATACCGTAGTGTCACTGTGTCATCTAACATCCTTGCAACATGGCCTCCTTTGTAACACTAATTGCATTGATTGGTATGGTTTAGGTTCACTGATTTTGTTTAAGATAATATCAAATCAGCAGCAGTGGTGAAGCTTGATATTAGGCAAAATAATTGGGAGGGGGGGGGGGGGGGGAGGTTGCACCACCGGGTATCAACTAAGCTACGGCCCTGCAAATCGGGTTGATCAAGTAGGTCAATTAACCCCTGTAATTTTGTGATGTATTTGTGAATGATATTTTCGTTTAATTAAGGATTTTTAGTATGTGGCACTAAATACAAGGATACAAACATGAACTCTTAACGTTTATGAGTAGGTTATTAGTGTTTAAAGGATTATGTTTGGGTCGATGGCAACAAACATTAGGCTTATCTTATTTGAGACCTATCAGATGGTTGTGGTTTGATACGAAGAGGGAAGTTGGAATGTGTGCATACACGCTTTTTTATATAATCTTAGAGATATGTTATGATGAGACATGAGTCACATACCCGCATCCAACTATGGGATGGTTGGTGTCCATGATGGATTATGGACGATTACCAACGATGATGGATGCAACCGATTTAATAAGAACAATACAAAATAAATAAATAACGACACTAATAATATCATAACTTTAAAATTATGATAACATGATATATTGGCAAAATTTATTCAAAACATTTTTTTCATTTACATGTTGAGTATTTCATCTCAAATGTTAATAGATTGAAATTTTGTTATCTCAAACCAATAACATAATCTTTTTTGTTGGTGTCATCATGTTTCAGTCTGTATAAGGTGGATCTAGAATTCCGACCAAGCGGGAACGTTTTATAAATAAGCGGTAACGAAATCGAAAAAACGTCAAATTTTTCCAAAATTTACACTAAAAATGTCAAAAATTTTCCGACCAAGCGGTAGCGGAGGCTACCCCTTGATACACTATACATCCGCCCCTGATAATCAGATAAATTTTATTTAACCGAGTCGCACTCGAATTATTAAAATAACTAAAGTTCCAATAATAAAATATTAGAATAACTTATTCAACTTTTCATCATCTCATGATTTAGACACATGTTAGATAGTATTATGCTATTAGGATAAATTCTTAAAGCTGGAGTAGTGAAGTTATTTAACAATAGGAAACCTGATCCTATGATGAGTCGGAAAAAACTCAAATGTTAAAAAAAATATTGTATGAGCTCTTCTTTACATTTTTTTTTTCTAGATGATCTTGAAACTTCTTATTAACATACACCGCAAGTTTTCATGTATATTTCTAAAGAGGAATGTGTGAAGATGATTTTCTCTTGAAAATTTTCTTACAAAATCTATTTTTTCTTGTTGTTCTATCTATTTTTTCTTGTTGTTCTTCGTACTTTGTTGATCTATTTCAGTCCTATCACAGTCAATGTTATAGTGTCGTAGTTGATAATGGAGCTTGTATTCATTATTTCTTGATTTTGAGTGCTCTTTCATCTAATTTAAGAATATTTTGTATAAAAATATTTCCAAATCACACAAGCATACATTAGCTATTACTAAGAAATTTTGATACTTTTTTTTCTAAAAATAGTAACAACAAGAAAAAATAGATTTTGTAAGCTATCCATATTGTCACACCCCAACCGATGACGGAAACATCGGGGCGTGGCATTGAGCGAAACAGATTAGCCAAGAGAATCCACAACAACTATTAGTGACAATATATTTAACATTAATGTCCCATACCATTAACATATAAAGCATAAACAGTCATTACAGATAATATTCTCAAAAACAAATAGTTGTTCCGACAACTCAGATTTATTGAATGACGTTTCTAGACCACCTACTCGATTCATCACAGCAAACATAGCATCCTAAACACCTGTCCCATACGTTAAAATAAAGTCAATACATATAATGTAAAGGTGAGTACACAAGTTTGAGTAGCATATAGTATGAGAAAATGTTTACGCATAACCAGCATGTAACACGTAGAAATGTGAAGTAAGTAAGCTATCAACAATGACATATGCAACCGACATGAATGCGAGTGTAGAATGCTCAACACATTATCACCACTGTGACCATGTGAAGTAAAACCCTTAACAACCCCTGTCCACGACAGGTGCTGAGTCCAAACTATAGTACTATCGTTGCTAAGGTGTCAGGCAACAATCACTGTGTAAACATAACATACAAGCATTCATCGAGTCACGTTTAACATGCGAGAGCGGTTAGCGTTTAAAAGTGTTTGCGTTGTGTGTTGATGTGTTTTGATATAGGTAACGTATGTAACACCCAAAAGTGCGTTAAGCGAAAAAGGGTTCGAGTATACTCACAGTATGTGTTTAGTAAATAAGCACAGCCTTGGATTGAAGGGAGCGCATTGGAGTTAGCCTGAGCATAGAACGATAGTGTAAGCGTTGAACAACGTGTAAACAGTGCGTCGTATGTGATAAGTGTCGAATGGTGAGTCGAAGGGTGAATACCCATTCGATCGGATGGTTATCTAGACGGATGGTCATTCGGACGGATGACCATTCGAATGAGGTGTGAGTGTTGTGATTTGATCTGAAACTTTTGAAGTTTTCGTTGTTGTATAAATCAAGTCATTCGATCGGATGGTCATCCAGACTGATGGCCATCGGATCGGATGGCTATTTGATTGAGAGTCTGATAGTTTGAAGTTTGGTCACATCGTTTAAGTGTTGAGAGTTATAAAGGACAAGTCACCTGGTCGAATAGTCATTCGGTCGGATGGTCATCCGATCGGATGGCTATTCGATCGGCGATCTGATGTTTTGAAAATTTTGTGAAATTTTCTAAGTTAAAAGTTGAAGTTTTAACGGAGACGGCGTGACAACGTGTCGAACAACGGAGCCCACATCAAGCCCAGCTCAGTCAATCGGATGGGAATCACCCCATTCGATCAGACTAACTGTTCTTGACGGAGTTTCATGTTCAACCCGTAAGTCGGTCATCTCTTCGGTGGAAATCCGTTCTCAGGCCGGTTCTTGACTAGAGAATGAGTAGAGAGCCTGAATGAGTCTAGATTCCATCGGATTTGAGTGAGAAGTGAAGAAATGTTGAAGAAAAGTATGAAAACAACTTCCAACAGTTTTAATCTTGTTGAGATTCGTGTAAAATAGTGTAGAAATCCTTTAGATCTGAACAGATCTTGATGGGATAAGGTCACACAACAGTTTCCATAAGAAACCGTGATGACGTCACCTTCAAGAAGTCCAAATCAGGTGATTTCATGGTGAAAAACAATGATTTTGATGGAGAAGATGATGAGAAAGTGTTTAGTGTTGTTGGAAGTACAAGATTTTGGAAGAAAACTTACGGAACTAGCCTTGAATCGAGTAAAATGTGCTTGAAAGAGACTGGGAGCGAGTTGGGTCGGATAGAGCTGTCACATCAGTGAACAGTGATGTGACAGGTGGGTAGTTATAGGGTGAGAGGAGATAAGGCGGTGGAGTAGAGGGTCGGATGACCAGTCGATCGGATGGTCATCCGGTCGGATGGTCATCCGATCTGATGGTCATTCTATCAGACGACTGGTGCTAGTTGGTTTTCCAACTTTCGTTTCATGTGATAAGCGTTGCGTTGCGTTTAATCGAGTTGCGAGTAAGCGTTGCGATGAGATAACCACATAACATTAAACAAGTAATCACACAAATAAAATATATAACACATAATTGCATAAAGTAAATCCGCGTTTCGAGTTTGCAATGAGATTGCGATGCGATAGCGATGTGATAGCGTTTAATCCAACATGCGATGTAATATGCGATAAAATGCATTAAATAGTATGCGTTGTAATAGCGATAACTGTGTTTTGAATAAGCGTTATGAATGCGTTGTAAAACATAGTTTTAAAATATCGTTAACAACCAATATATATAGATTACCGCAACGGGTTAACTATTATCGAATCTCTTAGAGTAATTAAGCAATAAAAGACAGGTCTAAGTAATGACCTGAAAAGTCGGGTTGTTACAGCCTCCCATACTTTAGGAAATTTCGTCCCGAACTTAAGGCGCAGGCGTAACGAAAAGATGTGGATATTTAGCTTTCATACCACTTTCGAGTTCCCAAGTGAACTCCGTGCCGCGTTTGCCTTCCCAGCAAACCTTCACTATAGGAATGCGTGAGCGTCGGAGTTTCTTGGTCTCTCGGTCCATGATATCTACTGGCTTTTCCACGAAGTGTAAAGTTCCGTTCACTTGCAAATCCTCGAGAGGGACATGCAAGTTCTCTTCGGCTAGACACTTTTTGAGGTTCGAAACGTGGAAAGTCGGGTGTACGCTGCTGAGTTCCTCCAGTAATTCGAGTCTGTAGGCCACTTTGCCAATTCTTTCCAGAATCTTAAAGGGTCCAACGTATCGAGGTGCTAGCTTTCCTTTCTTGCCGAATCGGATCACCCCTTCCAAGGTGAAACCTTTAGGAGTACGTGATCACCAACTTTGAATTCAACGGGCTTGCGGCGTTTATCGGCGTAACTCTTTTGACGACTCCGAGCTTTCAAGAGATTGTCTCGTATCTGGAGGATCTTGTTAGTCGTTTCTTGCAATAACTCAGGACCGGTAATTTGCGCGTCTTCGATCTCATGCCATACAATCGGCGATTGACATTTTCTTCCATATATTGTCTCAAATGGTGCCATTTGAATACTATCGTGATATTTGTTGTTGTACGAGAATTCGACTAAAGGTAAATGCGAATCCCAATTATCACCAAAATCTATAACACACAAACGAAGCATGTCTTCAAGGGTGCGAATCGTGCGTTCAGTCTGACCGTCGGTCTGGGGATGGAAAGCGGTGCTGAGATTAAGAGTAGTACTGAGAGCATATTGAAAAGCTTCCTAAAGGCGTGAGGTAAATCGACCATCACGGTCAGATATGATGTCACGAGGTGTCCCATGTCGACAAATGACTTCATCGGTATAGATTCGTGCTAATCGTTCAACCTTATAGTCTTCTCGTATCGGTAAGAAGTGAGCAGATTTTGTAAGACGATCAATGATGACCCAAATGCTATCGTGACATGATGGCGTGCGTGGAAGTTTCGTAATGAAATCCATAGCTATACTCTCCCATTTCAACATAGGGATTTCGGGTTGTTTGATGTGTGTAAATGCAACATATAAGTTACATCAAATGAGGCATAAAACTAACCCTTTTTAGTACTAATGTTGGAAAAAGTGTGCTTTTGTCTTCCTTTTGTATTTCCAGGACCAAACGAGCTTAAATTAACAAAAGGAACAAATATGCAGCAAAAACTAACATAAATACAAAGAAAAGGAATAAACGTGGCATGCCCGACCCGTCGACAGCATCTTCCCAAGCAAAAACAGGAAACAGAAGGCTGACCACGGCCCATGCCCAGCGGACACGGGTGTGTGGTCAGGTGTCTGCAGAAATGGACAAAGCTATGGAAGCTTCTATTCCCACCACGGGGGCGTGCCCAGCTCAGCGCGGGGCGTGGTCAACGCTAAGATTCGTAGAATCTTGCAAATCTTGATAGTACAGATACGCTTCTGCACACGGGGCCGTGCCCAGCGAACACGGGGCCGTGTGGATCCTAATGCAGACAATTGCAATTAATGAAGGAAAAGAAAGAAGATGGCCACAGGGGCGTGTCCAGCGGACACGGGGCCGTGGCCGGGCTTCTGTTTAGGCTATAAATAGGGGTGCTTGGTTCAGTTCAAAGGCATCCATTGGCAAACCACCTCTCTCCCACTTTGCCACCACTCCACCACCACTACAACACCCACAGCCACCACCATCATCCATCATCCACCTTAGAGTGTGTGTAGTAGTCTCGGGATCCAAGATTGATAGTAAGAGTTTTTGTCAATCAAAGGCCATGTTTGGCTAAGTCTCTTACATCACTTTGTGAAGACAAACATTTAATGTATTACTTTTGATTTTTGATCTTTTCGCACTTTTTATTTGGTTTTGTATTAATGACTTTAATAACTAGTTTCTTATGTTGAAAGTGAAACTTCCTTATCATTTGTCCGTGGTGTCTTGGCATTACTTTACTGTCTATATAAAGTAAAAGATTTTCACCATTCATATCTCTACGGTCTATGATGTGTGTAAAATGCAACATATAAATCACATCAATTAAGGCATAAAACTAACCCTTTTTAAGTACTAATGTTGGAAAAAGAGTGTTTTTGTCTTCCTTTTGTATTTTCAGGATGAAATGAGCTCAAAATCACAAAAGAAGCAAAAAGACAACTAATTCTAGCATAAATACAAGAAAAGGAACAAAAGTAGACTGCCCGGACCCTCAACGGCACCTCCCAAGGCAAAGAAGAGAAAACAGAGACTGAACACGCCCCGTGTCCAGCGAACACGGGGGCGTGCCCAGGAAGCAGCAGAAAAGACAAACCAGTAGAAGCTTCCATTGCCCACCACGGGGCCGTGTCCAGCGGGCACGGGGGCGTGGTGAAAGTACAGCAGGCGCATTAATTGTAATTGCGAATTACAATTAATGAAGAGAGAGAATGTCAGACGGGCACGGGGGCGTGTCCAGCGGACACGGGGCCGTGCCCAGCCTTCTGTTCAGCCTATAAATAGGGGTGCTTGGCTTCATTCCATTTCATCCCTTGGCACACCACCTCTCTCACACTTCATCCACCACCCACCACCACCATAACACCATCATCCACCACCATCATCCATTGTCCATCGTAGAGTGTGTGAGTCGTCTCGGGATCCAAGATTGATCGTAAGAGTTCTTGACAATCAAGGCCATGTTTGCCTAAGTCTCTTACATCACTTGGTGAAGACAAGTGTTTAGTATAATACTTTTTATTTTTAATCTTTTGCACTTTTTATTTGGTTTTGTATTAATGACTTTAATAACTAGTTACTTATGTTGAAGGTGATCTTTCCTTATCGTTTGTCCGTGGTGTCTTGGCGTTATTTTACTGTCTATATAAAATAAAAGATTTTCACCATTCATATCTCCACGGTCTATATGGAGGTATGTTGGCTACCTGGTCGGGGGTTAAGGGAACGGTTTGGTAAGGGTCTTGCCCTTGTTCAGCGTTTAGAGGTCCTGCTTGGGACCTGGGTCAAATTTAGTAGGATCTCCTTCAATACCCATAGGTATTGGATGGCGGGGATCCAAACTCTTTGACCCCCTCATAAGTTAACTACTATTAATACTATAACCCGGCTATTTAGGACTGTATCCCTGCTGACTCAGACTACTTAGCCGAGGGTAACGTCACCGCCGAAAGCGGGGCCTACCACAATTTGCATTAATAACTTAATTCATTATCTTTCAATAATCCGACCCTTTAGGATTGTATCCTTGCTGACTCAAACTACTGGGTTGAGGGTAACGTCGCCTTCAAAAGAGGGGCCTACTACAATAACTAAGATAATCTCTTAAACAAGTGCAAAAGTGCGAAAATAATCAAAGGTTATACTAACACACGTGTCGGATCCAAGTGATTCATCTTGTCTATCTGTTTTTATTTTATTTTATTTTTCAGCATTTAGTTAGTTTTTATTTTTCTTAGTTTAAAACATTTTTCTCACTTTTTGATTTGGTTAGACGTTGAGGATAAACCGGTATTAAAAGCTCTTGTGTCCTTGGACGACCTCGGTATCTTACCAACACTATACTACGTCCACGATGGGTGCACTTGCCCATATGTGTGTTTAGTGTTAGTAAATATCGTGTTTTATAAATTTAAAACTTGGCTAAAAGTGTAAAAAGGGGCTTAAATATATATCAAAATTATAACACACTTCACGCACATCAAGTTTTTGGCGTCGCTGCCGGGGACACAAGGATTTTAAGAAAGTTAGGAATCAACGGCCTAATCATATTTTTATTTTTCTTTAATTTTTTAGGATTTTTTCTTAGATTTTTAGCTTCTGCAGAGCTCAACACGGGGCCGTGCCTGCTGAACACGCCCCCGTGCTCAATCATTGGAACTGGCAATCCTGTTTTAAGTCAGACAGTAAGCTGAACACGGGGCTGTGTCCACTCAACACGCCCCCGTGCCCAAGATTCAGTTACTGAAAACAGAACCGTTAGATCCTGGCGGTTGGTAATTTCTGACACAAACATGAGTGATAGTAATTCTTTTTACTTTCGGCACTCTTATGGTTTGTGGTGTCGATTATGTGGAGGCGAACATGAGGAATTAAAATGTTATTTTCTCAATTATAGGCCCCACTATATAGACCCACCGATTCCTTGTAACCTTAAGAGGGGTGAAAGTAAAAATAAGCACTATCTCTCCCTCGAATGCGCCCAGCCAGATATTCTTGGAGAAATGCTCCTTGACGAGTTATTTCAACTAGAAGAACTAATTCTCAATTGGTCAAAAGAACTTAGGAAGGATTTTATAGATCCATCCCAAGATGATGACCATGAGGAAATGTTGGAACCGCATTCCGACAACCTCGTTGCTCCCGAAAATACCTTCATACCTAGAAAAGACGTGGACGATAGTCGTCCCTGTGTCGATTGTGCCGTGAAGGACTCCCCATCGACTTCGTTCGATGCATACATAGACCTGAGCGATTCGGCATACACCTTCTTTAACGAGAGCCCGGAAAAGGGTTGGACTTGTCCACCTAGAATGAAAATAGGAATTACCCTCACCGATAACCTCTTGCGTTCTCGCCTTAGTATAGGACAATTAAGGTATCTTAGGCACTTTGGGGTTGTTCCAACAAATCAAGAGCCACCCGATGTAAATTAACTCCTTAGTAAGAGACAAAACTTCATAAAACAGCTTTCCGACACGGGGCCGTGCCCGGCCAACACGCCCCCGCGTCCACCAAAAGATTCCCTTCTGATCAGAACGTCAGAATACGGACAAACTGTGTCAGAATTTCATCTGCACACGGGGCCGTGTCCAGCGGACACGGGGCCGTGTCCAGAAGGCTGTCGTTTTCTATAAATGCAGCCAAAAATCCTGCACATTTGGACCAACTTGGGACAGAGATTTGAAGGAATCTTCTCTCAAACAATCCTAGGTAAGTCTAAAAGAAGTTTCCAACAACCCATCTTGTCCTTTCCTCTTCTAGACATTTCCTTCTTTTTCATCTTTCTTCAAGAACTACCATGAAAAGTTTGAATTCTTCAACCTTTGTGGTAGGAAACAATGAGTTTTGATCATGGAATCTTGGTAAAAACATGTTGTGTAACATTGTTTAAAGTTATTTATTGCCGAAAAGTCTACATAAATTTAGGAAATAACTTAAAAACCCAAGATTCCTTGCTCCAAAATTCTGCAGAAAGATGAACACGGGGCCGTGCTCAGTGAGCACGGGGCCGTGTCCAGAAACTGTTTCGTCATATAAACTGCTTTTGGTTTATTTTTCGTAGAATGGCGAGTGAGAACAGTGAAACATCATCCGTTCATTCCTCAAACAGCCGAAGGGGAAGAAGGCCCTCCGTTGAAGCTACACTTGTGCACTATGTGATAGCACTGAGGGAAGCTCTCGACGAAATGACGTCAGTAGAGGAGGTCCTCATTGACCGTATTAACGATCTTACGATGGGACTTGAAAGCAGCTTCCAAGAGATTAACCTTTTGCACCAAAGGTTAAACATTCTGGTAGCACCTCCTATGGAACCAGTCCTTCCACAACAAGACTGGAACTTGGCACTCGGGGTTAATAACCCTACCGGGTGGGAAGACTTTCCCGCAGAACCTCCCATGGAAAACCCACAAGAAATTCCAGCGGAAGTTGCAACTCCTCAAACTAATGCAAATGAGCCCTCTTTTCTCCTTCCAAGGGAGGTAGAGGAGTGGCTCGCCGACATATGAGGAGAACCACACCCGGAAGAAGGAGTTCTAAAAAGCCTTATCTAACCAAGATTAGTAGTTTCTTGGAAATTTTGCTAAATTAAAATAAAACATAGGGCTAGAACTCCATAGTTTAATATTTATGTACTTTCATCTTTAACTTTATGTAATGTCTCTCTATGTTCGCAATGTTATGATGGTTTTTAAGATTGATGGTTGTTTTGAGAATAAAACACACTCATGGTGGTAATGGATGAAAAAGGGAACGAGAAAAATGGAACCATGCACGAAGAACAGAGCAACCCGACACAAATCTCCATCACAGAAGGCTCAACACGGGCCGTGCCCAACCAACACGCCCCCGTGCTGAGCCACCTGCAGGAAAACACCCAGTTCAGGTAACTGGACACGGGCCGTGTTCAGCGGACACGCCCCCGTGTCCAGGCTTCTGTTTCAATTCTCTAATTTTTGTTACTGGCACTTGACCACGGGGCCGTGCCCGGTCACCACGGGGCCGTGTCCAGGATGCCAGTAACATAAATCTTTGCTTTTTAACTTACTTTTACACATCCTAATCGACCAAAAACCTTATTTTTGGACACATTGAGGACAATGTGTAATTTAAGTATGGGGGGATGCTAAAACCTTGAATTTTGCAAATCCTAAACACAAGCCTTACACAAAACTCTATTGGAACCGCTAAACACCCCAAATTTTTTCAAAAACTTTTTCATTTTTTATTATTTACTTGTCTTAGTTTAAGTTGGGAATAACAAGTTCTAAAAAGGTATATTTTTACAAGTTTACAACCGATAGCGTCGTGATAACAAAGAACCAACATAAGAAAATTATGAAACGGCATAACAAGTCTAGTTAAAAATTCGATTATATATACTTGATCACATTAAAAACCCATTCCCACAAAAGTGAGTTTTTGAGCCTTTATTGAGCATAAAAATATACATATTTAGACTAAATGCTCATTTTTCGTTTCTTGTGTGAATAGCCGCTTGGTTCTTACAAATCTAGAACTTGCCACAACAATACATTCCCGGTCCTTACCAACTTAAACCCAAGTAAGTAAATGATGGAGGCATTAGGACTAACCATTTTTCTTTCAAAACCATTATTTTTCAATTTTTTTATCACCTACCCAAAATCCCCCTAGATAGCCCCTTTGAGCCTAAACCTTTCATTTCATTACCCCAAAACCCTTTTTACCCACCAAAGACCATTTTTTATTTTTCACCCTTTATTTTAGTAACAAGCTCGGTTCTTCGTAAACTCGCCTTTTTATGTGATGAAAAAAAAATGATGAAGTCAAAAACAAACAAAAGCTATATAAAAGCTTGTTTGGAGAAATACTTCAAAATAAAAAGTCGCTAAAGACAAGGTATTTTACGAAAACCGACGCTTTTTACGATTTTCGCCCTTTTACTAACCACTAACACAAACCACCCACCTTTAACCCAAGCCTAACCCTTCACCCCAAAAGTCCTCTTGATATTTACAAAGGTAAAAAGTTAAAAAGGAGGAGGATTGATTGCTTGGCAAGCCTATGGAAGGCGTAAGTTCCATGCCGCTCTCGAGTGATTCACTAAAAATATACACCTTCGGCCGAGTGTTGAGTGATCCCCCGTGAGGTATGTGAACTTGTATATAAATGGAATTTTAATAAGGCATGCTATGCCCAAATAAGTAATTTATCTTATGAAACGTTCAAAATAAATCATAACGAATAGGATTGTAAATAAATAAAAATAAAACTTACAAAGACCTTGGATTCCCGACACTCTAGGACAAGCTAAAAACTTTTTCTTCTACCTATTCCATTTGGGAGTGTAAGCCACATTTAAAGAGTTTTGCTTGAGGACAAGCAAAAGTTCAAGTGTGGGGGTATTTGATGTGTGTAAAATGCAACATATAAATCACATCAATTAAGGCATAAAACTAACCCTTTTTAAGTACTAATGTTGGAAAAAGAGTGTTTTTGTCTTCCTTTTGTATTTTCAGGATGAAATGAGCTCAAAATCACAAAAGAAGCAAAAAGACAACTAATTCTAGCATAAATACAAGAAAAGGAACAAAAGTAGACTGCCCGGACCCTCAACGGCACCTCCCAAGGCAAAGAAGAGAAAACAGAGACTGAACACGCCCCGTGTCCAGCGAACACGGGGGCGTGCCCAGGAAGCAGCAGAAAAGACAAACCAGTAGAAGCTTCCATTGCCCACCACGGGGCCGTGTCCAGCGGGCACGGGGGCGTGGTGAAAGTACAGCAGGCGCATTAATTGTAATTGCGAATTACAATTAATGAAGAGAGAGAATGTCAGACGGGCACGGGGGCGTGTCCAGCGGACACGGGGCCGTGCCCAGCCTTCTGTTCAGCCTATAAATAGGGGTGCTTGGCTTCATTCCATTTCATCCCTTGGCACACCACCTCTCTCATACTTCATCCACCACCCACCACCACCATAACACCATCATCCACCACCATCATCCATTGTCCATCGTAGAGTGTGTGAGTCGTCTCGGGATCCAAGATTGATCGTAAGAGTTCTTGACAATCAAGGCCATGTTTGCCTAAGTCTCTTACATCACTTGGTGAAGACAAGTGTTTAGTATAATACTTTTTATTTTTAATCTTTTGCATTGGTTTTGTATTAATGACTTTAATAACTAGTTACTTATGTTGAAGGTGATCTTTCCTTATCGTTTGTCCGTGGTGTCTTGGCGTTATTTTACTGTCTATATAAAATAAAAGATTTTCACCATTCATATCTCCACGGTCTATATGGAGGTATGTTGGCTACCTGGTCGGGGGTTAAGGGAACGGTTTGGTAAGGGTCTTGCCCTTGTTCAGCGTTTAGAGGTCCTGCTTGGGACCTGGGTCAAATTTAGTAGGATCTCCTTCAATACCCATAGGTATTGGATGGCGGGGATCCAAACTCTTTGACCCCCTCATAAGTTAACTACTATTAATACTATAACCCGGCTATTTAGGACTGTATCCCTGCTGACTCAGACTACTTAGCCGAGGGTAACGTCACCGCCGAAAGCGGGGCCTACCACAATTTGCATTAATAACTTAATTCATTATCTTTCAATAATCCGACCCTTTAGGATTGTATCCTTGCTGACTCAAACTACTGGGTTGAGGGTAACGTCGCCTTCAAAAGAGGGGCCTACTACAATAACTAAGATAATCTCTTAAACAAGTGCAAAAGTGCGAAAATAATCAAAGGTTATACTAACACACGTGTCGGATCCAAGTGATTCATCTTGTCTATCTGTTTTTATTTTATTTTATTTTTCAGCATTTAGTTAGTTTTTATTTTTCTTAGTTTAAAACATTTTTCTCACTTTTTGATTTGGTTAGACGTTGAGGATAAACCGGTATTAAAAGCTCTTGTGTCCTTGGACGACCTCGGTATCTTACCAACACTATACTACGTCCACGATGGGTGCACTTGCCCATATGTGTGTTTAGTGTTAGTAAATATCGTGTTTTATAAATTTAAAACTTGGCTAAAAGTGTAAAAAGGGGCTTAAATATATATCAAAATTATAACACACTTCACGCACATCAGTCTATATAGAGATATGTTGGCTACCTGGTCGGGGGTTAAGGGAATGGTTTGGTAAGGTTCTTGCCTTGTTCAGTGTATAGATCCTGCAAGGACCTAGGTCAAGCTTACTAGGATCTCCTTCAATACCCACTAGTATTGGATGGCGGGGGTGCGAATGGCTTGATCCCCTCGTATGTAAACTACTATTAATACATTAAATCGACTACTTGGGATTGTATCCTTGCTGACTCAAACCACTTAGCCGAGGGTAACGTCACCTTCAAAAGAGGGGCCTACCACTTTTCGTATTAATAACTTAATTAATTGTCTTCCAGTATTCGACCCTTTGGGATTGTATCCTTGCTGACTCAAACCACTGGGTTGAGGGTAACGTCACCTTCAAAAGAGGGGCCTACTACTATAACTAAGATAATCTCTTAAAAGTGCAAAAGTGCGGAAATCATCAAAGGATACATTAAAGGCGAGTCGCATCCAAGTGATTCATCTTGTCTATCTATTTCATATTTTATTTTTATTTTCAGCATTTTAGTTTTTATTTTTCATGTTTAAAACATTTTCTAAAATTTTTGGTTTAATTAGACGTTGAGGATAAACCGGTACTAAAGCTCTTGTGTCCTTGGACGACTTCGGTATCTTATTAACGCTATACTACGCTCATGATGGGTGCACTTGCCCATGTGTGTGTTTAGTGTTAGTAGAATATCGTGTTTTATAAATTTAAAACTTGACTAATGAGTAAAATGGGCTTAAAATATCAATAAAAATATAACACACTCGACACGCATCATTGTTCGAGTAAGGAAGAGGGTCGTTGATGTTCAGCCTTAACCTTGGAACAAGTTAGGCATTTCGAAACATAGAGCGCGATATCCTTCTTCATTCCAGGCCAGCAATACTGAGAACGAAGGTCCTGGTACATCTTGTCGGCACCGGGATGAATGGAATATTAGGATTTGTAGGCTCCAGTCAGCAAAATCTCGCGGAGATTGTTGTGACTTGGTATCCAAATGCGATCGAGATAGTAATAGATACCATTCGATTTAGTGACAAGCTGAGTTTCAGCACCACACTTCATTTCCTCTTTCAAGGTATTCTCAATGAAGCATGCGTGCTGAGCGTCGCGAATTAGAGCTTCGAGGTCATGTTGGGCTTGAACATTACGAACACTATGTAAATAGCTTCGTCGGCTGAGAGCATCGGCAATGACATTTGCTTTGCCTGGGTAGTAACGTATCTCACAGCCTTAGTCATTGAGAAGTTCAACCCATCTGCGTTGGCGCATATTTAGCTCTTTCTGATTCAAGATGTGCTGTAGGCTCTTATGGTCGGTGAAAACGGTACACTTAGTACCGTATAGATAGTTTCGCCAAATCTTTAACGCAAAAATAACTGCACCGAGTACGAGATCGTGTGTTGTGTAGTTTTTCTCCTGGATTTTGAGCTGACGAGATGCGTACGCGATAACCTTGTCCCGTTGCATAAGGACGCAACCAAGATCTAGGTTGGAGGCATCGCAGTAGACTACAAAGTCGTCGTTTCCCTCAGGTAGCGTGAGTACGGGAGCGTCGCAGAGCATACGCTTAAGAGTTTGAAAGGCTTCCTCTTATTTAGTTCCCCAAACAAAAGGCTTGTCTTTATGCGTAAGAGAGGTGAGAGGAACGACGATTTTAGAGAAATCGGCGATAAATCGATGGTAATAACCCGCCAATCCGAAAAAAGAACGAACTTTGGACGGGGTTTTCGGTGTAATCCAACTCTTAGCTGCTTCAATCTTCGCGGGATCGACGTGAATACCTTGACTATTGACGATGTGGCCGAGGAATTGAACCTTCTCAAGCCAAAATTCACACTTTGAGAACTTGGCGTAGAGGCGATTCCCTTGGAGAAGCTCGAGAACCAAACAAAGATGTTGCGCGTGTTTGGATTTTGACTTCGAATAGAGAAGGATATCATCGATAAACACGATGACGAAGTGGTCGAGAAAGGGTTTACACACGCGATTCATCAAATTCGTGAAAACCGCGGGTGCATTGGTAAGACCAAAGGGCATAACGACGAATTCATAGTGGCCATAACGGGTTCGAAAAGCGGTTTTAGGGATATCTTCCTCCTGAATTCGTAAGTGATGATAATCAGAGCTTAAATCGATCTTAGAAAAACACGTAGTGCCTTGCAATTGATCAAACAAATCGTCGATTCGGGGTAAGGGATAGCGATTGTTGATAGTAAGCTTATTGAGTTCCCTATAATCGATGCACATTCGGAACGATCCATCCTTCTTTTTAACGAAAAGGACAGGCGTGCCCCACAGGGATGTGCTAGGGCGTATGATGCCTTTATCAAGTAATTCCTGGAGTTGACTAAAGAGTTCACGCATTTCAGACGGAGTGAGACGATAAGGGGCTTTAGCAACAGGGTTAGCTCTAGGAATGAGGTCGATACGAAATCAATATCATGAGACGGCGGTAGACCAAGTAAATCGTCAGGAAAGACAGTAGGAAAATCACGAACCACAAGTACCTTCTCCATCGACTTCTTTTCCTTTTTCTCATTCGCTACTACGATGTGTGCCAAGAAAACCTTGTATTCCTTGCGGAGATACATGCTTGCTTGCTTGAATGGACGACATCAGTTTGAGTTCCTTTGATGATACTTCGCCATAAACACAGAGTTGGTCGCCATTCGTAAGAGAGAAACAAATCATATTTTCGAAACAAACGACTTCGGCACGATTTTCACGAAGAAAATCCATGCCTACTATGATATCGAAACTACCAAGCTGCATCGGAATGAGATTGATCGGGAAAACATGATTGTTGAGTTCAAGAGTACAATCACGGAGAACAGAATTAACGGAGATGGTTCTTCCGATGGCAATTTCTACATCGAATATCATTGGGAGGTTAGCGCGTTTACGGTTTAAGAGCTTTTCGAATTCAATCAACACAAAACAGTTATCTGCGCCAGTATCAAATAAACACGAAGCATAAATACCGTTAACGAGAAACGTACCATTGACAACATTGTTGTCAGTTTGAGCCTGGCGGACGTTGATGTTGAAAGTTCTTCCGTGGACTGCTTGCTGTGGTTGTTGCTGCTACTGTTGAGGCTGCTGCTGTTGATGTTGTTGCTGCGGTGGTTGCTGCGGCTCTTGTTTCACCACACGATTCGGGTAGACGTTAGGAAAGTGGTTAGGGTCACCACATGAGTAGCAAGCTCGTGCATGAGTAGCGGGAGCAGGAGCTACTTGGTTACCCTGAGGAGCGGGGAGTGGAGCTGGCAGTGCGGGAGGAGCTTGAGCTTGTTGACGAGGGCCAGTGCGAGAGTTCGCTGTGAAGTGTCCATATAGATTGCAGTGAACACAAAAACGGCAAGCTACCCAGCTGGGTGATGATAGGTACAAGTAGGGCCCAAAGGATGAGGACCAGTGTACGCACGCTTAGCAGGCGGTGCGTTGGTCACAGGTGCGACAACTTGTCGGTTCTGATTCTGGTTGGGTTGGACGGGCACGGCGTTGAGAGGAGCGGTAGTTGCAACACAGTTCTTGTTGTTGTTACCCTTGCATTTGCGATTCTGGCATGAAGACTTCGAAACTTGAGGTGTTGCGGTTTCGGGAGCGGGAGTAGCAGTGACCTGGTGGAGATTCTTGGTTGTGGTTTTGAAATAACCAGCCAAAACTCGCTTATCATTGATCTCAGCGGTGAGTTGGTAAGTCTCCTCAATGGTAGTAGGCTTAGCTGCCTGAACTAAGTCAGCTACACAATCGGATAAAGCGCGAATGTATTTCTTGATCGTGATGTCAGGCGTTGACACTTGACCAGGACAGATGATGCTAAGTTGCTTAAAGCGGGCGGTGAGACCAGCATTATCACCTCCTTCTTGCTTGATACCCTAGAACTCGTTTTCCAGCGTTTGGAGTTCATATGGGGGACAAAATTCTTTCATCATGACTTCCTTCAGTTCTTCCCAGGAGAGTCCATAGGCTGCATCGTTACCTTGCCTGTTGTGTTCAGCAGTCCACCAATCCAGTGCCCTAGACTGGAAGACTCTAGCAGCATTCACAGTGCGGAGGTTGTCTGGGCATCCACTTTGAAGAAGAGTGACTTCAATCGAGTCAAACCGTTGAAACATGGCGCTGGGCCCATCTTCACCAGTGAAGTTAGCAGGACTGCAGGCCTTGAATTGCTTAAAGCTGAAAGGCGCTTTCGGAGAGTCGCTCTTAGATTCGACAGACGATTTGCTACTGACCTCGTTGATCTCACTGACGATCTGAGGTATGACTTTAGCCATTTCCTTGGAGACGAGAGAAGCGATGCGCTTGTCATCTCTGCTTCTCTGAGCGTTGCGGCGAGTGTGAGAACCAAGGGAAGACATTGTCTGAAGCAGACATCGTCGTATAATTTAGACGACACAATCGAATCTCGTTATACGGTGCTTAACTGTAACACCCCGTGTTTTCGAATGTCAAAGTCCAAGTCAACTTTGACTTTCTTCGACTGTAGATAGTCGATTTTGTGTTTTAGTTGTATTATGTGGAGTAAGTGTTGTAATCAGCAAGAATCGAAGTAATCGAATGTGTTTTAACGCGAACCGATCTACGACTATGAATGATAGGAAGTAACAATGCGATAAAGTTAACCAATCAGTAATCAAACCGATCTAACAATCAATCGAACTCGAGACTCGAATTATGCGAATTGTGGTATTGTTATACGTGTGCGTGTGCCTTATGTGTTACTTGTGCGTGTTTACTTTATGTTTGGTATGGTATTCAAGCAAATCAATCGAAAATCGAATCGAAACTCGAAAGGCAATCGAACTTAATCGAAACCGACATCGAAACGTGACTTATGGAAGATTGTATGTTAGATATAGTGGTTGGGATTAAAAGTAATTTGACTATAAACTCTATCATATTCGTATCATCGTCCATCGAAATCGAAACGTCGAAAATCGTCGCAAAATACTCAAAGTGTGTGGCGGATCGAACAGGAAGCATCCTGATCGAACAGGCCAGCCGATCGGCTAGCATCATGCCAGCCGATCGAGCAGTCCACTCGATCGGAGCTCCCAGCCGATCGGCTGCCACTTTCCTCTTTTGGAAGCCTATAAATAGGGCTATCATTGTCATACTTTCCACTTTTGGAAAGCTCTGACCGAACCAGCTATCTTTTTCACCTTTTCTCAGATTTCTCTCAATCCCGGTAAGTTTTCACTCTAAATCTTGTACGTTTTTTATCATTACTTGATTCTACACCTTTCTATCTTTCAAAACTTGGATTCTAACCGTGAAATCACCAAGATCTAAGTGTTCTTGGGTGATGTCATCATGGTGTTCTTGAAGAACATCATGTTTTGGCCTCATTCCACTATGATTAGCTTAGATCTAACCGATTTCCACATAAACAAGTTAAGATCCATCATGGATCTAAATATTTTCATGATGTGAAGGATTGAGAGAAGGATTCCCAACTTTCTTTCAACTCTTTTACACTCAATGCTTTCAAACCGATAGAAACAGAGCTTGAACTGGCTAACTAATCATTCAAACGATTAAAAGGTTCAAGATTCGGGATCTATAAACAAGGTACACCGATTCCGGGTTAAACTCTAAACCGACATTCCAAACCGTTCACCGGACGGACTTGGGTGATTCCTGTTCGAGCCAAGGGAACAGGTAGGAACGAAGGTCATCGTAGTTCAACACGTTGTCAAGATGCCTTGAAAGAATGACAAATAAACAAACAACCAAGTGTTAGACGAAAGGCCGACCAGGTCAGAAATGCTGGCCGAACGGCTAGGCTGTTCGAACAGCCCAGCCGACCGGACATGCCAGCCGATTGAACGGGCCAGCCGATCGGCTAGCACATGGTCCCACACTTTCAAAATTTCATGAGGTATAGTATTGACGAAGTTGTGTTCGATCGGACATGTCACTCGATTGGTAAACATTATTGTTCGGATCATGAGATACTATGCTTCAACACTTAATCGTGTTCACAACTCGTTCGTAGTAGGGAATGCCAGCCTATCGAACAGACTATTCGATCGAGTGACATTCAGTTGAGGACTAATCCTGAAACTCCTAGCTGATCGAGTGAGCTAGCCGATCGAGTGAGCTAGCCGATCAAGCGAACCGCTCGATCGACCGACTTGAAAGGTAGGAACACTTCAGTGTTCTCAAATACTGCAACAAAAACTTCAAAAGTTCAAATCCTCTAACACAAACACACCAGAGGAAGAAACAATCCACTCGAATGGTCCAGCCGATCGAGCCTACCGGCCGATCGAACGGGACTGTCCAATCGGATATACCAGCCGATCGAACAGGCCGTCCGATCGAACCTGCCGTTCGATCGACCAGCCTATCCGATCCATTCACACTTGTTTACTTTTCCGCGTTACTTATCGTTATGCTATCGAACTATTCAGGCTAATCTTACTCTCAGCGCTCCCTTCAATCCACAATCAATCACTGTGAGTATACTCGAACCCTTTTTGCTTTAGCACTTTTGGGTGTTACATACGTTACTTATCAAAATCACAAACGAACACACTATTCAAACTATTTGAATGCTAACCGATTGCATGTATTACGTGATTAAATGTATGCTTGTTATTATGTTTACACGTGGAAAGCTGTCTACCTGCCTTAGCGACGTAGTACTATAGTTTGGACTCCGCACCCGTTCACACGGGGGTTGTTAAGGACAATCAACTTGCATGATTTACGGTGGTGATCATGTAGTGCGAACTGTCTCGGACAGTCAACCCGCAGTCATTGGTATTGATAGGTCCATGTAGATAATTTACATGCATCGTTGCTATCTGTGTACATGCTGGTTATGCGTAAACTATTCGAACTCTATATGCTATTATCAAACTTGTATGTTCACCTTTACATTATATGTATTGACTTTATTTTAACGTATGTGACAGGTGTTTAGGATGTTTACTTGCTTTCTCTGCTGTGAAATCGAGGCTGGGAAAGAGTCTAGAAACCAAGACAATTTATATTTATATGTTTAAATCTGAGTTGTCGGAACATGATTTTGTTTGAAGAATATCTATGTCTGTAATAACTAAATTTATCTTATGGGTCACGGTATGGGACGTGACATTTAAACTATTCGGTAATAATAGTTGTTATGGAATTTCTTTGAACAATCTGTTTCGCTCAGTGCCGCGCCCCGATGATTCCGCCATCGGTTGGGGTGTGACATTAACCAACATACTTATTATTATTAGATAAAGCATCAGGAACACGTCTAACACAGAGGCACATAGTTACGTAGGCACATAATCCACATAGGCACATAAGCACATAAGCACAAAAGCACGTAGTCCACGTAAGCACTTATTTTGCACGTATTCACCTATATTTTGCACGTATTCACCTACTTATTTTGCACATATTCACCTATCTTTCAAGTGCGCGGTTTGCGTCCGAGAGTAGCGGGTGCGAGTAGCGATAACGAGTAGCGTAAGCGAGTGGTGTAGCGTCCGTGAGTTCTTAGTTTGCCTGCGATTTGTTAGCGTTTTGAGCTAAGAGTGTTGTGCGAGTTGTGCGCATTTAGTAAGGCGATGAGCGGAAAAAGCGTATAAAACCTCCAAAATCGAAACGTATAAACATTTAAACACATGAAAGCACATAAAATCGAAGAATCACAGGGTCAGCGGTTGCGAGCTCAGAATCGAAACAGAGTGTCTTGCGTGTTAGACATCGACTATGCAAAGTGATTCGACTATTCGCAAGGGACTCAAGTACACGCTTTGGCCTAATAGATTAGGCTCTCTCACCGACATACGGTGAACAGTACTCATCCTTTCGGTTACTACTCGAATTGAGTCGTTGGAATCCATCGAGACTTTGGTGAGAGTTTTGTAAAAAGTCCAGGTAGAGAGCGGAACAAGTCATTAAGATGTGGGTTTCACCCCTGACTTAATGATTTCGTTCCTGATAATGTGGCAAACCACGAGTTAGAGGTGGAGAATTTCGTCGAGATATGGATTTCACTCCTTATTCAACGAAAGATTCTCATGTTAAGAGTAAAAATTACATGTAGAGTGGGCGGTCCTTTCGAGAGTTCTTGGTTTTCAAACCTAATCTTGACAAAATCGCTCTTTTGTGTTATGCGAGTGTTTTCGAAAATGTGTGTATTGTGTCTGCCTTAGGAAAGGTAAGTAGTATTCATCCTTAGGAAAAGATGTCCTTGCGCAAAGCTGTAGTATGCGGTGTTCGCGCAAGAATGTAGTCTTAGCGAGTATAACAGGAGTAGGCTCACACAAAACCCCTACTGGGTTCGTACGAGCAGTCTGTTGGTACTTAGACTATAGACTAGGTCAATCCTAAGACATCGACTCGGACTAGGTCGTGTCTTTCCTAATTCCCTATAGTTATGGCTCTGATACCAATCTGTCATACCCCAACGGATGGCGGAAACATCGGGGCGTGGCACTAAACGAAATAGATTGTCCAAGAGAATCCATAACAACTATTAGTGACAATATATTTAACATTAATGTCCCATACCATTAACATATAAAGCATAAACAATCATTACAGATGATATTCTCAAAAACAAATAGTTGTTCCGACAACTCAGATTTATTGAATGACGTTTCTAGACCTCCTACTCGATTCATCACAGCAAACATAGCATCCTCAACACCTGTCACATACGTTAAAATAAAGTTAATACATATAATGTAAAGGTGAGTACACAAGTTTGAGTAGCATATAGTATGAGAAAGCGTTTACGCATAACCAGCATGTAACACGTAGAAATGTGAAGCAAGTAAGCTATCGACAATGACATATGCAACTGACATGATTGCGAGTGTAGAATGCGCAACACGTTATCACCACTGTGACCATGTGAAGTAAAACCCTTAACAACCCCTGTCCAAGCCATGTGCTGAGTCCAAACTATAGTACTATCGTTGCTAAGGCGTCAGGCAACAATCACTTTGTAAACATAACATACAAGCATTCATCGAGTCACGTGTAACATGTGAGAGCGGTTAGCGTTTAAAAGTGTTTGCGTTGTGTGTTGATGTGTTTTGATATAGGTAACATATGTAACACCCAAAAGTGCGTTAAGCGAAAAAGGGTTCGAATATACTCACAGTATGTGTTTAGTAAATAAACACAGCCTTGGATTGAAGGGAGCGCGTTGGAGTTAGCCTGAGTATAGAACGATAGCGTAAGCATTGAACAGCGTGTAAACAGTGCGTCGGATGTTATAATGTCGAATGGTGAGTCGAAGGGTGAATACCCATTCGATCGGATGGTTATCCGGACGGATGGTCATCCGGACGGATGACTATTCGAACGGATGACCATTCGAATGAGGTGTGAGTGTTGTGAATTGATCTGAAACTTTTCAAGTTTTCGTTGTAGTATAAATCAGGTCATTCGATCAGATGGTCATCCGGACGGATGGCCATTCGATCGGATGGCTATTCGATTGAGAGTCTGATAGTTTGAAGTTTGGTCAAATCGTTTAAGTGTTGAAAGTTATAAAGGACAAGTCACCTGGTCGAATAGTCATTCGGTCGGATGTTCATCCGATCGGATGGCTATTCGATTGGCGATCTGATGTTTTGAAAATTTTGTGAAATTTTCTAAGTTAAAAGTTGAAGTTTTAAAGGAGACGGCGTGACAGCGTGTCGAACAACGGAGCCCACACCAAGCCCAGCTCAGTCGATCGGATGGGAATCACATCATTCGATCAGGCTAACTGTTCTTGATGGAGTTTCATGTTCAACCCGTAAGTCGGTCATCTCTTCGGTGGAAATCCGTTCTCAGGCCGGTTCTCGACTAGAGAATGAGTAGAGAGCTTGAATGAGTCTAGATTCCATCAGCTTTGAGTAAGAAGTGAAGAAATGTTGAAGAAAAGTATGAAAAGTATGAAAACATCTTCCAATAGTTTTAATCTTGTTGAGATTCGTGTAAAATTGTGTAGAAATCCTTTGGATCTGAACCGATCTTGACGGGATGAGGTCACACAACAGTTTCCATAAGAAACCGTGATGACGTCACCTTCAAGAAGTCCAAATCAGGTGATTTCATAGTGAAAATCAATGATTTTGATTGAGAAGATGATGAGAAAGTGTTTAGTGTTGATGGAAGTACAAGATTTAGGAAGAAAACTTACGGGAGTAGCCTTGATTCGAGTGAAATGTGCTTGAAAGAGACTGGGAGCGAGTTGGTTCGGATAGAGCTGTCACATCAGTGAACATTGATGTGACAGGTGGGTATTTATAGGGTGAGAGGAGATAAGGCGGTGGAGTAGAGGGTCGGATGGCCAGTCGATCGGATGGCCATCCGATCGGATGGTCATCTAGTCGGATGGTCATTCGATCAGACGACTGGTGCGAGTTGGTTTTCCAACTTTCGTTTCGTGCGATAAGCGTTGCGTTGCGTTTAATCGAGTTACGAGTAAGCGTTGCGATGAGATAACCACATAACATTAAACAAGTAATCACACAAATAACACATATAACACATAATTTGCATAAAGTAAATCCGCGTTTCGAATTTGCGATGAGATTGCGATGCGATAGCGATGTGATAGCGTTTAATCCAACATGCGATGTAATATGCGATATAATGCATTAAATAGTATGCGTTGTAATAGCGATAACATCGTTTTGAATAAGCGTTGTAAAACATAGTTTTAAAATATCGTTAAGAACCAATATATATAGATTACCGCAACGGGTTAACTATTATCGAATCTCTTAGAGTAATTAAGCAATAAAAGACAGGTCTAAGTAATGACCCGAAAAGTCGGGTTGTTGCACATATAATATATATGTTTATACTTTTGTAGTTTGGTTGTCATCAAATTAAGTTCATTTTGTGTATATACATGCACTAACAACTTGTAAAATACATTATGTTAATAATATGCTTCATATATGAGGAAATGTATCGAGCCGAGGTTCTCACTGGAAGCAACTTCTTTATTCCTACGGGGTAGAGGTAAGGCTGTCTACATCTTACCCTCCTCAGACCCTACTTTAGCTTTGCTATTGGTGGGATTTACTGAGTATGATGATGATGATGATATATGAGGAAATGCAGATTTTTGTTTTAAGTCAAACCAAAAAGCGTATGTGGCTCATATATATTTGTTTACTTAGCAGGATGCCTGCGTGATGCGGTGATAGTGACACATCGCATTGCGATAGTTGTTTTTTTTGTAGTTTTCTTATCCAAATAATAATATTTATTGTAGCATCATTGTGATAGATATACATCAAAAGCGAAGTAATCGGGTAATCCATTTTATTGTGTTGTGCATGGTTCAGTCAGTTCGATTATTATCCTCAACCGAAGCCGAAACCAAAGTCATCGGTTAGTCTATTTTATTAACAATCGGTTTTCGGTTAATCAATTCGGTTTCTTTGGTTAGAATGACGGCTTTTCGTTTGGTTAATTTAATTTTACTTAATAGCAAAAACCAAACTTGGGCTAAAACTTTACTTAGATATATATGAAATTGAGATGTAAATACATGAAATGATGAAAGTATAAATATATAAAATAGAGATATAAAACATGAAATATATGAACTGGAGGTATAAAAGTTAGAAATATATGAAAATAAGAATGATTCGGTTCGGTTCAGCTAGTTTTGGTTAAACGAGAGTACAAAAACTGATAACCAGTTTTTGGTTAACTTGGTTTTTAAATCTCAGATAATTCAATTTTGGTTGACTTCGGTTCGGTTTCGTCTGTTTTTGGATTAGTTTAGGTTAATGATTTAGTTATTGTTCACCGATAACCGATTTTGGTTAATAACCGAAAGATGCGCGCGAGATGCGGCGGTAAACACAGACATTGCCATGGTGTGCATTGTTCGGTTGGTTATATTATTACCCTCAACCGAAATCGAGGTCATCGATTAGTATATTTTATTAACCAATTAGTTTTCAGTTAATCGGTTTGGTTTATTTAGTTAGATTGACGGTTTTTGGTTTGATTCGTTTAACTTTGGTTAATAGTCTAAATCAAACCTTGGCTAAAAATTTTGATTAGAAATACATGAACTTTAGGTACATGAAATGGAGGTATAAATACATAAAATGAGGCTATAAATATGAAATACATGAAGTGAAGGTATAAAAGTTAGAAATATGAAAATATAAATGGTTAGTTTCGGTTAATTTTGGTTAAATGAGGGTACAAAAAAATTGATTACCGTTTTTTGTTAGTTCAGGTTTCTGGTAATCAATTTTTTGTTAAATCCGGTGACATAATAATGTCTTCGGCGTTTCTGCTTTGTCTTATCCGGCGACATAACAATTTCTCCGGCAAGATAATTGGAATTAGCTATAATGCGCTTGTACTACAAACGGAATAGATAATAATTTTGACAATACGTTTATAGTACAAGCGTATCCCCCTTTCCAAAATTATTTCTATACTACACTAATCTCCAAAACAACATTCAAACCAACACCATTTCTCCAAAATAACTCAAACATTCTAGGATAATAACTAAGTATGTTGGGATTTAATCACTTGTACATAAGGCATCATCTACTTGTACTTTTTAATCCACACGTCAATACTTACCAATACAACTATTGAAACATCGACAAAAATGAGTAGGTCGTCTCGGTACTTTGGATTTTTTTTGAAACATTATAGTTTATAAGATATGGCAAGAATACGTAAAAGAATTATGTTTGTTGTGGAGGGGGGAAATGTAACTAATTATCCACAATTATGTTAAAACTCAAGGATTTAAGTGTAGGAAGATGGGGGCGAGGGGTAAAATATAATGTTTAAGAGGCTAATTTACCCTCATTTTAGGGTGTATTTATAAATCAAGAGGGAAAAAGTTATTATTTTTTGATATCTTAAAATGCTCCTTACTCATGCATTATATATACTATAGATATATTCATAATGTAACAATATATAATTAAAAGGGGGCGATCAGTAGCAAGAAGGTAGGTTTGAAAGAAGCAAAAAGGTAGGTTTGAAATAATTAAGTATTACTTATCAATACAAATAATTGGGTGTTATATTTAGGGGTTCTAATAATAATACATGGTAAAATCTTATTTTCACATGCTGTATACAGGCCGTATAACCTTATACGACCCGCATAGAATAAAATGAACTGATAAAGGCTGTGCCAGCATTTACGACCCGTTGCACATTTACGACCCGTTGCACCGATACTTACATCAGTGTATTGCCGTGAGGATTGCAGGTCGGCACGATAGTAGGGAGTGAGTCACCCAAAATGATCTATTCTTCTTGCACAACTTACTTACCGGCGGGGGGCCGACTTGGCATACAAGTTGGCCACATACTTCGCCGAGTACGCTTTTAAGCGTACCTCTACCCACATTAGATGTAGCGGCTTCGTCACCCGTCTGGCGAAGTATTGGTTACGCCTCTTGTCCCCGTGGGTGGCTCTGGATACGACCGTCACACAACAGGTTGATTCGGTAGGGATATGCTCGATGAAGATTGCTCACGAGGTGTTACCGGACGAGGTCACGAGGTGTTACCGGACGAGGTCACGAGGTGTTACCGAACGAGGTTCGGGTGATTTGGTCGCTTGATGAGGGTCGTGCCGAGTGGTACCCAGGGCAGCCACTACCTAGTGAGGTAGGCCAGGGGTGAGGGAGGTGAGGGTGATGGTGAGGGTGAGGGTGCGGGTGACGACGGTGAGGGAGGCGGGGTAGAGGGGGCAGTTCATGCTGCGGTCGACAGATCGTAGATGGGTGTGGAAGATGTACAGGTCGATCGCCCGTACGAGCGACGGAGCGTGAGACCACGCGTGATGCCTCCACCGCGGGCGGAGAAGAGACTGGCTCAGGTCGAGTCAGCTGTAGCTGCTATACCGGTGGACGTATCCCGTATAGGTATGGACGTATCGCGTATGCAGAGCGACGTACAGTGGATGGTGGAGGCGAATATTGTTATGCATTCTGGCACGCCTCTACCTCAATGAGCTGGCGCTGCACCACCACCACCATCGCCGTAGCTGCTTATTATATTTTGGTTTTGTTGTTTTACATTTGAAACATTTTAAATATTTATCTTTTGTTGTTTTAGATGTAAAACATTGTAAATATTAATGTTATGTTTACATTTTATCTTGTTTGTTTGATAATTGTTATGGTATTGTTTATCCTATGCACACGTTTTGTTGTTAATAAATGTTTTAATTATTTAAAACACGTAGTATTACAAGCTCGCAACACAATCTAATATATATATAAAATAATACGGCAAATACTATTGTAACATAGACGTTTCACATAATAAAGTGGAAAATCATTCAACTCGCAATAATCCGATATATCTAAATAATACGACAAACGCTATCTAAACAATTACTAAAACTTATTAAACAGTTTTTCGGTTTAAAAAAATATATATTTATTATATACGGGTCGTATATGGTTATACGGTTTGTATACAGGTGTTAAACACCCAAAAATCTGATCAAAACCTCACAAAAAATATACATCAGGCCGTATAACATTATATTGCTCGTATACAATTGTATACGGCTCATATAACCTTACCCTTATACATGTAAAACCAAAAAAAAAAAAAACATTCCGCTGCATCTATTTCTGTGCAACAACATTCTATGCATGCCGTATAACGTTATACAACCCGTATACAACTAGGGATGTGACAATAAGAAAATATAGGTGTAAGAATAGAAGGACCTTATTATTATTTTGTTTCATTGTATTTAAATACCAAATATTGAATATTTATTATGTTTTATTACATGTAATAACCAAATATTTGTCGACTTTGGGAATTAATCCATAGGATCTCTTTCATAAAGGAGTAAATTACTGTTTTGGCCCCTGTGGTTTTGCTAGTTTAACCATTTCAACCCAAAAAGAATATTTTGATATATCAGACCCTGAGGTTACATTTTATATCGGTTTTGGCCTTTGACACAAACTGTGATAACCCGTGTTTTCAAGATTATCTTGTGTGTTAGTTTCTTGATGCTTGACGTGTATGTACTAAATAACAAACTGTTAAAATAAATTGTTTGATTTTAAGTTGTTTGGCGTGTTATAACCCAGTCGCACACCTTTCTTTGAGTCGCACACTCCCTCTTGACTCGCACATCTCCTCACCCCAAGATTAGTCTCGGCCCATGCAACATATGTCATTGAGTTTAACTGGGCCCGACCCACAAACTATGAACGTATACACCCTATGTGGTGTATTGTTTTCCTTGTTTCACAAACACAAAGATTATACCAAAACCCTAGTTCTCCTTTTCTTCCTTGCACGACTCGACGACAGTCACACTCTCATAATCGGAGCTCTCTTGCATCAGACATCTTTACTCCATCTAGTACTCGGTTAGTAGCCTGTTATGTTTGATTAGTAGCATGCTATGTTTTGATCTATTTTTCCGATTGTTATGGTTTTGGCTATGCATGAAATATAGCATTATTGGTTATGGAATGTATTATGTCTTGAATGATTATTGGTTGCGTTCATACGTTTCGTAGAATGTAGGGTTACTTGAATGTTGATGAAAGCCGTGTAGTGATCATGTGATGAAGGTCTCGAGTGTGACTGAATAGCTAAATCAAAGGATCATGATTCTGATCAGATTCATTGTTGATATTCTAATGAATCAATTGACAAATTGGTTACTCAATTCTAGAAATATAACACACTGTTTGATCCGAATTAAGCCGAGGATGTTAATGATTGTTGTTTTTATAATAAACCTAATTAATTGATTTGAATAGAAAGTGTAACCGTTGGTGAAATTTGTTACGAGAAATTAGGGAGAAATGATAAAAAGCTTGTAACCAATTGTCAATAATTTACGGCCTTAATTGACACCACACACACACAATTGTGCGATTGCACAATTTGGATCAGGCGCACAAATTATATCATTGGGCTAACTGGGTTGGGCTACACTAACTGGTCGCACAAAAGGGCTGTGGTCGCACAAGTTAGTGGGCATGTGAAGTCAGTTGGGCCACACACGTCAATCGCACAACCCAAAACCCAATCGCACAAGTGTAATTGGGCCGGTCATGTTGGATCGCACAAGTGACTTAACTGGGTCGCACAAGTGATGGATTGGTCGCACACCTTCATTTCAATCGCACAATGCGTGGGCCTTAAAGGAGTGTTTGGGCCTTGCATACCTGGGCCGCACAATTGTACAGTTGACGTTTTACAGTGTTATGGGTTATGAACTTGCAATCCTAGGCTGCAGGTACTTGAATGATTAATTTCGTGATACTATCCGTTGTCTGCTATGTGCTATGTGATGTTATTTGTTAAATACGTGGTTCACTAGTTCACGAAAATAGATGGATATTGATAACCATGTTAGGACGTGGTTGATCTACCGTGAACAAGTAATTTAATTTACCGAGCAATCCAAGGTGAGTTCACTTCTCTTGAGCATGCGTCCCGGTGGTTGGGACAATCAAATGGGTATTCCTGAGAGGAATAAGTCTTTTGGGTAAAAACTGGGATGTTGGATAATACACTCATTTTCTATCACCTTAAGTCCCATCTTCTACCGAATAGTTACCTGAGAGGTAACGGGGTATTTGTTGATAGCACTATTAGGCTTGGCAACCTCACACCATACCTAAGAGGACGGGCGTGAACTAATGACCTTAATCATGACCAATGCTTTGATAGGGGGCATTGGGGACGGGCAAAACAATCTGACGCCATCTTGTACGGTATCGAGTTATTATCAACATTTTTTCGGAATTATTAATAAACTAGACTAAACATTTGGTAACTAAACGTTTGTAAAACTGTGAACTTGCCAGCGTTGTGCTGATACACTTGTTGCATGCTCGCGGGTCGTTAGATTCTATGGACAAGGAACTTGCTGTCTGGGATTGCTGGAGTAGTCATGGGTCGAGTCTTATGGATACATGAGACAAGTTTATTGGTTGTTATACATTTGGTTTTTGCAACATTAAACAGTGGATTACTTTATGCTTCCGCTGAACCTGTTAAATTTGAGTTATGTTTGAGAATGTTTTAACTTAATAAATGGGAATTTGATTTAATGTCTTGTAATGGTTCAATGTGATTGGTGGTTGGATCCTGGTACGTCACACGCCTAGCGGGGTTTCCGCATGTGGTATTTTGGGGGTGTGACAGTTTGGTATCAGAGCCACTGGTTATAGTGAAATAGGTTTTAAAATGTTTTTATAAAACCAGAGTATAACCGAACAGTTCTGAAATCGACCATGACACTCAGCTCCAGATTGCAAGGTTCGTCTCTCGTTTACTCATTGCACAGCTGTAGGATCGTTGGACGACCTGACGAGTCTATCAGAAGAGTGCTCAGACAGAATCAGAGGCGGAATTCATTGATTCTGTCTTTGTTTAGCTTGATTTCACTAATTTGTCTCTGTTTATTGCACTTGATAACAATTTACAAGCTCTGGAGATGATTTGGCAGGGCTTCGCTGTACCATACAAGACCACAACACCAACTGCTACCTAGTTTCACTTATATGTACCCTTATATAGGGTTGGGGTTTCGCTTATATGGACATGTCCATATAAGCGAAACTACATGTTCAAATAAGCGGAACCTTCAGCTCATGTCCCTATAAGTGAAACCTTATGCTAAAACATATACACTCTCATATTTTCTCGTACAATGTGTCCTAATCTATCATTCTAAGACTAAGACTTGATCCAAGACGAAATCAACAGATGTAGTGCACCAACAGACTCCCCCTCAGATGTTGATGGAGTCGTTCATCAAGTCTTTGGCAACTTCATTTCTGCACTTCTTTAGTCTTGATCAGTCTCTGGGCTTTTCTCACTTATTTTGGACTCGAACTAAGATGTAGTCGACAGACAACTGCACCAACAGACTCCCCCTTGAATGTTGACGGAATCTTCAGTGAGAGTCTTCAAACATTGACAGCTCTTCACTCTTAATCGGTCTTCTTCAGGAACTCTTCCTGGAATTATGAACCCGGGTCTTTCTCTGGCTCTAACTGTCACACCCCGATTTCCACGTGTCACCGGTGGGCCCGGTGTGGGGTACAGTGACGTAGTTGGCATCGTCATAGACAATCAACACAATATAATAATGCACAGCGGAAGCAGAATAGATACATTTCAACTTTAATTAAAATGACTTAATAAACATCATAAGTAGTTGAAACGGATCCACAGGCGGATCAAATAAAAATAGGAATAAATTGTTCAACAGTTATTTGTCGTCCGAGCTTGCGAGACTATAGTGGACGCTCTTAGGAAACAGCCAGCCTATTTCGTATAGTACCTGCACTTAACCTTTTGGGAAAAATACGTCAGTTTACACTGGTAAATACAAATCGACTGACTCATTTTGAAAATGATTGAAAATTGATTTAAATGCACAAGGCATAAATATTTTTATTAACTTGGGATATTTATGCAATATAAACTTGTGAACGATTTACATGTACCCGTACTTATGGTGGCCCGGGATCTGCTGTCCGGGCTAAAGATTAAATGACACACCACATTAAAGAGTTATACACGCCGAGTGTACGCCTACACCCCGTGCTCTGGTCGTGGCCATCTCGTAAGATAATGCCAAGGATATCCGGGACACGGTCAATAACCCCCCAAAGCCTAAAGTAAGACAAGACTGTTTAAACGGGTCGCACAAGCTATTCAAGACTGTACACCCATAAGGTGCAGGACTTGTGCGCCCGATCAAGCGGTATTTTAAATACCGTACCCCAAGCCCGTATAGGGAAAATAAGTCAAAATGCATTTACCTGAGCAAGTATAAGTCACAAATGATAAGTGTTGGTAGCTTTTACTGGGCCTCCTAATCTGGAACAAAGGTTTATAATAACCTATTAGATTTCTAACGGGTCTTTTATTTAAGCCTTAGCTTTGACCGGTTAGTTTTAAGGACGATACGGCACAAGCGCACGATTAAGCGACAGACCGGATAGAATGTGATTTAGACCCGACAAGTTTGAATACTTGTATAATATGGGAATACTAAATACATTCTGGATTTTGAGACAAAAATGATATCGTTTGACCCGTTTCGGTCAATTTACGCAAACTAGTTACGTAAACCGAACCGAACGCAAAAAGGGCGTTACGGGTAGCCAAAAGAGTCAAATGCAAGTTCCCTGAGATAATATGCTTTAAATATGATATAATATCAGTAAGTTATGTTCTATATTGCCCGGAATAATTTTAAACTCAATTTATGCCTTAGAAGGGCATTTTGGTCATTTAAAAGATTATAAAAGAGTCAAATTAGAAATCTGAGTTTCGGGTCTGGTTTATACAGCAAATATATTCCATTTAACATATTATAACAGTAGGGTATGACCCATATACCAAACTTAACATTTAAAATCAAACTATGCACCATAGGGGTATTTTAGTAAATTCACAAGGGCTAAAAACGCCAAAACTGGAAATCTGAGTTCATATACTTATACTTACTGTTATTATATGAAAATATGCTAAATACATCAGTAGGTATAAGTCTTATATGTTTACAATGAGTATAACGCTTACTATGCGTTAAAAACGCTTAAAATACGATTTAGAGGCGTTTCCAGGTTTTCAAAAGAAAACTGAGATTTTTATATTTCCAGAACACTTAAAATAATTTATTTAACATATCAAATCAGTAGGAAAAGGTTTCGGGTCAAAAGAATGCATAAAACTCATTTTATGGCCTAAACGGTCAAAACCGACATAAACCGAAATAACTAAGCGATCTAAGATACGACCAGCCAAAAATTAAATAAAAATCATCTAAAATCCCAAAATATTATATAACATTAGTGGGTATAAAGTTTTGTATCAAAACGTGGCCTGAAATGGGTTATATGCGAAATGTGCCGTTTATGTAACTTTAAGATATAGTTTTACGATATCGGCCATAAGTCAAAATCTGGACCACCAACTGATCCGAAATTTTCGGTGCAAGTTTATATATTAGAAATAAAGATTTCTACTCATTCACTTTTCCAAAATTCACGTTTTATATCAAAAAGGGCGAAATAGTCAACTTTTAAGCATAATCGGAAACATGCAAATGAATCGGCTAAGTATAGACTCAAGCAACAAAATTCCAGGGAGTTTTACCAAAATAAAAATGGTCAAAAATACTCTCCAATACAGATCTCAGACATGCATGTACGAATCCGAATCGATAGTCTACGAAAAAGTCGTTTTACAAGACTTTCGGTTCCGATTCGTACCTATACTAAAGATTGTCGAGTTGATCATGGTAAAACACATTCTTATATTCATTATAAAGCTATCTATGATGATCAAGCAGATTGCATGTCATCTACATTACCATTTAAGCTATTTTTCACAAAAACAACTTCTGTTGACTTTTTAGAAACAAGTTTGACTCGACAATCAGCATGCATATAGTGGGAATCAGAGAATACCCTTTTGAGGGTTTGTTTCCCACATAAATACCAATGTATATCTGGTTTCAATTTGAGAAATGACTGAGTAAAACTCGTTTAATCAGAAAGTCAAAGTATAAGAACAACAGTTTGACTTTTAGCAATTAAACTAAGCAAGAACGAATTATAGACTAAATTAGGAGCTTACAAAGGTCCTATTGAAGCTTAGTTAACACTAAGAATCGGCCTTGATGTCCAGGAATGCTCCAGAGAGTCTTGAGAGTTCTTGAGAGTTGAAAGAGTTCTTGATCACAATTGCAAATGCCCAAGAAATGGTCTTGTGAACTGATTTAAAGCTGAATTCAGAGGTTACTGTTGTCCTAGCCATGCATGCATTTTTATTGGAGCAATTGGAGGTGAAAAACAGCTGTTACACACTAAAATTCGGACCCAAATAACCCATTTTCGCGAATTCTGTTCTTGGTAGTCCCACGCGGCCCGCTTGGGTCTGTCCAGGCGGGTCGCCTGACCTGCTGATCAGCCAAACCATTTTCAAACTTGGCAGCTTTGGTCCCTGATCTTGTATGCGATGTTTCGGCTACTTATCTTGACCCGTAAACCCCCAAACTTGGTTTTTAAGAACCTTGGGACATTTACCTACATGGTAATGTCCTCGGATAACTTTGCGCTCAACCGAAAAGCCATGAAATTCGACGTTGACGCTTTTAACCCCTCAAGTACGGTTTTGGCCATAACTTTCTCATACGTTGACGAAACTTCACGAAATTTTAACCACATATTCTAGTGAGTATATTTTAGCATGATAAAGCTTCGGGTCTTCCAAAAGTTCACTCAGAGGTATAAATTCAACATGTTGACACTTTTGGCCCCTATAGTTTGCAATTCCTCACTTTTGTGCAATTTCCGCGTCGTATGATCCATGAACCACCCGTTTAAGGCTATGAACATTATGTAGGGTCATCATAGAGTCTATCTATCCATTGTTGACACTTTGGACCCTTACGTTCCATAGTTTTCACCGTTTGTCACTTTTAGTCCCTCTAAAGTATATTTTCACATACCGGAACCTTATGACACGTGTCAAGACATTATTGGACGAAATTTTTCGAGGTGTTACATCCTCACCCCCTTAAAAGAAATCTCGCCCTCGAGATTTATTGAAACAAATGGGGATATTTCTCTTGCATCGTGGATTCCACTTCCCACGTGTATTCGGGACCTCTACGGGCATCCCATTTGACCTTAACAATAGGTACATGCTTCCTTCGAAGCTTCTTCACCTGTCGATCCTCAATCGACAAAGGTTTTTCAACGAACTTCAAACTCTCATCTATGTGTATGTCTGTATGCGGTATAACCAGTGATTCGTCAGCGAAACACTTCTTCAAATTACAGATGTGGAACACATTATGAATAGCACTAAGCTCTTCAGGCAAGTTTAACTTATAAGCAACTGCCCTGACACGTTCGATTATCTCGAAAGGTCCTATATACCTCGGGCTTAGCTTGCCTTTCTTTCCAAATCGCATCACACCCTTCCAGGGCGATACTTTAAGCAATACCTTATCACCTACATCGAAGTGAAAATCTTTGCGCTTAGGATCCGCATAACTTTTCTGCCTATCCCTGGCAGCTTTCAAACGATTGCGAATCTGAACAATCTTGTCTATCGTCTCAAAGACGATATTTGGTCCTGACAGTTGGACTTCTCCAACTTCTGCCCAACAAATGGGTGATCTACACTTTCTACCGTATAGGGCCTCAAAAGGCGCAGCCTTTATGCTGGAATGGTAGCTATTGTTGTAGGAAAATTCAATCAGTGGTAGGTTCTTATCCCAACTACCACCCAAATCGATCGCACATGCACGAAGCATGTCTTCCAAAGTTTGAATAGTACGCTCACTCTGACCATCGGTCTGAGGATGATAAGCCGTACTAAAATTCAAACGAGTGCCCAACGATTGCTGGAAACTTTTCCAAAAATGCGACGTATATCTAGTATCTCTATCAGAGATAATAGATACAGGTATACCATGTAATGCTACAATCTTATCGACGTATAATTGAGCTAACATATCGGAGCTATACGTCTCCTTGATGGGTAGAAAATGAGCTGACTTAGTCAGTCTATCTACTATGACCCATATGGTATCATTTCCCTTTTTCGTCTTCGGCAACTTGGTGATGAAATCCATTGTCACCATTTCCCATTTCCACTTGGGTATTTCAGGTTGTTGAAGCAAACCTGGCGGCTTCTGATGCTCAGCCTTGACTTGCGCACAAGTCAAACATTTAGCTACATGCTCAGCTACTGACTTTTTCAAACCAATCCACCAATAGTTTGCTTTCAAATCCTGGTACATCTTATCAGCTCCAGGATGAACGGAATATTTAGAGCTGTGGGCTTCCTGGAGGATAACATCCCAAAGTCCCCCACAAACTGGAACCCATATCCGTCCGTTTAGCCGTAGCATTCCATCTTTGTCGTAGGATAACTGCTCCTCAGTTACTCCTAATTTCTCTGCAGGATAGTTAGCTTCCAACACAGCTTCCTTCTGTGCAGCTAACACCCTTTCATTCAAATTATTTCTTATTTCAATGCGCTTGGCATTGATTCTGATTGGTTTCACCCTTTCCTTTCTGCTTAAGGCGTCGGCAACTACATTTGCCTTGCCTGGATGGTATCTTATCTCGCAGTCATAATCATTTAAAGTTTCCATCCATCGCCTTTGACGCATGTTCAATTCCTTCTGATTGAACAAGTGTTGAAGACTCTTGTGATCCGAATAAATTATACACTTGGTTCCATACAAGTAATGTCTCCATAGCTTCAAAGCAAACACAACAGCACCCAATTCCAAATCGTGGGTGGTGTAGTTCTTTTCATGCACCTTGAGCTGGCGAGAAGCGTAGGCAATGACTTTGCCTTTCTGCATGAGTACACAGCCCATGCCAGTGTGTGATGCATCACAGTACACCACAAATTCTTCAACACCATCGGGCAATGTCAACACTGGCGCATTGCTCAATTTCTTCTTCAGGATGTCAAAGGATTCCTGCTGCTTAGGGCCCCAATCGAACTTAATCTTCTTACGAGTCAACGAAGTTAGGGGCGCAGCAATTCTTGAAAAGTTCTCGATAAATCGCCTATAATATCCTGCCAATCCAAGGAAACTGCGAATCTCAGTAGGAGTCTTCGGCTCCTGCCAGTTCATGACTGCTTCTACTTTAGCGGGATCTACTTGGATACCACGCTCGCTTACTACATGTCCAAGGAATTGGACTTCTCGAAGCCAAAATTCACACTTCGAAAATTTGGCATAAAGCTTCTCTTGATGCAGAAGTTTGAGAATACAACGAAGGTGTTTCTCATGGTCAGCTTGGCTCTTCGAGTAGATAAGGATGTCGTCAATAAAGACAATGACGAATTTATCCAAATAAGGCTTGCAGACACGGTTCATGAGATTCATGAACGCGGCTGGTGCGTTAGTGAGCCCAAACGGCATCACTAAGAACTCGTAATGTCCATAACGAGTCCTAAACGCGGTCTTGTGCACATCTTCGTCTTTGACCTTTAACTGATGATAACCTGACCTCAGGTCAATCTTGGAGAAATAGCTTGCTCCTTGCAACTGATCGAACAGATCGTCGATCCTGGGTAACGGATATCTATTCTTGATTGTGACCTTGTTAAGCTCACGGTAATCGATGCACATACGCATCGACCCATCCTTCTTTTTAACGAACAATATTGGTGCTCCCCAAGGAGATGAGCTAGGTCTAATAAAACCTTTAGCTAACAAATCATCCAACTGCGTCCTCAACTCCTTCATCTCCGTTGGTGCCAATCTGTACGGTGCTCTTGCTACAGGCGCAGCGCCTGGAATGATGTCTATCCGAAACTCCACTTGCCTATCCGGTGGCAAACCGGGTAGTTCTTCGGGGAATACTTCAGGATATTCCGAGATAACAGGGATATCCTCAATCTTCGGCTTCGGCTCATCAATGGTAACTTGTGCCATATAAATGACACATCCTTTCTGCATGCACCTGGATGCCTTGAGCATGGACACTTGCTCCGGCAATCCATGCTGGGTGTCTCCTTGAATAGTAAGTGACTCACCAGACGGAGTCTTAACTACTACTTGCTTTCTGTTGCACAGAATCTGGGCCTGGTTACTCGACAACCAATCCATGCCTATCACTATGTCGAATCCAGCTAGCTTAAAGGGAAGCAAGGATAACGGGAAAGAATGATTCCTAATGGATATAACACATCCATCTAGAACAGTCGAGGCGGTTTCTATGGTTCCATCGGCTAATTCCACCTCATATTTCACACTTAAGGTTTTAACAGGAAGGTTCAACAATTTACAAAACTTATCATCTACAAACGACTTATCAGCTCCTGAATCAAACAAGACTAGCAAAAACATCATTTACAAGAAACGTACCTGTAATGACGTTGTCGTCAAGGACTGCTTCCTTGGCGTCCATTCTGAAGACTCTCGCATTAGTCTTCTTCCCATCATCAGATTTCTTCGCATTCTTTGGGCAGTTGGGCCGAATATGCCCTTTCTCGTTGCAACCAAAACAAGTTGCATCCTTCATCTTCTTGCAATCCACTGCCTTATGGTCTGTGGACTTGCAGATTCCACATCGTTTCTCGGAAGACTGGGATTTCGCTTCCATACGACATTTCCCAAAATGGTGTCTCTTGCAGTTCTTGCATCTGGGTTTTTCACCCGACTGATGATCACCTTTCTTAGATCCCGACCCTTTCCTATGGTCGCTGTTCCCTCTGTGTCGCTTCTCAGATCTACGTGAGGTGTCATCCTCACGTTTCCTTTTGTTCTCCTCTGAGCTCTTCATAGCTCTCAGTCTGACTACATCTTGAGTGAGGGAGAGGGATAGATCAGCTACGGATCTAAATGTCGTAGGCCTTGAAGCCTTGACGCTTGCCTTTATCTCCGGTGCCAGACCCCCAATAAATCGAGCAATCCTTCGCGGCTCCGGGGTCACCAGATAAGGCACTAACCGAGATAAGGTGTTGAACGTAGTAAGATACGCTTGACAATCGAGGTTCTTCATAACCAGGGATACAAAATCCGACTCAATTCTTTCGACCTCATGCTGCGGGCAGAAATTCTCTTTGATCAGGGCCACAAACTGTTCCCATGACAAACCGTATAGTGTGGCCTTACCGGCAGCTTGTAGGAGTGACTTCCACCATGCTAACGCATCTCCCTTGAACGACTGGGACACGTACTTCACGACGTCCCTATCAGCACACCCGCTGATATCAACCACAGTATCCATCTCATCAATCCACGTCATGCAATCAACTGCTCCTTTTTCCCCAGTAAAATCTCTGGGTTTGCAAGATACGAAATACTTGTACGTACAGGACTTGCTGTGCGTATCATGCTTCAGCTTGACTTCCTGCTTAGGAATACTACTGTGGTTGGAGGGGTGATTATCATCCTCATCCTTCTTCGGCTCACTCTTTTTAGAAGGTGGCTTACTATGAGCCTCAGAATGAGTCTTGGGCTTTACGTGCGTTACTGTTCGGGTCCTACTCCGAGTACCGCTAGATTCTCTGAATTGCCTATCCATAGCTTTGGCAACAGCGTTATCTATCAGTGCTTGCAATTCTTCACCAGTGACGTGAATCCTGGTATTATCTGGGTGTTCTCCAGAATGACTGTTGGTTTCCTCCGATTTGGCCATTGTAGCTTTAAGCTACATAAAAGGACAAGGTCTTATTTAGAAACCTAACAGTATTATCGTTCTAGACGATTTATTAACCATGGTATTAATAACCATAATAGTTAATTTATTTAATTTCATTCAAGGCTTTTATTAGCAACTATATTATGGAATGAAATATATATTGGCACAATAGGCCTAGTCACTTCGGACAACTTACTAAATTATAAATTTAGATTTTGATAGGATTATAAATTGTATAATTAAACAAATAATCCTTTACTAGGCAGGGGGTCATAAACCACAACTGCCACTATATGACATAGTCATAACCCGTAGGTATCAAGTCATAATCAGACTTGTATACAGATATAATCTGTAGATAATTTATTAAAAAGGGTGGCTTGTGTGATTTTACAGATCACGCTTGGCCAGGAATGTTAACATGTTTTCAGATGTTAACAGAGATTTGAATCTTTTCAACCAGGTTTTACCATATTGGCTAGGCCTGTAAATAAGGCATTCAAGCTAGGTTCTACCTTACTAAGATTCTTATTAAAATGGCAAATCAAATAAAAATTGATATTTTCCATTTATTTTAATATTATATTTGCACATAAATAAAATGAGAAATTCGAATTAACCATTTCAAATTCTAAATAAAGTAACTAGTACATCTTTGCCCTAAACGGGACTTTAATTCAAATAACATGAATAACATACCCGCGCAGGGGCTAAACAAATAACAACAACAACAAATAAAACAAACCCACGCAGGGGTTAACAGAACAACATACCCACGCAGGGGTTGAATAAGAGAAAATGTACCCACGCAGGGGTAGAATACAGGAATAAATGTCCATGCAGGGACGTGGGTAAAAGAGCTAACAACAAAGGATTTAATAATCCTTCTTACTCTTACCCTTAATCAAGTCAACCATCTTCTTGAACATACCGCGGTTGTGTCGACGATCATTTTGCAACTCCCGTCGCACGTCGTGTATCCCTTGCAGGATTTCTTGGACTTGCGGTGGCGACATCATTGGCGCCGGCGGCGGTGGCTGATACTGCTGTGGCTGTGGAGGCTGTGGCTGCTGGTATCCCTGAGATGGGAATCCAAAAGCTGATGGTCCCGTAGCCCAGGGACCTCCAAAAGTACTCTCCTGGTTAAGAGGGTTGTAGCCTGAAGCTAACCAGTAGGGATCTCCCGTATAATCATAACCGGGAGGAAAAGTCGGCTCGAACGGGTTAAACTGCGCTGCGCTAGCATACGCAGGAATGGGCTCTCCAAAGTTCTGCGGCGGTAGTGGCGCAATAGTCGCAGAAGTAACCTCTGAGACGGGATGCTGAGACTCTCCCGTCTCTGACTCCTCGTGGAGCGGCGAGTAGCGGCCGCTAACTGAATGTCGAGGGGTGGCAATGCGAATCCCTCCTCGCGTAGACATACGCGCGTTCCTCCTTGGCCTCTGAGGCGGAGGAGGCAAAACCGGTGGTGGTGGCGACGGAGTAATCACGTCGCGCCAAAAGGCCTCAGATAGGTCCTGCTGCAAGGGCGGCTGCTGAAGCTGCTGCTGCTGAGAGTGGTGCTGCGAGTGCACCGGAGAACCATGGTGAGACTGGAGCATCGGAGAGTTGTGGTGGCTGGGGGTGTAATACCAATCGTGCTGTTTAAACCTCTCCTGGTAGCTGTCAACACCATTGAATGGTGATCCCCTGTATGGTGACCCATCCGATATCTCAATGGGATGGTTAGGCGTGCCGGACGGTGGTAGGGAAGGGTCAGTGTCCTCGTCAACCTCCATCTCGTTACCACCAGAGAAGTGGTGTTCCGGTCCTAGTGGGTTATGACCCACTGATTCGTCCAAGTAAGCATCAGGGTTGTATAGGCCCTGATAAGCTGGTGCTGGGTAGTGGTGAGGTGACTGGTGTAATGGAATGAAAGATCCATGGGAGTCGTGGGGCCCATTTTCAGAGTGGGGCCCAAATGAGTGGGGTAGGGATGGTGAGGTGCTCAAAGATACCGAGTGCCTGGCTGGCTCGGCGAATGATCTCCAAAGATCATTGGCTGCAGTGTTGTGCGAAGCTGATGGGGCTCGCCTGTGTGAGGGTCCTGCCTCGTGGTCATGTGATGTGGCGAATCCTCCTTGTCCTCGCATACGTGGCGGCATGATGAACCTGTCAAAAATCAAACAAGTTGCACAACAAAATATATAAGACAAGGATAATAATAAAAATAAAGATAAAATAAACGAAATGTCGAACATTTCCTAAGTTCTTTGTCTAGACTCGAAAATCGAGGATTGTGCAATTGTGTAACTGAGATTAAACACAAAGGACTAGTGTTTAATTCACTCAGCGTTGGCTCTGATACCAACCTGTCACATCCCGATTTCCACGTGTCACCGGTGGGCCCGGTGTGGGGTACAGTGACGTAGTTGGCATCGTCATAGACAATCAACACAATATAATAATGCACAGCGGAAGCAGAATAGATACATTTCAACTTTAATTAAATGACTTAATAAACATCATAAGTAGTTGAAACGGATCCACAGGCGGATCAAATAAAAATAGGAATAAATTGTTCAACAGTTATTTGTCGTCTGAGCTTGCGAGACTATAGTGGACGCTCTTAGGAAACAGCCAGCCTATTTCGTATAGTACCTGCACTTAACCTTTTGGGAAAAATACGTCAGTTTACACTGGTAAATACAAATCGACTGACTCATTTTGAAAATGATTGAAAATTGATTTAAATGCACAAGGCATAAATATTTTTATTAACTTGGGATATTTATGTAATATAAACTTGTGAACGATTTACATGTACCCGTACTTATGGTGGCCCGGGATCTGCTGTCCGGGCTAAAGATTAAATGACACACCACATTAAAGAGTTATACACGCCGAGTGTACGCCTACACCCCGTGCTCTGGTCGTGGCCATCTCGTAAGATAATGCCAAGGATATCCGGGACACGGTCAATAACCCCCCAAAGCCTAAAGTAAGACAAGACTGTTTAAACGGGTCGCACAAGCTATTCAAGACTGTACACCCATAAGGTGCAGGACTTGTGCGCCCGATCAAGCGGTATTTTAAATACCGTACCCCAAGCCCGTATAGGGAAAATAAATCAAAATGCATTTACCTGAGCAAGTATAAGTCACAAATGATAAGTGTTGGTAGCTTTTACTGGGCCTCCTAATCTGGAACAAAGGTTTATAATAACCTATTAGATTTCTAACGGGTCTTTTATTTAAGCCTTAGCTTTGACCGGTTAGTTTTAAGGACGATACGGTACAAACGCACGATTAAGCGACAGACCGGATAGAATGTGATTTAGACCCGACAAGTTTGAATACTTGTATAATATGGGTATACTAAATACATTCTGGATTTTGAGACAAAAATAATATCGTTTGACCCGTTTCGGTCAATTTACGCAAACTAGTTACGTAAACCGAACCGAACGCAAAAAGGGCGTTACGGGTAGCCAAAAGAGTCAAATGCAAGTTCCCTGAGATAATATGCTTTAAATATGATATAATATCAGTAAGTTATGTTCTATATTGCCCGGAATAATTTTAAACTCAATTTATGCCTTAGAAGGGCATTTTGGTCATTTAAAAGATTATAAAAGAGTCAAATTAGAAATCTGAGTTTCGGGTCTGGTTTATACAGCAAATATACTCCATTTAACATATTATAACAGTAGGGTATGACCCATATACCAAACTTAACATTTAAAATCAAACTATGCACCATAGGGGTATTTTAGTAAATTCACAAGGGCTAAAAACGCCAAAACTGGAAATCTGAGTTCATATACTTATACTTACTGTTATTATATGAAAATATGCTAAATACATCAGTAGGTATAAGTCTTATATGTTTACAATGAGTATAACGCTTACTATGCGTTAAAAACGCTTAAAATACGATTTAGAGGCGTTTCCGGGTTTTCAAAAGAAAACTGAGATTTTTATATTTCCAGAACACTTAAAATAATTTATTTAACATATCAAATCAGTAGGAAAAGGTTTCGGGTCAAAAGAATGCATAAAACTCATTTTATGGCCTAAACGGTCAAAACCGACATAAACCGAAATAACTAAGCGATCTAAGATACGACCAGCCAAAAATTAAATAAAAATCATCTAAAATCCCAAAATATTATATAACATCAGTGGGTATAAAGTTTTGTATCAAAACGTGGCCTGAAATGGGTTATATGCGAAATGTGCCGTTTATGTAACTTTAAGATATAGTTTTACGATATCGGCCATAAGTCAAAATCTGGACCACCAACTGATCCGAAATTTTCGGTGCAAGTTTATATATTAGAAATAAAGATTTCTACTCTTTCACTTTTCCAAAATTCACGTTTTATATCAAAAAGGGCGAAATAGTCAACTTTTAAGCATAATCGAAAACATGCAAATGAATCGGCTAAGTATAGACTCAAGCAACAAAATTCCAGGGAGTTTTACCAAAATAAAAATGGTCAAAAATACTCTCCAATACAGATCTCAGACATGCATGTACGAATCCGAATCGATAGTCTACGAAAAAGTCGTTTTACAAGACTTTCGGTTCCGATTCGTACCTATACTAAAGATTGTCGAGTTGATCATGGTAAAACACATTCTTATATTCATTATAAAGCTATCTATGATGATCAAGCAGATTGCATGTCATCTACATTACCATTTAAGCTATTTTTCACAAAAACAACTTCTGTTGACTTTTTAGAAACAAGTTTGACTCGACAATCAGCATGCATATAGTGACAATCAGCTGATATCTGTTAAGGGGTAGGTGCGAGGGCCGTGAGAGCTCAGGTCGATACTTCCGTATACGCAGAGAGATGACGGCTTCGACTTTAAGGTGTGTCCCCTTTAGAGGATCTCTTATTTACAACAGCAGCGACTATCAATTTTATTGTTTCATCAGCATGCTGAGGGCGAGCTTATATTTCAAAGCTTTTTGCAGAAAGTATTATCCGGGGACTAGGTCAGTACTTCCATACAGCAGAAGTCCCGGGATAATACCCCAGATATCACTGAGCATAAAGACCTAGTATCTCAGAATACGGGACCCTTCAAACAGGATTTCAGGGGTTACCTATATATCCTGGAGATGTTCCCCACGTAGACGCAAGTGAAATTTATGTTTATATCCCAAACTGATCTACTAATTCTGTGAAAACCTATCAGCACATCTTTAGCGAGACTGCTTAATTGCATTTATACATTACAAATCTTTAGCGTACTGTGCCAGTCTAGCTGATGTACTATCATTTCCCCTATTCGCACTAAACTCATTTTTAATTTTTCAATGTTTTTGATATTTTCTAATTTTTTTTTTAAATTTTTACTCCCCCTAAAATCAAAATATGTTTCAATTTTGATTTTCCGGGAAATTTGAAACAAACAGTACAAATTTGACAACTTGATGAGAATCACTTCAATTCTCCATCCACCTGGCGTAAACAATCAGAACTCCCCCCACAACAAACTATTTTCCCATTATGATCTCAAAACACTTAAGTTTGTTTTAATCAAAATGGTTTTTCCGAAAAAATTAGTTTGTTTACCAATCATTTGTAGGTTTTGGGTTGTCTCATCATCTTGTTTTCTTCATCCACATGACAAATTTTACATTTTCAGTTTTACCATAAACCATTTGTAGAAAATCAAGTACAACTTAATGTCCCTGATTTACCACATGTAAGGCGAAAAATCATCAGAGTGAAATTTCTCAAGAAATGTGCCGATTCATGTTCCACTTTTACCAACCTGGGAACTCCGGCAAGTCAGGTTTTTCATTTAAACAGATTTACCCAAGCCTGACGGTCCTTGGGTGATTTCGAATTCTTGTTCAACAATGGTGGAAAGTTTACATCATCCATTGTTAAACCTGAATTCTCCTTTTTTTACCTCAACCAATGGCTCCTCTGGCTTTGACGAACCAGAATCATTGCCTGAGTGTGGCTTGTCTGACTTAGATGAGCCAGATTCATCGCCGACACCTTTCATCTTCTTCTTTTCCTCTTTTGTCCTCAGATTTGTATCTGTTAAATTCGTCTTGCTTGACTTTACCATCGAGGGAGTCAATTCATCAGAACTCTTATTTTTACCAACAGATGAACCCGAGGACAAAATCTTCTCGAGATACTCTCTCGCCTTTTTCCTCTTTTTCCTCAGTCTGTCTTTCTGCCCCTGTGAAAGTTTAACTTTCTTTTCTTGAATTGTCTGTTCTTGAACTTTAGGTTTTAGAACCTTCTGTTCATGGGGCTTGACTTGGACTGGAATTTTTGCCAATTTCTGAGACTTAGCCCTCAATCTGTCATTCGATCTCCTTGGGCAATCTCTGGCAATGTGACCTCTAATTTGACAATTAAAGCATCTTCTCGTTTCATAACTCCAACCTTGGCAGTTAACAGCAATGTGTCCTTGATAACCGCATCGGTAACACACTCTGTTATCGTACCATGTACCACCTTCACACCAAACGCTCAGATCATAGCATTGTCTGGCTTTGTGGTATTCCTTCCTCATGTTTGCTGGATTTGGCTTTTGAGCACTGTGGTCCGACCTGCACCACTTATTACCAACAATTTTTGAGTTATCATTTTTTACTTTTTGTAATTTTTGATTTTGATTGGATGATCGATCTGATGAGCTGTTATTCTCTTTTTGAACATTTTTCAAATTTTTACCCTTTTGTTTTTGTTCCACTTTCTTCTTCAAAGGTTTTTGCTTAGAGCATTCTCCCTTTTCAGTCGATTGTAAAACAGTTTTCTGAAATTTTTCTTTTAATTTCGATTTTTCAATTTTTTTATTTACATCATCAGATTTCTCATCACAATCTTCAACTTTGACATTGTCAAAGTTTGTGACATCGTCACTTACTGGAACTGAATTGATTGGTTTTGGACAGGGAAAATTCAAACTGTCTGATGCAGTCACAAAACCTTTCAATTTCTTTTCAAGTACATCAATCTTGCTTCTGGAATTCTCAGCTTCATTTTCAAGCTGAGATATTCTTTCAAGATGAGACTTGATTGAATTTTCATTCTCATTCTTCATGTTTTCAAGAACAGACTTTTCATTTTCCAAAACTTTTATCTGTTCTTGAAATTTTGTTTCATTTGCTTTCAAGTTTTTGTTCTCCAATTTTATCCAGAAATCTTCATTTTCTTACGATTTCTTTTTACTTTCAAAGTCTTTTTCTTTTTCTTTCAAAAACTTGTTTTCTGATATTAAACTGTTTAAGTCATTTAACAGTTTAACATTCTCGGATTTCAACTTATCACATTTTCCCTATAAATTCAGAATCTGGTTTTCATCAGTTTGCTTTTCTTCTTTCAACTTCTTGACCTCCGATGTCAAACTTTCCGCATCCTTCAGGAGTTTGTCATTGTTAGTCTTAAAGTTGTCACATTTGGAGCACACTGATTCAGAACTTGAAGAATCATTCTTCACATATTCCTCATTCTTTGACATTTCCTTTATCTCTGTCTTGTATGTTCCTGCACAAACAATTTTAACAAAGTCAAGAGGTTTTAAATTTTCATCAATATAACATCCTCTCTTATAATCATACTTCATGTTTTGTTTTGCAGCGAAACATATACAAATTATTTTATTAATCTCAGTAATTACATCCAAATTGATTTTGTCCAGATTTCCCAAATTCAGTTCATCTAGATGTTCTTTGATTTTATCCATCAATATTTGCTTCTTATCAGAATTTTCATAACTATGCTTTTGAAGTTTATTGATGAAATCAGTTGGATGTAATTTCGAGAATTTAGGCTTTTGTTTTAATTTCTTTAGAACATCATCCCATTCGGCGGGTAAAGCTTCTTCCAACTTTGATATCTTTTCAGTATCTGTCAAATTTATTCCAAACGATTTTAACTTGTCCATCAAGTAATCAAATCTTTTTTTCATCTCTTTCAAGCTCTCATTCTGCTGGCAAGCAAACCTTTCAAGTCTAAGAGTCCAAATATACTTATCATCTTGGTCATACAGACTCATATGATTCCAACCATATCTATTTAGCCTTTCAACAAACTCATTCTCCTTTTCATCAAACATTTCTGCCATGTTTCAAATGATCTCGACAAATCTTTCTCTCAAAATGTCACAAAAACGGAATCCCAAATGTTGCACTATAAGCGAAACCTTGAGGTGTCCTGATAAGCGAACCTCCAAAGAACAGACAAGCGAAACCTTGATGTACGTATAAGCGGAACAACAATGTCTGTTCAAGCGAACCCTCAAGCGGAACTCCAACAAATGACCCTTGAAGCGGAACCTCACAAGCGAACCTTACAAGCGAACCTCAAATTGTCACTTGAAGCGAGCCTTTCAAGCGGAACCACTTGACATTTTGGAGCGAAACTATCTGATTTTAGTGTCACAAAAGCGGAACTAGGTGGTCATATAAGTGGAACTAGGTGGTCATATAAGCAGAATTACAAATTGTTCGAATAAGCGAAACCTAGTCCGAAGATAGTTTGACCCATTTTTAATCCGTATTTTGGTCTAAAACTTTCCAGGTTTGTCTATGTCCAATACCACACAGTCTGTGAAATTTTGATCCAATTTTGGCCGTTAAAACTTCCTGAACTGATAAAAGAAGGTGTAGAAATCAGAATTTTGAGCGAAAAACGCGCTAAACGGTAAGAACTCTTCCTCCTGAGCTCTGATACCACATGTAGGATCGTTGGACGACCTGACGAGTCTATCAGAAGAGTGCTCGGACAGAATCAGAGGCGGAATTCATTGATTCTATCTTTGTTTAGCTTGATTTCACTAATTTGTCTCTGTTTATTGCACTTGATAACAATTTACAAGCTCTGGAGACGATTTGGCAGGGCTTCGCCGTACCATACAAGACCACAACACCAACTGCTACCAAGTTTCGCTTATATGTACCCTTATATAGGGTTGGGGTTTCGCTTATATGGACATGTCCATATAAGCGAAACTACATGTTCAAATAAGCGGAACCTTCAGCTCATGTCCCTATAAGCGAAACCTTATGCTAAAACATATACACTCTCATATTTTCTCGTACAGTGTGTCCTAATCTATCATTCTAAGACTAAGACTTGATCCAAGACGAAATGAACAGATGTAGTGCACCAACAACAGCATAACTAGTGTACACTTATGTATGACATTGCATGTGACTGCACACTTAGCACTACAATATGGAATCACGTGTTACTTGCCTATGTTATGTGACTGATAGTGTGACATTCCCCTAGACTTTCGTGACCTATGTTTTGTGATGTCTTTTGTCTTGATACTCAAAACTGAGGAACCTTTTAACGCAAGTTAAGAGGAGCTGAGATAAACATGCAAAACGCATTATCATTATGGGTGCACACATAATGATAATGTAGAGTGCATGTGAGTCCCAGCAAGGCTTAACGAGTGTGAAAGGGGTTCTGTTCTGTTGTTTGACGTAATGATAGAACTCTATAATCTGTAGAAGCCAAAGCGATGTTTGACTTCTACTCAATTTCGACCCTTAACCTTTTCCACTCTTCTTATATAGAATCATGAGTGGACGAAACGGTGGACGTGGTGGAGGCCGCGGCGGTGGACGTGGCAACATTTTTATGTCCCAGGCTGAACTAACTGACTTGATCAATACTCGTGTGGCTGAAGCCCTAGCGGCTCAGCAAGCTGGTACGATATGTACCAAACGCCCTATTATCCTTGTGTCGTGTACTCGATTCTCACTCGTGCGTTGTGTTTTCTTTCGTCCTTAGGTCAACATGTGAATCAGAACCAGAACAATCCGCCTGCTTGTACGTTTAAGACGTTCATGGATTGTAAGCCACAGACGTTTAGTGGGACTGAAGGAGGTGTGGGACTACTTCGTTGGTTTGAGAAAGCAGAGTCGGTTTTCGCTATGTGTAATTGCCCTGCTGGAGACAGGGTGAAGTATGCTACAGGCACACTGGAGGATGGTGTCTTGACCTAGTGGAATGCCCAAGTGCAGATGCTGGGCATCGAAATGGCGAATGCAACTACTTGGGACGCTTTCAAGGAGTTAATGCGAGAGGAGTACTGTCCTCGTGACGAGATTCAAAAGCTGGAGAATGAATACTATAACTTGAAGATGGTGGGGGTCCGAGATCGAAGCTTTCACGAAAAGGTCTCATGAGCTAGCAAACATGTGTCCTAATTTGTCACGACCCCCACACAGGAGGATCGAGCTGTACATCAATGTTCTAGCACCACAGGTCAAGGGCTTAGTCACTGCAGTGAATCTTGACAACTTGCCCCGAATCATCCGCTTAGCCCACAAGATCACAGACCAGGAGGTGGAGCATGGCTCGCTACCACCACGTATTTCTGCTACTACCATTACTGTTGCAGCTTCTACTCCTACTACTGATAACAAGCACAAGTGGAATGATACAGACAAAGTGACCAGCTCAAACCAGTCACAGAAGAAGCCAGACAACAGTAACAACCGTAGCTTTAGTCAATCATCCTCTGTTAACCAAAACCAGGGCAACAACTCGAATCAGGGTTCTTACACGGGGAAACAACCAAAGTGTAGCAAGTGCAACTACCATCATCGTGGGCCGTGCACATGAATCTGTCACAGGTGCAACAAAGTGGGCCATATGGCTAGGGATTGCAGGGCCCCGTTCCCTAAACAGCAGCAGCAGCAACCCTCACAGCAACAGCAGCCACAGCAACAGGAAAGGCAGCAGCCTCAACAAAACCAGGGTAATCGTAAGGGATGTTTCCAGCATGAAGACGAGGGTCATTTTAGGAGGGATTGCCCTCAACTGAATCAGAATGCTGGGAATAACAACAACACTGGGAACAACAACAACAACAACAACGGGAACAATGGTGGGAATGGTGCGCGTGGGAGAGTGTTTACTATTGGTGCTGGGGAAGCTAGAAATGATGGCAACGTTGTGACCGGTACGTTTTCTGTGAACGATCTTTTTTGCTTCTGTTTTATTCGACTCTGGTGCCGATTGGAGTTATGTGTCCTTGGAGTTCAGTCGTCAATTAGGGTTGACTCCAACACCCCTTGTAAGTAAACACGTAGTAGAATGGCCGACGGCAAGTCAATTGAAGCCTCACATGTTCATTTTGGGTGTAAACTCGATCTTATGGGTCAAGTGTTTGACATTGACTTACTTCCCGTTACCCTTGGAAGCTTTGATGTAGTCGCTGGTATGGACCGGTTGTCCATGCACCAACTGACGATTCTTTGTAAAGAGAAAATCGTACGTATTCCTCTCCCCAGTGGAGAAACCCTATCGGTCCATGGTCATCAAACTGGTGCAATGGTTGGCATCATCTCAGCTATGAAAGCCCAGAAGTGTCTATGAATGGGCTATCCTGCTATTCTAGCACTCGTTACTGACACTTCGCATGAAGAAAAGAAAATCGAAGATCTGCCTGTTCTTCGTGAGTTTTCTGATGTCTTTCCCGAAGAACTTCCTGGTTTACCTCCACACCGTCAGGGGGAATTTCAGATCGACCTCACGCCAGGAGCAACCCCGATTGCTCGTGCTCCCTATCGTCTTGCACCAGGAGAGTTGCAAGAACTGTCTAATCAGCTTCAAGAATAGTTGGACAGAGGCTTTATTCGACCTAGTTCTTCACCCTGGGGAGCCCCAATTCTATTCGTAAACAAGAAAGACGGGTCCTTTCGTATGTGTATAGATTATCGTGAACTCAACAAGGTGATGATTATGAACCGTTATCCTTTGCCACACATCGACGATCTGTTTGACCAGTTACAAGGGTCAAGCTTCTACTCTAAAATCGACTTAAGATCCGGCTATCATCAGATGAGAGTTCGAGAGAAGGATGTTCCTAAAACAGCTTTTCAAACGCGGTATGGCTACTACGAGTTTCTGGTCATGCCATTTGGGTTAACAAACGCACCAGCGGTCTTCATGGACCTCATGAATCGTGTATGCAAACCGTATCTTGAAGACTTCATCATTGTGTTCATCGATGACATCTTGATTTATTCTAAGAGCAAGGAGGACCACGAGCTGCCCTTGCGTCTTATCTTGGAGCTCCTGAGGAAGGAGCAGCTCTACACGAGATTCTCCAAGTGTGACTTCTGGATTCGAGAAGTACACTTCCTTGGCCACATTGTTAATGAATCAGGGATACATGTGGATCCTTCTAAGATTGATACTATCAGAAATTGGACAGCCCCAAAGAACCCTTCGGAGGTGCGACAATTTCTTGGTCTCGCTGGGTACTATCGCAGATTTATTAAAGACTTCTAAAAAATCGCTCAACCCCTCACTATATTAACACAAAAAGGCATCGTATATTCTTGGGGAACGAAGCAGGAGGATGCTTTCCAACTTTTAAAACAAAAGCTCTGCAGTGCACCAATTCTGTCCTTACCCGAAGGTACCGAAGATTTCGTGGTGTACTGCGATGCTTCTATCCAGGGTCTCGGTTGCGTGCTAATGCAACCCGAGAAGGTGATAGCCTACGCTTCTCGGCAATTGAAGATTCATGAAAAGAATTACACGACTCACGACTTGGAGTTGGGGGCCGTGGTTTTTGCGTTAAAAATCTGTAGGCATTACCTGTACGGTACTAAATGCACTATTTATACCGACTACAAGAGCCTTCAGCACATTTTTTATCAGAAGGAATTGAATATGTGACAGCATCACTGGGTAGAACTCTTAAACAACTACGATTGTGCAATCAAGTATCATCCAGGCAAAGCTAACGTGGTGGCTGATGCCCTTAGTCGAAAGGAAACGAAACCCAAGCGTGTCCGCATTCTGCAGCTCACTATCCATTCTAATCTACCTGACCAGATTCGTTCTGCCCAAACTAAAGCGTTGAAAGACGAGAACCTTTAAGCTGAAGAGATGCGAGGCTTGGAGAAGAAACTTGTTGAAAGATCTGACGGTATTCGCTATTTCATGGAGCGAGTATGGATCCCTTCGTACGGAAACCTTAGAGACCTTGTGATGGACGAAGCACACAAGTCTCGCTACTCTGTTCACCCAGGTTCTGATAAGATGTATCAGGATCTAAAAGTCCTATATTGGTGGCCGAAGATGAAAGCCCACATCGCGACGTATGTGAGTAAATGTCTGACTTGCGCGAAAGTCAAGGTGGAATATCAGAAACCATCTGGCCTGCTTCAGCAACCAGAAATACCCATGTGGAAATGGGAGCAGATTTCCATGGACTTTGTCACTTGTTTTCCTAGGACCCAAAACGGGAACGATACCATTTGGGTGACCGTAGACCGCTTGACGAAATCTGCGCACTTCCTAGCAATCAAGGAAACTAATAAGTTCTCACAACATGTTGCTGTTTATCTTAAGGAGATGGTTTCTAGGCACGGAGTGCCAACCTCTATTATATCTGATCCTGATCCGCGTTTCATATCCAATTTGTGGCAATCGATGCACAAATCATTCGGTTCACGTCTCGACATGAGTATTGCTTATCATCCACAGACGGATGGTCAAAGCGAACGAACCATCCAGACATTTAAAGACATGTTGCGAGCATGTATGATCGATTTTGATAAAGATTGGGAAAAACACTTGCCTTTAATAGAGTTCTCTTACAACAGTAATTACCATTCCAGCATCCAGGCAGCTCCGTTCAAAGCATTGTACAGATGGAAATTCCGTTCTCCTCTCTGTTGGGCTGAGGTGGGTGACAGCCAGATCACAGGTCCGGAGCTTGTACTTGAAACGTCAGAGAAGATTGTCCAGATCAGAAATCGTATGGCGGCAGCGCGTGATCGTCAGAAAAGCTACACTGATAAGCGTAGGAAACCCTTGGAGTTCGCTGTAGGTGATCGTGTCATGCTAAAAGTCTCACCCTGGAAGGGTGTGGTGCACTTTGGGAAGCGCGGCAAGCTTAATCCACGTTACGTTGGGCCATTCAAAATACTGGAATGAATTGGTAAAGTGGCGTACAAATTCGAGTTACCTGCTGAATTGGGTAACGTTCATGATGTCTTCCATGTCTAGAATCTAAAGAAGTGTTTGTCTGATGAAACGCTTGTGGTACCATTCCAAGAACTGAAAATCGATGACAAGTTGCAGTTTGTTGAAGAACCCATCGAAATCATGGACCGGGAAGTTAAGGTTCGGAAACATAGTCGAATTCCAATTGTGAGAGTTCGTTAGAACTCAAGACGTGGACCAGAGTTCACGTAGGAACGCGAGGATCAGATTAAGCTCAAGTATCCTCAACTATTCAAAACTGCTGAATCAAATGCTGATGCGACTGGTGAATTTCAGGACGAAATTACCTTCCAAGTTGGGGATGATGTGGCACCCGAGGAGAATCCATAGTCATCCTGATCTATCACTACTTCACCCCTCAGAGTTGCTCATCAAATTTCGGGACGGAATTTCTTTCAAGTTGGGGATGATGTGACAACCCGTGTTTTCAAGATTACCTTGTGTGTTAGTTTCTTGATGCTTGACGTGCATGTACTAAATGAATAAACTGTTAAAATAAATTGTTTGATTTTAAGTTATTTGTCCTGTTATAACCCAGTCGCACACCTTTCTTTGAGTCGTACACTCCCTCTTGACTCGCACATCTCCTCACCCCAAGGTTAGTCTCGGCCCATGCAACATATGTCATTGAGTTTAACTGGGCCCGACCCACAAACTATGAACGTATACACCCTATGTGGTGAATTGTTTTCCTTGTTTCACAAACACAAAGATTATACCAAAACCCTAGTTCTCCTTTTCTTCCTTGCACGACTCGATGACAGTCACACTCTCATAATCAGAGCTCTCTTGCATCAGACATCTTTACTCCATCTAGTACTCGATTAGTAGCCTGTTATGTTTGATTAGTAGCATGTTATGTTTTGATCTGTTATTCCGATTGTTATGGTTTCGGCAATGCATGAAATATAGCATTATCGGTTGTGGAATGTATTATGTCTTGAATGATTGTTGGTTGCGTTCATACGTTTCGTAGAATGATTAGGGTTACTTGAATGTTGAGGAAAGCCGTGTAGTGATCATGTGATGAAGGTCTCGAGTGCGACTGAATAGCTAAATCACAGGATCATGATTCTGACCAGATTCATTGTTGATAGTCTAGTGAATCAATTGACAAACTGGTTACTCAATTCTAGAAATATAACACACTGTTTGATCCGAATTAAGCATAGGATGTTAATGATTGTTGTTTTGATAATAAACCTAATTAATTGATTTGAATAGAAAGTGTAACTTTTGGTGAGATTTGTTACGAGAAATTAGGGAGTAATAATAAAAAGGTTGTAACCAATTGTCAATAATTTACGGCCTTAATTGACACCACACACACACAATTGTGCGATCGCACAATTTGGATCAGTCGCACAATTTATATCATTGGGCTAACTGGGTTGGGCTGCATTAACTGGTCGCACAAAGGGGTTGTGGTCGCACAAGTTAGCTGGGCCTGTGAAGTCTGTTGGGCCGCACACGTCAATCGCATAACCCAAAACCCAATCGCACAATTGTAATTGGGCCGGTCATGTTGGATCGCACAAGTGACTTAACTGGGTCGCACAAGTGATGGATTGGTCGCACACCTTCACTTCAATCGCACAATGTTGGGGCCGTAAAGGAGTGTTTGGGCCTTGCATCCCTGGGCCGCATAATTGTGCAGATGACGTTTTAGACTGTTTTCGTGTTATGGGCTATGAACTTGCAATCCTAGGCTGCATGTACTTGAATGATTAATTTCGTGATGCTATGCGTTGTCTGTTACGTGTTATGTGATGTTAGCTGTTAAATACGTGGTTCACTAGTTAACGATTACTGATAGATATTGATAACCATGTTAGGACGTGGTTGATCAACCGTGAACAAGTAATTTAATTTACCGAGCAATCCAAGGTGAGTTCACTTCTCTTGAGCATGCGTCCCGGTGGGTGGGACAATCAGATGGCTATTCCTAAGAGGAATAAGTCTTTTGTGTAAAAACTGGGATGTTGGATAATACACTCATTTCATATAACCTTAAGTTCCATCTTCTACCGAATAGTTACTTGAGAGGTAACGGGGTATTAGTTGATAGCACTATTAGGCTTGGCAACCTCACACCGTACCTGAGAGGACGGGCGTGAACTAATGACCTTAATCATGACCAATGCTTTGATAGGAGGCATTGGGAACGGGCAAAACAATATGACGCCATCTTGTACGGTATCGAGTTATTATCAACATTGTTTTCGGAATTATTAATAAACTGGACTAAACATTTGGTAACTAAACGTTTGTAAAAACTGTGAACTCGCCAGCGTTGTGCTGATACACTTGTTGCATGCTCGCAGGTCGTTAGATTCTATGGACAAGGAACTTGCTGTCTGGGATTGTTGGAGTAGTCATGGGTCGAGCCTTATGGATGGATGTATGAGGCAAGTTTATTGGTTGTTATACATTTGGTTTTTACAACATTAAACAATGGTTTACTTTATGCTTCCGCTGAACCTGTTAAATTTGAGTTATGTTTGAGAATGTTTTAACTTAATAAATGGGAATTTAATTTAATGTCTTGTAGTGGTTCAATGTGATTGGTGGCTGGATCCTGGTACGTCAAACGCCTAGCGGGGTTCCCGCATGTGGTATTTTGGGGGTGTGACACAAACTTTGTTACTTTTTACAGTTAAGTGTAAGGGTAATTAGGTCATTTTTTATTTACAAAGTTCTTTTAATATTTAAGAGATTATTAATGCAATTACTCAAGTTTTTTTTTATTATTTTGTTATTTCACGATTATTATTTAATAAAATATGTTTTAAATATATAAATAAATATGTATTTTCATTATCCGTTTGTTTTTATAAAAGTCGTTATAAAAAATATTTTGTTTTCTTAAATTTTGTTTAAACCATCTATAGTTTTTAAAATTGTTCCTTTTTAAACCATTTGATTTTTAAAATCGTTCTTTTTAAAGTTGTTTGTCTTTTAATTTTTTAACACTTCATTTTATACCATTATTTTTAAAATCCTTTATTTTTTAAACAACTCACTTTTTAAGTCGTTCATTTTTTAAGTTTTACAAAACGACGTGTATAAAAACAAAAGAAATGTAAGATTTGATAAAAAAGAATCATTCTAATAAAAGGCTTGCAAAAGGTCGTTCATTTTTCAAACTTTTTTTTGAATGATTTATTTCTTTTTCAAATCTTCAATTTCTTTGGGTCGTTTGTTTATCCAAATTCGTTATTTTTTTAACCTTTCGTTTATTAAATTCGTACATTTTTAGCACCTTACACTTGTTATCTTATATTTTTTAAGGTTTTGTTGTTTTATAAACGTCCTTTTTTAATCTTTGATTTTTGAATTGTTCTTTTAAAATCGATCATTTTTTAATTCCTTTGATTTTTGAAATGATTCATATTCTGAAATTCTTTTTCCTTAACGGCTATAAGTAAACTAAATACAAAGTTTAAAAAATGAATGATTTGAAAAACAATTCTAAATAGAACAGTTTAAAAAGAAACACTTTTAAAACTAACGACTTAAAAATGAGTTGTTTAACAATGTTTAAAAAATAAATGATTTTAGAAAGAACGGTATAAAATGAATTGTTTAAGAAAATTTTAAAACACAAACAACTTTGAAAAGAACGATTTTAATAAATAAGCGGTTTAAAAATTAACAATTTTAAAAACGATAGACGGTTTAAAAAAATGTTAAAAAACAAATGATTTTAAAAATGACGTTTATAAAAAATAAATGCTTAATGAAAATACATATTTATTTGTATATATAGAACATATTTTGTTAAATAATAATCATGAAAATAACGAAATAATAAAAAAACAAACTTGAGTAATTGCAATAATAATCTCTTAAATAATTATCAAAAACAGTCCCTAAGGTATATAATTACCTAATTACTCTTACAGTTAATTGCAATAAAAGTAACAAAGTTAGTGTCAGGGTGCAAAACCATTATAAAATGCAACCTCGGGGTTTGATATGTTAAAAAATTACGTTTTGATCTGAAAGGGTTAAACTGACTAAGCCACAGGGGCCGAAACAGTAATTTAGTCTTGATAAAGTGATAAAACATCTCGCATATAAACATTAGATATTGCTAAAACCGTAGGCCACTATTTATAGTTCGGCTTAAATTGATCATCACTTCGTGGTTCGATTTTTAAATATTTTCAGTCGTCGTTTTCACAATATTTTTTGGAGATTTTGTTTGACATACACCTATATATTCGTAATCTTGAATGATTAGAAAGAAACACATGAGCACTTGTTTCAATCAATATGATTATAATATAAGGAATGGTAGAGAAATGTTGAACTAAGTCATTTGACAATAATGCAAAGGGTAAATAAAGTTTCCCTGATAATTCATCGTACCTAAACATACCACACAAATTCCATTTTCAAGATTCCTCTTAACTCTAAAAAAAGTCCATTTTTCCTCCCTTATGCCAATATCTTGATGAGTTTTGACCATCAATCAATAGAAAGAAGAAAAAAAAAAGTTAAATATTTATCTTGGTCGAGTTTTGAACTGTTATTCGACCAAACACTCGCTATTTTACCAACTTAAAAAGGCGAGAGAGAAAAAGAGTAAGAAAAAAACAAAAACCATGGGAATATATGAAGTATTAACAGACATCCACCTAAATCAGTATGAAGTATTAACCCAACCATTGGAGGAAGAATTAAAAAATGAATGGTTAAATAGTTGTATTAAAGGAAGGTTATTTCTTCACTGGTTATGATTCTTATGTTAATGATCAATATAAATTTTGCTGATTGATTTATAGCCTAGTGACATTTTAGGGGTGAAATGGTCAATATAAATTTTGCTCATAGCTTTATAGCCTAGTGACATTTTAAAGGTGGGATAAGCCATTTGAGACCAACAGATCCTGAGTTCGATTCCCACAAGGAGGGTTTTTCTCATATTTGTTGGGTTTCCTTCTGAATTGGTGTATAAGCATTATGCTTAGTGTTGATGGATATGATCGAGTGATTCCGCTGGTGGCACGATGATAATTCAATGGCCCGTCAGTGATCCAAATTTGCCATTAAAAATAAAACTAAAAAACTAATAAATGAAATCAACATTGTTTATGAATATAAATGCTTTAAATCTTAGCCAATAATAATATGAACATGCGTCTGTTAAACAAGTAAGCATTAAGCAAACCATACAATGAGAACAAGTGGGAATTGCCCAATGTTAATCATTGATTTTCTAAGTAAAATGCAATTTGTGTCCCTATGCTTTAGGGCCGTTGTCAATTTAAGTCCTTAAAACGCAAATATCATCTCCTTCCCTGCCCTATGAAAACGCAAACGTCTCAAAAGACAAGACAAACCTGAGGACAATAATCAAGGAAATCTATTAACTGAAAGCTCAAACAATTATTCAAAATTGGGATCATGGAAGCCATGGTAGAGGACGTGGAAGAGGATTCTTCAGAGGAGAATAGGATGTGGAAGAAGTATGAATCGAGGTAACAAAGACAAGAGCGAGTTCAAATGTTATGAATGTGGTGAATTCGATCATGTAGCATACGAGTGCATAAGGCAAAAAGACAAGGATAAAGAGAAGGACAGAGAGGCTCATCACGTGTTTGATGAAGAACCAATACTACTGTAAAAGCAAGTCAAGAAAGTTAAAGACTATAGGAAGAATAATATTTGACTGAATAATCATTCCATTATCATTGATTTACAATATATAATACAATAATGTCCGATAATTAAGGAAGTAAATCAATCTATACAAACCAATATTCCTAAGAATATGCCATGTACAATAACCGCAAAGGTACACATAATCTTCGCTATTACACCCCCGCAGTCGAATCGGGAGGATACCGGACGTTGAGACTGGAGCGAAAATCATCAAATAAGACACGAGGCAGACCCTTGGTAAATATATCCGCTATTTGGTAACGGGAAGGCACATGTAATACACGAACACACCCCCGTTGTACCTGCTCTCGAACAAAGTGAATGTCCAACTCAATGTGTTTGGTGCACTGGTGTTGAACGGGGTTGCCGGATAAATAAATAGTGCTGACATTGTCACAATAAACTAGGGTAGCCTTGGTGAGAGGTTGTTTTAATTCCAGCATTAAGTTGCGAATCTAGCAAATTTCAGCGACAACATTTGCTACTCCTTTGTACTCAGCTTCTGCACTGGAACGTGAGACTGTTGCTTGACGCTTGGATGACCAAGAAAGAAGATTATCTCCAAGATAGACATAGTAACCCGAAGTAGAACGTCGAGTGTCAGGGCAGCCTGCCCAATCTGCATCAGTGTATGCCAGAAGAGATATATTGGGAGCAGGGTTGAGAGAGAGACCATATTCGGCAGTACCCTGTAAATACCTGATGATGCGCTTAAGAGCGTTCCAGTGATCATCGGATGGAGAATGCATATGCATGCAAATCTGTTGAACTGCATAAGAGATGTCAGGACGGGTAAAAGTAAGGTACTGAAGTGCACCCGCCAAACTGCGATAAGTAGTGGGGTCATGAAATAATGGGGAAGATGCAGCGCCAAGCTTAGAGCCAGTGTCAACTGGGTAGCAACAGGTTTGCAGGAATCCATAGCAGCACGATGAATGATGTCCCTGGCGTATGAATGCTGAGATAAGAACATGTTGTTCCCGGTCCGAGTAACAGAGATACCGAGAAAATAAGTTAAAGGACCTAAATCCTTCATTGCAAAGTCCCCAGATAGATAGTGAACGCATAATACGGGTGCGCAGGGCGTCAGAAGACGTAGTGAGGATGATGTCATGCACATAAAGGAGTAAGTAGGTTGTGTCCTGACCATGCTGATAGATGAACATAGACGTGTCAGACTTGCTCTGTGTGAAACCCTGCAATAAAACAAGATCAGTGAATCTTTGGTACCAGGCTCGTGGAGCCTGCGTCAACCCATAAAGAGATTTCTTGAGCCTGCAGACAAAGTTAGGGAAGCGTTGATCTCTAAAACCCATGGGTTGGTGCATGTAAACCGTTCCTCCAAGTGACCATGGAGAAAAGCGTTGGTAACGTCCAACTAATTCATAGACCAAGACCGAGACAAGGCCAATGTAAGAATAAGGCGAATCGTCGCCAGTTTAACCACTGGACTAAAGGTATCCCCGCCATCTACACCCACCTGTTTACTTTTCCCATCACAAACAAGTCGTGCTTTATATCTTTCCAAACTCCGGTCCAAACGAAACTTATGTTTAAAGAGCCACATACACCGAATAACATTCATATCTGGTTGACGAGGAACTAACTCCCAAGTCTCATTCTTAATAAGTGCACTAAACTCGTCGGACATGGCATTGAACCATTCAGGCGAGGACAAGGCAACATGTGGGGATTTGGGTATAGGTACGACAGTGGTGGTATGAAGGTTAAAATGGTGTTTTGGTTTGGAAATACCGTCCATGGCGCGAGTGCGCATAGTATGGGTTGGTGGTTGAGGTGCGGGTGGGGGTTCGGTGGAGGGTGCAGATACTGTTGGTTGGGTGGTGGAAGTGGGAGTCTGGTGGGCCAGAGGAGAAGTGTTGGGCTGATGGGCCGTAGGGGAGGTTTGAGGTATTGAAGGTATTTGGGCCGTGGAGGGAGTAGAGGGAGTGGCCGAGGGGTTGGAAGGGGGCTGGTGGGCTGATGAGGGCTTCGATGTGGAAGAGGGACGAGGTAGGCTAGTGGGCTGGTCGGCAGAGTGGGGTGGAGCGGCTGAGGTGGTAACATGATCCCATAATAGTCGGTTGAAGGTGTTGTCAAGAAAGTCATATGACTTGGGGGCGGGAGGTAGTGTGGTGGCAAAGGGAAAAACAGTCTCTTCAAATTGCACGTGGCGAGACACAAAGATGGTGTTGGTGGTGAGGTCTAAACAACGTTAACCACAGTGATTTGGTGGATAACCGAGAAAGACGCATGGCTTAGATCGGTTTGCAAGCTTGTGGATGGTGGGGAGGGTAGTAAAGGGTAGCATAGGCACCCGAACACACGAAGGTGTTCATAGGTGGGGTCGCAACCGTACAAGCGAGTGGTGGGGGAAAGAAATTGTTGATGTTTGTTTGGGATAATATTTAGGAGGTAAGTGGCGGTTTAAAGGGCGTGGTGCCAGAAGGAGGGTGGGAGAGAGGATTGGACGAGAAGCGAGCGTATCATATTATTAATAGTTCTAATCTTACGCTCGGCCTTGCCCTTTTGGGAAGAGGTATAAGGGCATGAAAACCGAAAATGCATACCGTGGAGACGACAAAAGCTATGAAAAGAGCAATTGTCATACTCCTTGCCATTGTCACATTGAAATTGTTTTATTTTTCTACCGAATTGGGTATTTATGTAGGTGTTAAAAATAGAGAAAATGGAGAACATATGGGATTTATTATTAAGGGGAAATGTTCAAAGAAAATTTGTAAAGTCATCTAAAAACAAAACATAATACCGGTGACCCCCAGTGCTAGGCATAGGAGACGTCCAAAGATCACTATGAATTATATCAAATGGTAAATAAGTACGGTTACATGAATCAAAAAATGGAAACCGAACACTATTACCAAAAACACAAGCTTGACCTAATGTTTTGTCATTTTTATTAGATGAACTAGAAACAGGTAAAGGCAATGAATGCAGAGGGGAGAAGCCCGAGTGCCCAAGGCATTGATGCCAACGGTCTTGAGTAGTGGCCACAAAAGCAGCAGAGGTGGTTTTGGAAGGAAGAGGGGCTGTCAGTGGGTATAGGTCGCCCGAGCTATTGCATCGTAGGAGGTGTGCCTTGGTCTTGAGATCCTTCACAGTAAAACCGAAAGGGTCAAATTCAATGGACAATAAATTATTAGTAGTAAGTTTATGGACAGAGATAAGGTTTTTGACTAGGTTTGGGGCATAAAGGACGTTGTTTAATTTAAAAGGCGGAAAGGGTGGCGGTAGGGTTAGGTTGCCTTGGCCAATCACGGGAATGGTCATACCATTACCAACAACAATATATTTATTAGTGCAAGTATTAAAAGAAGATGAGGAGTCCGTACCTTGTGGAGATTTCATATGGCCGGATGCCCCGGTGTCCATGAATCCATGCGGGTCCGGTTGGTTGAGAGACAAAGCATATAAGGCCTGCTAAATATCGGTGGGAGACAGAGTAGCCGTGTAGGCTTGTTCTGGTGCAGCCCCTAAGATGCCGGTCGAAGGGTTATTGGAACGAGGAGTAGAGGGAAACGGGCATGGCGGTGTACCGGCCTGTGGTGTCCAGGATTGCGGGCTGCTGTGCATATGGGAGTTCCACTGATTTGCAGCCCAAGAATTGGGAAACACGATGAACGGGTGTTGAAATTGTGTACCGTATGATCGTCCGCCGCGTGAGGCACCCCTGCCACGTCCCCTAGACCTGCCGCGGCCTCTGCCACGGGTGGGGAGGCAGCAACATTATGAGGCTGAGATGAAGTAGTTGCAACCAGGGTGGTGTCCGAATGTCACACCCCTATTTTCCACGTGTCACCGGTGGGCCCGGTGGGGAGTATCGTGACGTCATTGATATCATCATAGTCAAACAACACAACATATAAATGCACAGCGGAAGCAAAAGACATAGATTCATTTAAACTAAATAGATTGTAATGTTTAAGTATCACAAACAGTCGAAACAGATCCACAGGCGGATCAAATAAAAAGGAAAATTGTTCAACAGACTTTGACATCTAAAGCTTGCGAGACTTGAGTAATGATGCCTGGAGTAGCCAGCCTATTTCGTTTAGTACCTGCACTTAGCCTTTTTGGAAAATACGTCAGTTTGCACTGGTAAATACGACTTGACTGACTCATTTTGAAAAGAGTTTGAAAATTGATTTAAATGCACTTCGGCAAAAGTATTTTATAACTTGGGACAATTATTCAAAATAATCTTGTATACAGTTTTACTCATTTGTCGTCCATTAGGGCCGGTTTGTAGGGCCGGACTTAAGTTAACTGACACGCCACAGGTATAATGCCCACAAGGTCGATTCCTTATAGTGGGATACCAGTTTTTACATAATGCAACTGTCAGGTGTACGCCTACACCCCGTGCTTAGGTCGTGGCCATTTCATGAATGATGCCAAGGATATCCGGGACATGGTCATTTAACCCCCAAGGGCCATACACCAAATAATACATATCAAACAGGTTATGTAAATACATCAATCACAATACGATTTAAATGACTACATACACCCGACTAAGCGGCACTTTTATAGTACCGTATCCCAAGCCCGTATAGGGAAAATAAGTTAAGGGTATTTACCTGAGCAAAGTATAATTCAAATACAGCAAGTGCACGTAGCTTTTACTGGGCTCCTAATCAGGAACGAAGGTTTTAATAACCTATTAGAATCCTAATGGTTCTTTAATTAAGTTTAGACTTAGACCGGTTAGTTTTCAAAAGGAATACACGGTCCAAACGCATGAGAAAGCGAAGACCGGTTTAGAATGTGGTTTTGACCCGACAAGCTTGCATGCTTGTTTAATATGGGTAACTTAAACACATTCTGGATTTTGAGACAAAAACGATATGGTTTGACCCGTTTCGGCTAATATATGCAAACTAGTTACATACGCCGATCCGAACGCGAAACATGCGTAACGGGTAACCATAAGAGCCATATGCAAGTTTCCTAAGTTAATATGCCTTAAATATGTTGTGACATCAGAAAGATATCTTCTATTATGCCCCAAGTGAATTTAAACTCAAATTACGCCCTGAAAGGGTATTTTAGTCATTTAAAAGGTTATAAAAGAGTTTAAATATAATTCTGAGTTTCGGACCTGACGTAATCAGTAAAATACTCAACTTACTAAGTTATATCAGTAAGGTATAACTTATATGTGAAATCTATCCTTTATGACCAAACTATGCATCTTAAGGGCATTTTGGTAATTTCACATAAGCCTAAAAGGTCAAAATCAGAAATCTGAGCTTAAGACCTTTGCTTACTGTTAGAATGTAAATATTTACTAAAAATATCAGTAAGCATCAAACCTTATATTTATAAAATGGTTTTAATATATACTATGCGTTAAAAACGCTTAAAAAGGCGATTTGGAGCCATTTCCGGGTTTTTAAAGAAAAGCTGATATTTTTATTATTCCAGATGGCTCAAAATACTTTATTTATCATATTAGATCAGTAGAAAAAGGTTTGGGGTCAAAAGGATTTGTAAAACTTATTTTATAGCCCAAAAGGGCAAAACCGGCAATTACCGAATTAAGCTTAGAACCTTATGTTATGCTCAGCCTAAAAATAAATAAAAATCTTCAAAAATCCCAAAATATTATATAACATCAGTGGGTAAAAAGTTTGATATCAAAAATTGGGTTTAGATAGGCTATATGCTAATTATGCGGTTTATTTACTTAAAAGCTTCTTAATTACGCTAATGAGCATAACTCTTAATCTTGACCTCAAACTGATGTCAAATTCTAGGAACAAGTTTATAAATCAGTAGTGAAGGTTTCTATTCTTTCACTTTATCAAAAATCACATTTTAAGATGATAAGGGCATAATAGTCAACATTTAAGCATTTAACGGAATCATGCATATGAATCGGATAACTAATGAACCAAGTTGTATAATCTCATAGGGTTATACTTATAGGTAACTTGGTCCTATTAGAGCTCTAAGGCATTCCTAATTCATGCTCAAACGGGTCAGAACTGAAAGTCAAAGCATAAGTCAAACTATGCGACTTTCGGTCCCGAACCAAGCTTAAATAAAAATTGTCGAGTTGAACATGTTTAGACAGGTTCTTACATTAATTACCAAGTTATATTAATGTCAAAACAGGTTGCATAGCTTCTACATTGCTAATTATGCATTTATTTGAAAATTAGCTTTCAGTTGACTTTTTTATAATCAAGTTTGACTCGACAATTGACCTAATTAGAGTGGGAATCAGAGGGTGACCTTTTAGAGTTTTAATGCCCACATAATTACCAACTCATAGGAACTTTCATAATGAAATTTGACTGGAGCAATTAAGATTAATGACGAAGTCAAACCTTAGTTTCGACGGTTTGACTAAACGCTAATAAACTAAGTAAAACTGAATTGAAGGAGGTTAAGCATACTTACAATAGTCCTAATCACAACTAATGATCACTAGGAAAGATGCTTGAGCTCCAGGAACCTCCAAGAAGTGAGTTGTGATGGTTACAAGTGAATGAGCAAATGAAAACCCAAAGTTCATGGCTTTATATAGGTTTCTTGGATCATTAAGATCATGCCAAACAAGTCTAGGAATGTTATGGGATCATTACAAGTGTCCCTAGGCCTTAATATACCAGCAAACAAGCCCATAGAATCAAAAACAACCATTTTAAGTCGGTTACAAGGCTTTAACAGGCAGCTGTCAACATTTTCTGTAACTGGCACTCTGACGCGGCCCGTGTAAGGTCATAGGGGACCTTTACGCGGGTCGCCTGGACCTGCAAAACCTGCCAAACAAGTTTCAAAATTTGCATTTTCGGTCCCTGGTCCTTCCAAACTTGATTTTTGGCTCATTTCTTGCACTATAAACCCCCAAACTTGACTTTTAAGGACCCCAAGTCATAAACCAACTTTGTTTAGTCCCCGGTTATTCATACGTTCACCGAAAAGTCTTAAATTTCAATATTGACGCTTTTAACCCCTCGTATACGAATATTGTCATAACTTTCTCATACTTTATCGAAACCTTGTGAAATTTTTATCACACATTCTTGTGAGTATAATTTATCATTACAAAGCTTCGGATCTGCTAAAAGATCACTCAGAGGTATACTTTAAACATGTTGACACATTTAGCCCCTGTAGTTTGTAAATCCTCACTTTCTTTCACGATTAGCTTCGTATGATCCATGATTTATTCGTTTAAGGGTATTTACATCATGTAGGGTTATTGAAAGACATATTTATTCATCGTTGACATTTTGAATCCTTTTACACACATAGATTCCCCGTTTGTCAACTTTAGTCCCTCTAATTCATTCCTTTACATGTTTTAAGCCCATGACACGTGTCGATATGATATTGGACATGAATTTTCGAGGTGTTACATCCTCACCCCCTTAAAAGAAATCTCGCCCTCGAGATTTACTGAAATAAATGAGGGTACTTTTCTTTCATCGTGGATTCTACCTCCCACGTGTATTCGGGACCTCTGCGGGCATCCCATTTGACCTTTACAATAGGTACATGCTTCCTCTGAAGCTTCTTAACCTGCCGATCTTCAATCGATACAGGTTTTTCCACAAATTTCAAGCTCTCGTCTATATGCACATCTGTGTGTGGTATGACTAGTGATTCATCAGCTAGACATTTCTTCAGATTGCAGACGTGGAATACATTGTGAATACCACTGAGCTCTTCAGGTAAGTTTAACTTGTAAGCCACTGATCCTATAGATTCGATGATCTCGAATGGTCCTATGTATCTCGGGCTTAACTTACCTTTGTTTCCGAATCGCATCACCCCCTTCCAGGGTGATACTTTGAGCAAAACTTTATCACCAACCTCGAACTTGAGGGGCTTTCGCCTTTTATCAGCATAGCTCTTCTGCCTATCTCGGGCAGCTTTCATGCGGTCACGAATCTGGACAATCTTGTCCGTTGTCTCGAAGACTATTTCAGGTCCTGATAATTGAGTGTCTCCTACTTCTGCCCAACAAATAGGCGTTCTGCACTTTCTACCATATAATGCATCAAAAGGTGCAGCCTGAATGCTCGTATGGTAGCTATTGTTGTAGGAGAACTCGACCAATGGTAGGTGCCTATCCCAGCTACCTCCTAAATCAATTACACATGCACGTAGCATGTCTTCCAAAGTCTGGATAGTACGCTCACTCTGCCCATCCGTCTGAGGATGGTAAGCCGTACTAAAGTTCAATTGCGTGCCCAAAGACTGTTGGAAACTTTTCCAAAAATGAGATGTATATCTAGTATCCCTGTCAGAGATAATAGCCACTGGTACTCCATGCAGAGATACAATCTTATCAACATACAACTGGGCTAACATGTCAGAACTGTAAGTTTCCTTAATAGGTAGGAAATGTGCTGACTTAGTCAGTCTATCTACTATCACCCAAATAGTATCATTTCCTTTCTTAGTCTTTGGCAACTTGGTGATGAAATCCATCGTCACCATTTCCCATTTCCAAGCGGGAATTTCAGGCTGTTGTAGCAAACCTGACGGTTTCTGATGTTCAGCTTTGACTTGAGCACACGTCAAGCATTTAGCTACATAGGCAGCTATAGACTTCTTCAAGCCTATCCACCAATAATTCGCCTTTAAATCCTGGTACATCTTATCAGCTCCAGGATGAACGGAATATTCGGAACTGTGGGCTTCCTGGAGGATAACATTCCGAAGTCCTCCATAAACTGGAACCCATATTCGTCCATTTAACCTTAGGATTCCCTCCTTGCCATAGGATAACTGCTCCTCAGTTACTCCTAGCTTTTCATTAGGGTAGTTAGCTTCTAGCACAGCTTCCTTCTGCGCAGCTAACAACCTTTCATTCAAATTACTCTTTATCTCAATGCTCTTGGCATTGACTCTTATGGGCTTCACCCTTTCCTTTCTGCTTAAGGCATCAGCGACCACATTGGCCTTGCCTGGATGGTATCTTATTTCACAATCATAATCGTTTAAAGTTTCTATCCATCTTCGCTGCCTCATATTCAAGTCCTTCTGATTAAACAAATGTTGAAGGCTCTTGTGATCAGAATATATCACACACTTAGTTCCATACAGGTAATGCCTCCATAGTTTTAGTGCGAATACGACGGCACCCAATTCCAAGTCATGGGTGGTGTAATTCTTCTCGTGCACTTTTAGTTGACGTGAAGCATAGGCAATGACCTGGCCTTTTTGCATTAACACACAACCCATCCCGGTGTGTGATGCATCACAGTACACCACAAATTCTTCAATACCTTCAGGTAGAATCAGCACTGGAGCGTTACTCAACTTCTGTTTCAAGGTATCAAAAGATTCTTACTGCTTAGGCGCCCAGTCAAACTTGCTATTCTTGCGAGTGAGAAGAGTCAGGGGTGCTGCAATTCTTGAGAAGTTTTCAATAAATCGCCTGTAGTACCCTGCTAGTCCTAGGAAACTGCGAATCTCTGTAGGCGTCTTTGGTTCTTGCCAGTTCATAATAGCTTCTATCTTTGCGGGATCCACTTGGATACCACGCTCACTCACAACATGTCCAAGGAATTGGACTTCGCGAAGCCAAAATTCACACTTTGAAAATTTGGCAAAGAGCTTTTCCTGTTGAAGTAGTTTCAAAATACAACGGAGATGCCTCTCGTGGTCAGCTTGACTCTTTGAGTAGATGAGGATGTCATCGATGAAAACAATGACAAATTTATCTAAATAAGGCTTGCATACACGATTCATGAGATCCATGAATGCGGCAGGTGCGTTAGTGAGCCCAAAAGGCATCACTAAGAACTCATAATGACCATAGCGAGTCCAAAATGCAGTCTTATGCACATCTTCATCTTTAACCTTCAGTTGATGATAGCCTGACCTTAAATCAATCTTAGAGAAGTAGCTTGCCCCTTGTAATTGATCGAACAGATCATCGATCCTAGGCAATGGATACCTATTCTTGATAGTTACTTTATTAAGCTCGCGGTAATCAATGCACAGACGCATTGATCCATCCTTCTTCTTGACAAACAAAATTAGCGCTCCCCATGGAGACGAACTAGGTCTAATAAAACCCTTAGCTAGCAAATCATCTAGCTGCGTCCTCAATTCCTTCATCTCTGTTGGCACCAACCTATAAGGTGCTCTAGCAACAGGTGCTGCTCCAGGGACTATATCAATTCTGAATTCTACTTGCCTATCTGGTGGTAACCCAAGTAGTTCTTCAGGAAAGACTTCAGGGTATTCAGAGATGACTGGTATATCTTCAATCTTGAGCTTCTGCTCGTCGACCACTACTTGTGCCATATAAATAACACAACCCTTCTTCATACACCTAGATGCCTTGAGCATAGACACTTGCTCAGGCAATCCATCTTAGGTATCTCCTTGAATGGTAAATGACTCACCAGACGGAGTCTTAATCATCACTTGCTTCTTGTTGCAGATAATCTGGGCTTGGTTATGCGATAACTAATCCATGCCCAATACTATATCAAATCCGGCTAACTTCAAAGGAAGCAAGGACAAAGGAAAAGAGTGGTTCATAAAAGATATAACGCATCCCTCTAACATGGTTGAGGCGGTTTCTAAGGTTCCATCAGCTAACTTCACCTCATATTTCACACTTAAGGTTTTAACAGGTATATTCAGCAACTTACAAAACTTGTTATCTATGAACGACTTATCAGCGCCAGAATCAAACAGTACTCTAGCATATACATCATTTACGAGGAAAGTACCTGTGATCACATTGTCGTCCTGAATTGCCTCCTGCACGTTCATTTGGAAGACCCTAGCATTGGTCTTCTTGGCTTCCTCAGGCTTCTTGGCGTATTTAGGGCAGTTAGTCTTAATGTGCCCTTTCTCGTTACAGCCATAGCAGGTAGCATCTTTAATCTTCTTGCAGTCAACAGTCTTGTGCTCTTTAGACTTGCATAACCCACATGCAGGTGGTCCTGATTGAGACTTGGTCTCAAGCCTGCACTTTCCAAAGTGGCGTTTTTGGCAAGTTGTGCATTTTGGCTTTTCTTCAGTTTGCTGACTATTCTTTCCAGACCCAAACTTCCTGGAATCAGTGTTTCCCTTGTGCTTCTTTTCCGACCATCGTGAGTTATCCTCCTCACGCTTCCTCTTACTCTCTTCAGAGCTCTTGAGCGATCTTAGCCTGACCGCATCTAAGGTGAGGGATAGAGATAGATCAGCGGTTGATCTAAAAGTAGCAGGTCTCGAAGCCTTAACACTGGCTTTGATTTCTGGGGCTAATCCCCCAATGAAGCGAGCAATCCTCTTGGGTTCTGGTGTCACAAGGTAAGGAACCAGTCTAGACATGGTGTTGAAACTGGTGAGGTAAGCTTGACAATCTAAATTTTTCATCACCAGTGATAAGAAATCTGATTCAATCCTTTCCACTTCATGCTGTGGACAATAGTTCTCCTTAATGAGAACAACAAACTGCTCCCATGACATATTGTAGAGCGGGATCTTCCCAGCAGCTTGAGTGAGAGACTTCCACCATGCCAGTGCCTCTCCCTTGAATGATTGGGATACATACTTCACTATATCCCTTTCAGCACAACTGCTGATATCAACTACAGTGTCATTTCATCTAACCAAGTCATACAATCTATTGCCCCTTTCTCCCCAGTGAAATCCCGGGGTTTGCAGGAGACAAAGTACTTATAAGTACAAGACTTGGTACGTGGCTCATCATTGAACACTATTCTCTTGCGTGGAACACTGTGTTGGTTTGAGGAATGTTCGACATCCTCTTTCTTAGGTTCATCTTGTTGGTGCAGTAATCTGTCGACTACGTCTAATGTCGAGTTCGGGTTGCGATGCGGATATGGTCAAGCATGATGTCATCATGCTTAATGATGACATCATGTGACATCATCAAAATCCTATGATCATCATCAACAGCAAACGACAAAACAAATCTAAAGTTGCAAAAGCTTAAATGCCTAGTTGATGTTGATTGGACCAACATGAGGTCCAATGGGGAGATGCCAATTTAAGGACCAATGAAAAAAGAGTATAGCTTTTGAAGTCAACCTTGTCGGATCGTTTATATGTCAACCATGTGGAACCGCTTTTATGAACACATGTGGATCGCCTTTACGGCATGGTGAGCTGAACCGCTTTTACGTACATGTCCTTCAAGCGGTTCACAACTACTATATATAGGTTTGTTTGTCATGTCATTTGTAACCGAGTTGAGAATTGATACCGAGGTGCTGCCGGTATTTCCTCTTACTGTAAACGCTGTAATATTAATATACAAGAGGATTAAAGTGTGATACAAGCTGTGTATACGTCCGTTTCTTTGTTTCCGTCGCTGAAACGGATTTGAGCTCTTCCGAACGACTCATTTAGGTTGAAGTCCGATCCTACAATTGGTATCAGAGCCAAGGAGGAGGAGATCTCGCATATACAGCTCGTGTTCATCACTTTTTCTGCTTCTACACCTTTCTTTTTCGAGAAACGCAACTTTTTACGGTCAAAATCGCTTCAAATTTACATATTTTGTGCGGAATCATGACTTAACAAAACCTGGAAATTTTCAGACCTTAATTCGGCTTAAATTTGATTAAAATTGAATTTTCGCTTTAAAGCGGTTCGTGTTTGCTGACATCACGTCTGGAACCGCTCGAAAATTCTGTCTGGAACCGCTCCAAAACATTCTTGAACCGCTCAAAAGTGTAAAGTGTTGAACCGCCTTTTAGTCAATGATATGGATCACTCATAATTACATGATGTTGAACCGCCTTTTGTGACGTTGCTGAACCGCTCATAGAATCAATCCTTTGAACCGCTCGTAGGTCAACCTGTGAACCGCTCCAAAATCATTAAATGTGGATCGTCTTTTAGTCAAAGTGTTGGTCCGCTCAAAGGTTGTCGGCTAAAGTGGTTATTGGAATATTAAAAGTGGGTTCAAGTTCATGTGAAACAATTTATTACACCGTCCATATAAACCAACCCAAGTCCACCGTACATTTATCTTGCTTGACCAATCAGCCTTTTTCCACCGCCCAAGTGACGTCGGCCCAAAAAGACACTCCCCACCGCCCCACTTGCCCAATCCAAGTCTTGTTATCCACCGGCCCACTAATTTTTTTACATAATTTGCCGCCATATCATATTGACTAAATCCTAAGCTTCCACCGCCTTCTTAAAGGCCCACTCCACCGCCAAATTTAACCAATCTAAGCCCACCGTCATTTTTAAATCCTTTGTTTTATTAGAACATTAAAATACTGTTTTTGGCCCAATTATAGCCAAGGCATCACCCAAGTGACCCAATCAAGATTAAAGGAGGTTATTTTTTTTAAACATCGAATATCCGAGAAAAAAAAACATGGCAATGGTGTTTGATGAACAAGAGAACCATTATTTCGAAAGATTTAATGGTTGGCATCACGGATTTCTAGATGAGGGTTATAGAAAAGTGAGCAAAGATGGATGGGCAAAAAGGTTCAAATATTTCGTGTGTCTGAAAGACGAAACGTTGGATGATCTTAAAGACAGATATAGTGTTTTATTGAGTTATATGAAAGATCATGAGATATACCCGTCAAATGCTGAAAAATTGGAGAAATTTGCAGATGCATTACCGATTGAATGGAGTGAATGTTTGAAGAATTTAAGGGAGAACTCAAATTTTTCAAAACTATCTCTAAATCAATTCATCAGCAAACTTCAAACTCATGAACTTGAAACCAGAAAGAAAAAGAAAGATTTGATCAAGGTTTTGGAATATAATGTGCTAGATCTAAGTTCAGATGTGATTGAAGAGATGTACAAAAGGGTTACTAAATGTATCAGGGCAAAACATGTGCTGAAATACGATTTCAAACGAGGTTGTTATATTGATAATAATGGAAATCCTTTTGATTTCGTTAAATTGTTTTGTGCAGGTACATTGATAGCAAAGGAAGAAGAAACTCCAAAAGCTGAAGAATCGGTGAAGAATGAAACAATGTGCTCAACATGCGATAACTTTAAGACTGATAATGACAAACTCGTGAGAGACATAGAAAGTTTAGCATTTACAGTCAAAAAGTTGAAAGACAAGAAGCACGTTGCTGAAAACCAGATTCTTTCTCTGGAAAAAGATTGTGAGAAGTTGAAAGCAGAAAATGACAAACTGTTGATTGATTTTAACAGTTTGACTTTGAAATATCAAGAATTTGAAGGGCAAGTGAAAATTCTTGAAGATGAGAAAATGTGTTTAGTAAAAACAACATTGAAAAACAAAAGATGATAAATTCCCATCTTCAGAAGATTGTCGAACTTGAAAAAGAAGGTGAAAGCGCTCAAAAGAGAATCAAAGAGTTGGTAAAAGAGCTTGAAAGCAAAAAGAAATCGTCAGAAGATGAGGATTTCTGGATAAAGCTTGAAAACAAAAACCTGAAAGCAAATGAATCAAAATTTCAGGAACAGATCAAAATTTTGATAAATGAAAAGTCTGTTCTTGAAAATTTGAAGGTTGAAAATGAAAATTCCATCAAGTCTCATCTTGAGAGAATATCTCAGCTTGAGGAAGAAGCTAAGAATTCCAGGATCAAGATAGATAAACTTGAGAAGAAATTGATCAGTTTTGCGACTAAATCTGACAAGTTGAATATTCCTTGTCCAAAACCGATCAATTCAGTTCCAATGAGTGAAAAGGCTACAAACGTTGACAAAGTCAAAGTCAAAGATTGTGATGATAAAACTGATGAGGAAAATGAGAAATTTTATTCAGCAGATGAGTCTGTGACAGAGTCTGATGATGAAAATGTTAAGAAAGAAAAACAAAAATTGTTTTTAAAATTGAAAGAAAAATTTCAGAAAACTGTTCTGCAATCAACTGAAAAAGGTGAATGCTCTAAGCAAAAACCTGTGAAGAAGATTGTAAAACAGAATCAAAACTTTAAAAATGAAAGAAAAAACTCATCAGTACGATCATCCAATCAAAAGAAAAAATTACAAAAAATTGAAAATGAAAATTCAAAATTTGTTGTGTGCAGAACAAACCACAGTGCAAAAGCGTCAAAACCAGCACATTTGAGGAAGGAATATCACCAAGCCAGACAATGCTATGATCTGAGCATTTGGTGTGAAAAAGGTGGTAACTGGTATGATAACAGGGTGTGCTACAGCTGCGGATATCAGGGGCATATTGCTGTTAACTGCCAATACTGGAGTTATGAGACCAGGAGGTGCTACAATTGCAATATCAAAGGTCACATTGCCAGAGATTGCCCAAAGAGATCGCATGACAGATTGAGGGCTAATTCTCAGAAAATGGCAAAGAAGATACCAGTCGTTGTCAAGCCCAAAGAATTGAAAGTTTCGGGCCAAAACGTCAGAGAACAGAAGGTCAAAGAACCTAAAGTTCAAGAAACAAAAGTGAAGCTTTCTCAGGGGCAGAAAGATCGACTGAGGAAGAAGAGAAAGAAAGCGAGAGAATATCTCGAAAAGATTTTGTCCTCGGGTTCACCCGACAGATCGAAGAAGAGTGCTGATGAATCAACTTCCTCAACTGCAAAGTCAAGCAAGTCGAATTCATCAGATGCAAATCTGGGGACAAAAGAGGAGAAAAAGAAGAAAGTGAAGTTTTCACTTCCTGGCGATGATTTTGTTTCTTCGAAAACAAAGGAGCCACATGTCGGCGATGAATCTGACTCATTAAAGTCAGACAAGCCACATTCAGGCAATGATTCTGGAATGGTAAAGCCAGAGGAGCCATGTGTTGAGGTAAAGGTTGAGAATTCTAGTTTAACAATGGATGAGAAAAATTTTCCACCATTGTTGAACAAGAATTCAAAATCACCCAAGGCTGGTCAGGCTTGGGTGAAACTTTTCAAATAGAAAAAAACCTGACTTGCCGGAGCTCCCAGGTTTGTAAGCGTGGAGCATGAATCGGCATCTTTTTAAATCTGTGTTTGAAGATTTTGCAGGAATTGCCGGAGATCCCAAGATGGTATCGTGGATCATGAATCGGCATCTTTCTTGAATTTTATTCGGTAACGTCAATCATGCAAACGGTAAAGAGGTTTGGTTGTGTTTGTGAATGTTTTACAAGTGGTACAGAGGATTCTGGACTGCATATGGTAAATCAAGGACATTAACTTGTACTTGGATTTTCCTACTTTTGTGTAGAAAACAAGATGATGAAGTAACCCCGTACCTAAACTGTTTGGTAAACAAACTAAGTTTTCCGGAAAAACCATTTTTGATTAAAACAAACTTAAGTGTTTTGAGATCACAATGGGAAAATAGTTTGTTGTGAGGGGGAGTTCTGATTGTTTATGCCAGGTGGATAGAGAATTGAAGTGATTCTCATCAGGTTGTCAAGTTTGTACAGTTTGTTTCAAATTTTCCCAGAAAATCAAAATTGAAACATATTTTGATTTTAGGGGGAGAAAAATTTTAAAAAAATTAGAAAATTTGAAAATGTCAAAAACAATAAAAAGTCAAAAATGAGTTTTGTTGTGAAAAAGAGGAAATGATAGTAAATCAGTGGACTATCACAGCATGCTAAAGAAATGTAATGCCAAATGTGATAAACGGTCTCACTGATGATGTGACGATAGGTTTTTGTACATTTAGTAGATTTATTCGGGATACAAACCTAAAATTTCAAACTTATGAAATTCGTGGGGAACACTACTTGGATATATAGGTAACCGCTGAAATCTCGTTTGAAAGGTCTCGTATTCTGATATACTAGGTGTTTATACTCTATGATGTCTGGGGTATTATTCCGGGACTTCTGCTGAACGGTAGTTCTGACCTAGTCCTTGGCTAATACTTTCCGCAAAATGCTTGAAACATAGCATAAAGCCCTCAGAATGATTAGACAATAAAATTGATAATCATCTGTTGTAGCTGAAAAGATCCTCTAAAGGGGACACACTGCTAAGTCGAAGCTGATATCTCTCTGCTGAACGGAAGTTCTGACCTGAGATCCCTCAGTTCTCGCATCTTTCCCCTAATTTATGTACAGACATCATTGTAGTGTTCATACCTGTAAGACTGAATATTGGGATTCTGGATACGGGAGTATATTCAAGAGGTGGGACACATGAATTGAACTAAGTTCATAAAATACCTAAATAGTATCCTGAATAAATTGAAAATTGTATGAAAATTTAAGAGGACAATTATATCGTCAATCTACGTGAATCGTTTAGAACTTAAAACGATTAAAAGCTTAACGGTGCTTGTGTTATGTCTCAAAAACTGATATGATCCTCTTGCACAAACTCACAAAAATATGTTTGTTTTGCATTTAATTTTTTGTCTTTGCATTTATGTTTCATATTTTCAAAAATCCAAAAAGATTTTCGACAACTGATGGTGAAGAGCTGATTTTCAAAATCTCAAAGGCTAAACTTGATGAACAGACAGGTTGGTTAAATCGTTTGAAATGTTTAAAATGATTCATTAGGTTGAATCAGTAATTGAAATGTTTCAAATTTGTGATCAGTGTTTAAATTGTAAAAATTCTCAAATGATTTGTTGATTCATTAAGTTGAATCACAACTTTATTTGTTTGTGATAGAGTGTTTGAGATGATGCAGATGATGAGCTGAACAGAGAGAAGCCAGGAGATAATTTCGATGGTGGTAACAAAATCCCAGACAACTATCCTAGCAGAGTGATAGAGGGAGTCTGATGAAGGTTATAGCCAAAGAAAGTTAGATCCAGGCAGAATTCTTGAAGAAGACCGAACTATATCCGAGAATGTCATGTTGAAGACTCTCACTGAAGATTCTGTCAACATTCAATCTGTTGATACGCAAAGCCAGGTGTCGATCCCAAAAGCACGGAAGCTTGACGAAAGGGGGAGCCTGAAGATTCTGAAGATAGAGAGAGAAGTCCAAAGACTGTGAGAAAGACTGAAGTCGTTGAAGACTCGACACTTTAGACTCGTCAACATCTGAGGGGGAGTCTGTTGGTGCAGTCATCTGTCGACTACGTCTAATGTCGAGTTCGGGTTGCGATGCGGATATGGTCAAGCATGATGTCATCATGCTTAATGATGACATCATGTGACATCATCAAAATCCTATGATCATCATCAACAGCAAACGACAAAACAAATCTAAAGTTGCAAAAGCTTAAATGCCTAGTTGATGTTGATTGGACCAACATGAGGTCCAATGGGGAGATGCCAATTTAAGGACCAATGAAAAAAGAGTATAACTTTTGAAGTCAACCTTGTCGGATCGTTTATATGTCAACCATGTGGAACCGCTTTTATGAACACATGTGGATCGCCTTTACGGCATGGTGAGCTGAACCGCTTTTACGTACATGTCCTTCAAGCGGTTCACAACTACTATATATAGGTTTGTTTGTCATGTCATTTGTAACCGAGTTGAGAATTGATACCGAGGTGCTGCCGGTATTTCCTCTTACTGTAAACGCTGTAATATTAATATACAAGAGGATTAAAGTGTGATACAAGCTGTGTATACGTCCGTTTCTTTGTTTCCGCCGCTGAAACGGATTTGAGCTCTTCCGAACGACTCATTTAGGTCGAAGTCCGATCCTACACATCTTTCTTAGAGGGTGGTTTGCTATGAGCTTCCGAATGGGTTTTAGGAACAGATTTAGAGTGGGGTACCGAAGAGGTTCTACTATGAGTTCCACTATATTCCTTGAATTGCTCCTGTACAGCTTTAGATACAGCTGTATCAATCAGGGTACGGAGCTCTCCTCTGGTTATATTAACCCTATCATCATCATGGTTTTCCAGGGGATGACTATTCACTTCTTCCGACCTAGCCATGTAGCTTTAATTGCTACATAAAAGAAAACAAGGGCAAGGTTTATATAGAAGCTTATACAGTTTCTATTGTTTTAAACGATTTATTAACTATGGTTTTTAATACACATTTTAGTTAATTATTCAGGGTTTTTATCATAACCCTAAATTATATACAATAGCACAAAAAGGCCTCGTCACGTAGACAGATTTAATTATTAAACCAGAATTTTACAGAATTGAGGTATTAAGGTTGAATCAAAGTTCATTACCTTTTCCTGACAGGGAGTTGTAGGCTACCACTGTCTTTAGTCCCAGAGGACATTAATTATAGCCCGTGGGCACTTCATCTTTAAGGGATGATTATATAAATAAGGGAATTTAGAATAACCATTTTTAATAATGACTTATGTGATTTTATCGAATCACACTTTGTCAAGCATATTAATATGCTTTCTGATGTTAACAAGGTTTCGAATCTTTTGAATAGGTTGTACCATCTTGGCCATGTCTGTACTGACAATTAGGCTAGGTTTTACCTTTAAGATTCTTTTAATATTAAACGCATAGCAATCCTAATTTGAGATGTTCACAAGGATCTGAATCTAATTGAGGAACTACCATCTTGGCCCTGTCTTGAGCTAGGTCTTGTCCTTTTTAGATTTTGCCATTTTATCACAATGGTAGATCATATAATATAGGAATCTAATCATCCTATTAAAATTTAAACAAGTACATGGTTGCCCTAAACGGGACTTCTATCAAAATGACTTGCCCATGCAAGGGCTAATCAGAAAATAACAAAGGAGACAAAATATAACGAATTAGGATTAGTCCTATGTTCTTGTCTAGACTCAAGAGTGTGCAATTGTGTAACTAAGATTAAACACAAAAGGCTAGTGTTTAATTCACTCAGCGTTGGCTCTGATACCAACCTGTCACACCCCTATATCCACGTGTCACCGGTGGGCCCGGTGGGGAGTATCGTGACGTCATTGATATCATCATAGTCAAACAACACAACATGTAAATGCACAGCGAAAGCAAAAGACATAGATTCATTTCAACTGAATAGATTGTAATGTTTAAGTATCACAAACAGTCGAAACAGATCCACAGGCGGATCAAATAAAAAGGAAAATTGTTCAACAGACTTTGACATCTAAAGCTTGCAAGACTTGAGTAATGATGCCTGGAGTAGCCAGCCTATTTCGTTTAGTACCTGCACTTAGCCTTTTTGGAAAATACGTCAGTTTGCACTGGTAAATACGACTTAACTGACTCATTTTGAAAAGAGTTTGAAAATTGATTTAAATGCACTTCGGCAAAAATATTTTATAACTTGGGACAATTATTCAAAATAATCTTGTATACAGTTTTACTCATTTGTCGTCTATTAGGGCCGGTTTGTAGGGCCGGACTTAAGTTAACTGACACGCCACAGGTATAATGCCCACAAGGTCGATTCCTTATAGTGGGATACCAGTTTTTACATAATGCAACTGTCAGGTGTACGCCTACACCCCGTGCTTAGGTCGTTGCCATTTCATGAATGATGCCAAGGATATCCGGGACATGGTCATTTAACCCCCAAGGGCCATACACCAAAAATTACATATCAAACAGGTTATGTAAATACATCAATCACAATACGATTTAAATGACTACATACCCCGACCAAGCGGCACTTTTATAGTACCGTATCCCAAGCCCGTATAGGGAAAATAAGTTAAGGGTATTTACCTGAGCAAAGTATAATTCAAATACAACAAGTGCATGTAGCTTTTACTGGGCTCCTAATCTGGAACGAAGGTTTTAATAACCTATTAGAATCCTAACGGGTCTTTAATTAAGTTTAGACTTAGACCGGTTAGTTTTCAAAAGGAATACACGGTCCAAAAGCATGATAAAGCGAAGACCGGTTTAGAATGTGGTTTTGACCCGACAAGCTTGCATGCTTGTTTAATATGGGTAACTTAAACACGTTCTGGATTTTGAGACAAAAACGATATGGTTTGACCCGTTTCGGCTAATATATGCAAACTAGTTACAAACGCCGATCCGAACGCGAAACATGCGTAACGGGTAACCATAAGAGCCATATGCAAGTTTCTTAAGTTAATATGCCTTAAATATGTTGTGACATCAGAAAGATATCTTCTATTATGCCCCAAGTGAATTTAAACTCAAATTACGCCCTGAAAGGGTATTTTGGTCATTTAAAAGGTTATAAAAGAGTTTAAATATAATTCTGAGTTTCGGACCTGAAGTAATCAGCAAAATACTCAACTTACTATGTTATATCAGTAAGGTATAACTTATATGTGAAATCTATCCTTTATGACCAAACTATGCATCTTAAGGGCATTTTGGTAATTTCACAAAAGCCTAATAGGTCAAAATCGGAAATCTGAGCTTAAGACCTTTGCTTACTGTCAGAATGTAAATATTTACTAAAAATATCAGTAAGCATCAAACCTTATATTTATAAAATGGTTTTAATATCTACTATGCGTTAAAAACGCTGAAAAAGGCGATTTGGAGCCATTTCCGGGTTTTTAAAGAAAAGATGATATTTTTATTATTCCAGAAGGCTCAAAATACTTTATTTATCATATTAGATCAGTAGAAAAAGGTTTGGGGCCAAAAGGATTTGTAAAACTTATTTTATAGCCCAAAAGGGCAAAACCGGCAATTACCGAATTAAGCTTAGAACCCTATGTTATGCTCAGCCTAAAAATAAATAAAAATCTTCAAAAATCCCAAAATATTATATAACATCAGTGGATAAAAAGTTTGATATCAAAAATTGGGTTTAGATAGGCTATATGCTAATTATGCGGTTTATTTACTTAAAAGCTTCTTAATTACGCTAATGAGCATAACTCTTAATCTAGACCTCAAACTGATGTCAAATTCTAGGAACAAGTTTATAAATCAGTAGTGAAGGTTTCTATTCTTTCACTTTATCAAAAATCACATTTTAAGATGATAAGGGCATAATAGTCAACATTTAAGCATTTAACGGAATCATGCATATAAATCGGATAACTAATGAACCAAGTTGTATAATCTCAGAGGGTTATACTTATAGGTAACTTGGTCCTATTAGAGCTCTAAGGAATTCCTAATTCATGCTCAAACGGGTCAGAACTGAAAGTCAAAGCATAAGTCAAACTATGCGACTTTCGGTCCCGAACCAAGCTTAAACTAAAAATTGTCGAGTTGAACATGTTTAGACATGTTCTTACATTAATTACCAAGTTATATTAATGTCAAAACAGGTTGCATAGCTTCTACATTGCTAATTATGCATTTATTTGAAAATTAGCTTTCTGTTGACTTTTTTATAATCAAGTTTGACTCGACAATTGACCTAATTAGAGTGGGAATCAGAGGGTGACCTTTTAGAGTTTTAATGCCCACATAATTACCAACTCATAGGAACTTTCATAATGAAATTTGACTAGAGCAATTAAGATTAATGACGAAGTCAAACCTTAGTTTCGACGGTTTGACTAAACGCTAATAAACTAAGTAAAACTGAATTGAAGGAGGTTAAGCATAGTTACAATAGTCCTAATCACAACTAATGATCACTAGGAAAGATGCTTGAGCTCCAGGAACCTCCAAGAAGTGAGTTGTGATGGTTACAAGTGAATGAGCAAATGAAAACGCAAAGTTCATGGCTTTATATAGGTTTCTTGGATCATTAAGATCATGTCAAACAAGTCTAGGAATGTTATGGGATCATTACAAGTGTCCCTAGGCCTTAATATACCAGCAAACAAGCCCATAGAATCAAAAACAACCATTTTAAGTCGGTTACAAGGCTTTAACAGGCAGCTGTCAACATTTTCTGTAACTGGCACTCTGACGCGGCCCGTGTAAGGTCATAGGGGACCTTTACGCGGGTCGCCTGGACCTGCAAAACCTGCCAAACAAGTTTCAAAATTTGCATTTTCGGTCCCTGGTCCTTCCAAACTTGATTTTTGGCTCATTTCTTGCACTATAAACCCCCAAACTTGACTTTTAAGGACCCCAAGTCATAAACCAACTTTGTTTAGTCCCTGGTTATTGATACGTTCACCGAAAAGTCTTAAATTTCAATATTGACGCTTTTAACCCCTCGTATACGAATATTGTCATAACTTTCTCATACTTTATCGAAATCTTGTGAAATTTTTATCACACATTCTTGTGAGTATAAGTTATCATTACAAAGCTTCGGGTCTGCTAAAAGATCACTCAGAGGTATACTTTAAACATTTTGACACATTTAGCCCCTGTAGTTTGTAATTCCTCACTTTCTTTCACGATTAGCTTCGTATGATCCATGATTTATTCGTTTAAGGGTATTTACATCATGTAGGGTTATTGAAAGACATATTTATTCATCGTTGACATTTTGAATCCTTTTACACACATAGATTCCCCGTTTGTCAACATTAGTCCCTCTAATTCATTCCTTTACATGTTTTAAGCACATGACACGTGTCGATATGATATTGGACATGAATTTTCGAGGTGTTACATCCTCACCCCCTTAAAAGAAATCTCGCCCTCGAGATTTACTGAAATAAATGAGGGTACTTTTCTTTCATCATGGATTCTACCTCCCACGTGTATTCGGGACCTCTGCGGGCATCCCATTTGACCTTTACAATAGGTACATGCTTCCTCTGAAGCTTCTTAACCTGCCGATCTTCAATCGATACAGGTTTTTCCACAAATTTCAAGCTCTCGTCTATATGCACATCTGTGTGTGGTATGACTAGTGATTCATCAGCTAGACATTTCTTCAGATTGCAGACGTGGAATACATTGTGAATACCACTGAGCTCTTCAGGTAAGTTTAACTTGTAAGCCACTGATCCTACAGATTCGATGATCTCGAATGGTCCTATGTATCTCGGGCTTAACTTACCTTTCTTTCCGAATCGCATCACCCCCTTCCAGGGTGATACTTTGAGCAAAACTTTATCACCAACCTCGAACTTGAGGGGCTTTCGCCTTTTATCAGCATAGCTCTTCTGCCTATCTCGGGCAGCTTTCATGCGGTCACGAATCTGGACAATCTTGTCCGTTGTCTCGAAGACTATTTCAGGTCCTGATAATTGAGTGTCTCCTACTTCTGCCCAACAAATGGGCGTTCTGCACTTTCTACCATATAATGCCTCAAAAGGTGCAGCCTGAATGCTCGTATGGTAGCTATTGTTGTAGGAGAACTCGACCAATGGTAGGTGCCTATCCCAGCTACCTCCTAAATCAATAAACATGCACGTAGCATGTCTTCCAAAGTCTGGATAGTACGCTCACTCTGCCCATCCGTCTGAGGATGGTAAGCCGTACTAAAGTTCAATTGCGTGCCCAAAGACTGTTGGAAACTTTTCCAAAAATGAGATGTATATCTAGTATCCCTGTCAGAGATAATAGCCACTGGTACTCCATGCAGAGATACAATCTTATCAACATACAATTGGGCTAACATGTCAGAACTGTAAGTTTCCTTAATAGGTAGGAAATGTGCTGACTTAGTCAGTCTATCTACTATCACCCAAATAGTATCATTTCCTTTCTTAGTCTTTGGCAACTTGGTGATGAAATCCATCGTCACCATTTCCCATTTCCAAGCGGGAATTTCAGGCTATTGTAGCAAACCTGACGGTTTCTGATGTTCAGCTTTGACTTGAGCACACGTCAAGCATTTAGCTACATAGGCAGCTATAGACTTCTTAAAGCCTATCCACCAATAATTCGCCTTTAAATCCTGGTAAATCTTATCAGCTCCAGGATGAACGGAATATTTGGAACTGTGGGCTTCCTGGAGGATAACATTCCGAAGTCCTCCATAAACTGGAACCCATATTCGTCCATTTAACCTTAGGATTCCGTCCTTGCCATAGGATAACTGCTCCTCAGTTACTCCTAGCTTTTCATTAGGGTAGTTAGCTTCTAGCACAGCTTCCTTCTGCGCAGCTAACAACCTTTCATTCAAATTACTCTTTATCTCAATGCTCTTGGCATTGACTCTTATGGGCTTCACCCTTTCCTTTCTGCTTAAGGCATCAGCGACCACATTGGCCTTGCCTGGATGGTATCTTATTTCACAATCATAATCGTTTAAAGTTTCTATCCATCGTCGCTGCCTCATATTCAAGTCCTTCTGATTAAACAAATGTTGAAGGCTCTTGTGATCAGAATATATCACACACTTAGTTCCATACAGGTAATGCCTCCATAGTTTTAGTGCGAATACAACGGCACCCAATTCCAAGTCATGGGTGGTGTAATTCTTCTCGTGCACTTTTAGTTGACGTGAAGCATAGGCAATGACCTTGCCTTTTTGCGTTAACACACAACCCATCCCGGTGTGTGATGCATCACAGTACACCACAAATTCTTCAATACCTTCAGGTAGAGTCAGCACTGGAGCGTTACTCAACTTCTGTTTCAAGATATCAAAAGATTCTTGCTGCTTAGGCGCCCAGTCAAACTTGCTATTCTTGCGAGTGAGAAGAGCAGGGGTGCTGCAATTCTTGAGAAGTTTTCAATAAATCGCCTGTAGTACCCTGCTAGTCCTAGGAAACTGCGAATCTCCGTAGGCGTCTTTGGTTCTTGCCAGTTCATAATAGCTTCTATCTTTGCGGGATCCACTTGGATACCACACTCACTCATAACATGTCCAAGGAATTGGACTTCGCGAAGCCAAAATTCACACTTTGAAAATTTGGCAAAGAGCTTTTCCTGTTGAAGTAGTTTCAAAATACAACGGAGATGCCTCTCGTGGTCAGCTTGACTCTTTGAGTAGATGAGGATGTCATCGATGAAAACAATGACAACTTTATCTAAATAAGGCTTGCATACACGATTCATGAGATCCATGAATGCGGTAGGTGCGTTAGTGAGCCCAAAAGGCATCACTAAGAACTCATAATGACCATAGCGAGTCCAAAATGCAGTCTTATGCACATCTTCATCTTTAACCTTCAGTTGATGATAGCCTGACCTTAAATCAATCTTAGAGAAGTAGCTTGCCGCTTGTAATTGATCGAACAGATCATCGATCCTGGGCAATGGATACCTATTCTTGATAGTTACTTTATTAAGCTCGCGGTAATCAATGCACAGACGCATTGATCCATCCTTCTTCTTGACAAAAAAAATTGGTGCTCCCCATGGAGACGAACTAGGTCTAATAAAACCCTTAGCTAGCAAATCATCTAGCTGCGTCCTCAATTCCTTCATCTCTGTTGGTGCCAACCTATAAGGTGCTCTAGCAACAGGTGCTGCTCCGGGGACGATATCAATTCTGAATTCTACTTGCCTATCTGGTGGTAACCCAGGTAGTTCTTCAGGAAAGACTTCAGGGTATTCAGAGATGACTGGTATATCTTCAATCTTGAGCTTCTGCTCGTCGACCACTACTTGTGCCATATAAATAACACAACCCTTCTTCATACACCTAGATGCCTTGAGCATAGACACTTGCTCAGGCAATCCATGTTGGGTATCTCCTTGAATGGTAAGTGACTCACCAGACGGAGTCTTAATCATCACTTGCTTCTTGTTGCAGATAATCTGGGCTTGGTTATGCGATAACCAATCCATGCCCAATACTATATCAAATCCGGCTAACTTCAAAGGAAGCAAGGACAAAGGAAAAGAGTGGTTCATAAAAGATATAACGCATCCCTCTAACATGGTTGAGGCGGTTTCTAAGGTTCCATCAGCTAACTCCACCTCATATTTCACACTTAAGGTTTTAACAGGCATATTCAGCAACTTACAAAACTTGTTATCTATGAACGACTTATCAGCGCCAGAATCAAACAGTACTCTAGCATATACATCATTTACGAGGAAAGTACCTGTGATCACATTGTCGTCCTGAATTGCCTCCTGCACGTTCATTTGGAAGACCCTAGCATTGGTCTTCTTGGCTTCCTCAGGCTTCTTGGCGTATTTAGGGCAGTTAGTCTTAATGTGCCCTTTCTCGTTACAGCCATAGCAGGTAGCATCTTTAATCTTCTTACAGTCAACAGTCTTGTGCTCTTTAGACTTGCATAACCCACATGCAGGTGGTCCTGATTGAGACTTGGTCACAAGCCTGCACTTTCCAAAGTGGCGTTTTTGGCAAGTTGTGCATTTTGGCTTTTCTTCAGTTTGCTGACTATTCTTTCCAGACCCAAACTTCCTGGAATCAGTGTTTCCCTTGTGCTTCTTTTCCGACCCTCGTGAGTTATCCTCCTCACGCTTCCTCTTACTCTCTTCAGAACTCTTGAGCGATCTTAGCCTGACCGCATCTAAGGTGAGGGATAGAGATAGATCAGCGGCTGATCTAAAAGTAGCAGGTCTCGAAGCCTTAACACTGGCTTTGATTTCTGGGGCTAATCCCCCAATGAAGCGAGCAATCCTCTTGGGTTCTGGTGTCACAAGGTAAGGAACCAGTCTAGACATGGTGTTGAAACTTGTGAGGTAAGCTTGATGTAACAACTGCCACTAAAATTCATAATTAGGATGGTAATTAGGTAATAAGAAAACCCTAATTAAGAAACCCAAGTGATTCCGCATAAACCCTATAATTTTCGTAACAATCGGAATCAGGATCAGGGCCCCTAAAACTCAGGGGGGGTTAAACCCTAGTGATGTTTATCTTTTAAATTGCTGTAGAAACGAAATTGATCCGTTTAACTTGCTCACCAAGGCTAGTTTGGACACGAAACAACCTAGGCTAAGAAATAGACCCGTCGCGCCACGCGACGGGTACAACCGTCTCTCTCGCGTGGCGCGAGGGAGTGTATTTTTCAGATATAAATAGAGGGGATTGGCACTCGAAGTTCGGTGTTCATTCGACGTCCCAACTCTTAATACTCTCTGAGATATAGACGAAATAGTTCACAAACACACACGATTATCGAAACGCTGCCGCAATCAGGGTAATAACTCGATCGCTATTACGATTCAACGTCCGATCGATTATAACTATCCAACGATAGTCCAGGTGCTGCTCAATTGAGCTTGTACTTTGATTATTCATCGTGATTTCGACTTGAATATTAGAGTGTTGTTCGAATTCGGACTATGCTCTGTTATTCGTTGTGAATCCGATTGAATTATCGAGTATCGCACTGATTAATCGTTGTGAAGGTCTAATCTCGTGAATTGTCGTAACTGCTGTATTAGTTACTAACCTGCCTGTGTGTGCATTGTGTTAAACTAGGTGAAATCAAGGCTAATCAGTAGGCTTATATCTATTGCTCGTTAATCTGCAATGTGAGTCATTCTTCTTTTTAACTGTTTTCTCACAGTTTGTGAGTAAGTATTACAATACCTCAAATTATTTTCAAGGTTATAATTACAGGGATTAAGTCTTTGTAATCACCAAATTACAGCTGGTATGTGGGGTATTGTGCACATTACTATGTTATCACTCTATGTGAGTGAATATTACTCTATGTGAGTGATTATTACTCTGTGTGAGTAAACCGTCACTATTAGGGCAACGGGACCAATAGTGATATGACCACAGTCACAGATCCGGTCGAGTGACAAATACCCATTCTTGATAATTGGTTGATAGAAACATTGTAATCGCTCTTAATACTGTAAATTTATAACTAACGGGTCGTTTTAGAAAATGGAATGATTCACTCAGTATTTCCCCGCTGACAAAACCTTTTTCAAACATGTTTCAGGTGATCTGTGTGATCCAGGAAAAGTGCAGTAAAGCACTATCAAGCTCAGAGAAGTGGCTCAGTGTAAATAAATGAATAAAACATGTTTTGGAAAATAAAGATTTCTGTGTGAAATCAACTTATTGTAAATTATGGGATTTATCCCTTAAACTTTGTGTAATATATTAAACGAGCATTTTCCGGTGAAAAGATCCTGTTGTAAAAAGACTTCCGCTGTCGCATAAATTAAATACCACGGGTACCACTGAAATCTGCATCGCGGGCCCCGACTCCGCCCAGGGTGGGTCGGGGGCCGCGACACTTGACAATCTAAATTTTTCATCACCAGTGATAAGAAATCTGATTCAATCCTTTCCACTTCATGCTATGGACAATAGTTCTCCTTAATGAGAATAACAAACTGCTCCTATGACATATTGTAGAGCGGGATCTTCCCAGCAGCTTGAATGAGAGACTTCCACCATGCCAGTGTCTCTCCCTTGAATGATTGGGATACATACTTCACTATATCCCTTTCAGCACAACCGCTGATATCAACTACAGTGTCCATTTCATCTAACCAAGTCATACAATCTATTGCCCCTTTCTCCCCAGTGAAATCCCGGGGTTTGCAGGAAACAAAGTACTTATAAGTACAAGACTTGGTACGTGGCTCATCATCGAACACTATTCTCTTGCGTGGAACACTGTGTTGGTTTGAGGAATGTTCGACATCCTCTTTCTTAGGTCCATCTTTCTTAGAGGGTGGTTTGCTATGAGCTTCCGAATGGGTTTTAGGAACAGATTTAGAGTGGGGTACCGAAGAGGTTCTACTATGAGTTCCACTATATTCCTTGAATTGCTCCTCTACAGCTTTAGATACAGCTGTATCAATCAGGGTACGGAGCTCTCCTCTGGTTATATTAACCCTATCATCATCATGGTTTTCCAGGGGATGACTATTCACTTCTTCCGACCTAGCCATGTAGCTTTAATTGCTACATAAAAGAAAACAAGGGCAAGGTTTATATAGAAGCTTATACAGTTTCTATTGTTTTAAACGATTTATTAACTATGGTTTTTAATACACATTTTAGTTAATTATTCAGGGTTTTTATCATAACCCTAAATTATATACAATAGCACAAAAAGGCCTCGTCACGTAGACAGATTTAATTATTAAACCAGAATTTTACAGAATTGAGGTATTAAGGTTGAATCAAAGTTCATTACCTTTTCCTGACAGGGAGTTGTAGGCTACCACTGTCTTTAGTCCCAGAGGACATTAATTATAGCCCGTGGGCACTTCATCTTTAAGGGATGATTATATAAATAAGGGAATTTAGAATAACCATTTTTAATAATGACTTATGTGATTTTATCGAATCACACTTTGTCAAGCATATTAATATGCTTTCTGATGTTAACAAGGTTTCGAATCTTTTGAATAGGTTGTACCATCTTGGCCATGTCTGTACTGACAATTAGGCTAGGTTTTACCTTTAAGATTCTTTTAATATTAAACGCATAGCAATCCTAATTTGAGATGTTCACAAGGATCTGAATCTAATTGAGGAACTACCATCTTGGCCCTGTCTTGAGCTAGGTCTTGTCCTTTTTAGATTTTGCCATTTTATCACAATGGTAGATCTTATAATATAGGAATCTAATCATCCCATTAAAATTTAAACATGTACATGGTTGCCCTAAACGGGACTTCTATCAAAATGACTTGCCCATGCAAGGGCTAATCAGAAAATAACAAAGGAGACAAAATATAACAAATTAGGATTAGTCCTATGTTCTTGTCTAGACTCAAGAGTGTGCAATCGTGTAACTGAGATTAAACACAAAAGGCTAGAGTTTAATTCACTCAGCGTTGGCTCTGATACCAACCTGTCACACCCCTATTTTCCACATGTAACCGATGGGCCCGGTGGGGAGTATCGTGACGTCATTGGTATCATCATAGTCAAACAACACAACATGTAAATGCACAGCGGAAGCAAAAGACATAGATTCATTTCAACTGAATAGATTGTAATGTTTAAGTATCACAAACAGTCGAAACAGATCCACAGGCGGATCAAATAAAAAGGAAAATTGTTCAACAGACTTTGACATCTAAAGCTTGCGAGACTTGAGTAATGATGCCTGGAGTAGCCAGCCTATTTTGTTTAGTACATGCACTTAGCCTTTTTCGAAAATACGTCAGTTTGCACTGGTAAATACGACTTAACTGACTCATTTTGAAAAGAGTTTGAAAATTGATTTAAATGCACTTCGGCAAAAATATTTTATAACTTGGGACAATTATTCAAAATAATCTTGTATACAGTTTTACTCATTTGTCATCCATTAGGGCCGGTTTGTAGGGCCGGACTTAAGTTAACTGACACGCCACATGTATAATGCCCACAAGGTCGATTCCTTATAGTGGGATACCAGTTTTTACGTAATGCAACTGTCAGGTGTACGCCTACACCCCGTGCTTAGGTTGTGGCCATTTCATGAATGATGCCAAGGATATCCGGGACATGGTCATTTAACCCCCAAGGCCATACACCAAATAATACATATCAAACAAGTTATGTAAATACATCAATCACAATACGATTTAAATGTGTATATACACCCGACCAAGCGGCACTTTTATAGTACCGTATCCCAAGCCCGTATAGGGAAAATAAGTTAAGGGTATTTACCTGAGCAAAGTATAATTCAAATACAGCAAGTGCACGTAGCTTTTACTGGGCTCCTAATCTGGAACAAAGGTTTTAATAACCTATTAGAATCCTAACGGGTCTTTAATTAAGTTTAGACTTAGACCGGTTAGTTTTCAAAAGGAATACACGGTCCAAACGCATGATAAAGCGAAGACCGGTTTAGAATGTGGTTTTGATCCGAAAAGCTTGCATGCTTGTTTAATATGGGTAACTTAAACATATTCTGGATTTTGAGACAAAAACGATATGGTTTGACCCGTTTCGGCTAATATATGCAAACTAGTTACATACGCCGATCCGAACGCTAAACATGCGTAACGGGTAACCATAAGATCCATATGCAAGTTTCCTAAGTTAATATGCCTTAAATATGTTGTGACATCAGAAAGATATCTTCTATTATGCCCCAAGTGAATTTAAACTCAAATTACGCCCTGAAAGGGTATTTTGGTCATTTAAATGGTTATAAAAGAGGTTAAATATAATTCTGAGTTTCAGACCTGACGTAATCAGCAAAATACTCAACTTACTAAGTTATATCAGTAAGGTATAACTTATATGTGAAATCTATCCTTTATGACTAAACTATGCATCTTAAGGGCATTTTGGTAATTTCACATAAGCCTAAAAGGTCAAAATCGGAAATCTGAGCTTAAGACCTTTGCTTACTGTTAGAATGTAAATATTTACTAAAAATATCAGTAAGCATCAAACCTTATATTTATAAAATGGTTTTAATATATACTATGCGTTAAAAACGCTTAAAAATGCGATTTGGAGCCATTTCTGGGTTTTTAAAGAAAAGCTGATATTTTTATTATTCCAGAAGGCTCAAAATACTTTATTTATCGTATTAGATCAGTAGAAAAAGGTTTGGGGTCAAAAGGATTTGTAAAACTTATTTTATAGCCCAAAAGGGCAAAACCGGCAATTACCGAATTAAGCTTAGAACCCTATGTTATGCTCAGCCTAAAAAAAATAAAAATCTTCAAAAATCCCAAAATATTATATAATATCAGTGGGTAAAAAGTTTGATATCAAAAATTGGGTTTAGATAGGCTATATGCTAATTATGCGGTTTATTTACTTAAAAGCTTCTTAATTACGCTAATGAGCATAACTCTTAATCTAGACCTCAAACTGATGTCAAATTCTAGGAACAAGTTTATAAATCAGTAGTGAAGGTTTCTATTCTTTCACTTTATCAAAAATCACATTTTAAGATGATAAGGGCATAATAGTCAACATTTAAGCATTTAACGGAATCATGCATATGAATCGAATAACTAATGAACCAAGTTGTATAATCTCAGAGGGTTATACTTATAGGTAACTTGGTCCTATTAGAGCTCTAATGAATTCCTAATTCATGCTCAAACGGGTCAGAACTGAAAGTCAAAGCATAAGTCAAACTATGCGACTTTCGGTCCCGAACCAAGCTTAAACTAAAAATTGTCGAGTTGAACATGTTTAGACATGTTCTTACATTAATTACCAAGTTATATTAATGTCAAAACAGGTTGCATAGCTTCTACATTGCTAATTATGCATTTATTTGAAAATTAGCTTTCTGTTGACTTTTTTATAATCAAGTTTGACTCGACAATTGACCTAGTTAGAGTGAGAATCAGAGGGTGACCTTTTAGAGGTTTAATGCCCACATAATTACCAACTCATAGGAACTTTCATAATGAAATTTGACTGGAGCAATTAAGATTAATGACGAAGTCAAACCTTAGTTTCGACGGTTTGACTAAACGCTAATAAACTAAGCAAAACTGAATTGAAGGAGGTTAAGCGTACTTACAATAGTCCTAATCACAACTAATGATCACTAGGAAAGATGCTTGAGCTCCAGGAACCTCCAAGAAGTGAGTTGTGATGGTTACAAGTGAATGAGCAAATGAAAACCCAAAGTTGATGGCTTTATATAGGTTTCTTGGATCATTAAGATCATGCCAAACAAGTCTAGGAATGTTATGGGATCATTACAAATGTCCCTAGGCCTTAATATACCAGCAAACAAGACCATAGAATCAAAAACAACCATTTTAAGTCGGTTACAAGGCTTTAACAGGCAGCTGTCAACATTTTCTGTAACTGGCACTCTGACGCGGCCCGTGTAAGGTCATAGGGGACCTTTACGCGGGTCGCCTGGACCTGCAAAACCTGCCAAACAAGTTTCAAAATTTGCATTTCCGGTCCCTGGTCCTTCCAAACTTGATTTTTGGCTCATTTCTTGCACTATAAATCCCCAAACTTGACTTTTAAGGACCCCAAGTCATAAACCAACTTTGTTTACTCCCCGGTTATTCATACGTTCATCGAAAAGTCTTAAATTTCAATATTGACGCTTTTAACCCCTCGTATACGAATATTGTCATAACTTTCTCATACTTTATCGAAACCTTGTGAAATTTTTATCACATATTATTGTGAGTATAATTTATCATTACAAAGCTTCGGGTCTGCTAAAAGATCACTCAGAGGTATACTTTAAACATGTTGAGACATTTAGCCCCTGTAGTTTGTAATTCCTCACTTTCTTTCACGATTAGCTTCGTATGATCCATGATTTATTCATTTAAGGGTATTTACATCATGTAGGGTTATTGAAAGGCATATTTATTCATCGTTGACATTTTGAATCCTTTTACACACATAGATTCCCCGTTTGTCAACTTTAGTCCCTCTAATTCATTCCTTTACATGTTTTAAGTACATGACACGTGTCGATATGATATTGGACATTAATTTTCGAGGTGTTACACCGAAGTGGTTGCTGCACGTGTGGAGACCGATTTCTTCGTGGTTTCAGCCATGGTGAGGCGGGAGCGACATTCGCTGAAATCTGGTAGAGGCTCTCGATTTTGTAGAACAGTAGAGATGCTGTCGTAGGCTTCGGTTAGGCCGGCCAGAAGTTGAGTGACGAGGCGTTGATTGTTGACTGGTGCACCGACATTGCTCAGTTGATCGGCAAGATGCTTAACTTGTTGGCAATAGGCGGCCATGTTCGGAAAGGCGTCAAGGTGAATGTTGGAAAACTGTTGCTGCAGGTGAATTTGACGAGCGCTTTTATTGTCATTGAAATGGTTCGCGATTGCAGTCCATGCTTCGTATGCGGTCTGTCCGGGAACCAAAATAATATGGAGAAGGGGTTTCGAGATTGTGCCATATATCCACTGCAAGACTGTGGCGTCAAGACGAGACCAAAGAGCATCAGCCTCGACTTTGGCAGCAAGGGTCGTGGTTGCGTCCGATTCAGGGGAAGGACCGGCGGGGATAGGCACTGCAGGGCGGGGCTGCAGATGGTCGTACACCTGATACGCACGACAGTGCACTTTGAACAGGGTTGTCCAGGTAGTAAAGTGAGAGGATTCGTCTTCCAGAATCAGAGGAATCATGTTTTTGATGTTAGTAACCTTCATGGCAGGGTGAATTTTGGTGTCCATTAGAAAAGAAAAGAGGAAGAGGGTTAAACAGGAGGTGAATGGAGATGGCGGAAGGTTGGGGAGGGCCGGCGGTAAGGAATTAAGGGAGAAGGATGATGGCCGGCGGTAAGGGATAAAGGAGATGGATCGATGGAGATCTAGATGTCTCTTGATACCATATAGAAAGAATAATATTTGACTGAATGATCATTCCATTAACATTGATTTACAATATATAATACAATAATGTCTGATAATTAAGGAAGTAAATCAATCTATACAAACCAATATTCCTAAAAATATGCTATGTACAATAACCGCAAAGATACATATAATCTTTGCTATTAAAGACCTTTTTTAAACTATATTTAGTTTTAAGGGGAAGTATTGTTATGTAAATAATATATAGTATAAGGGTGTATTGTGTCAAGATTGAAACCTTGTAACCTAAGAAGATTAAATGCGACGTATCACAATCAGATATGGGCACCAAACAAGAAGACACATCTATTCATCAAGTGGGTGCGTCTATACATACAAGGGATGCGATGGTTCAAGGTGTCACTTGGTTTAGTATATATAGGGTTTGTATTTGTATATTTCAGTTGTGATTATCAAAATCACTTGTATCATCACAATCACAATCAATACAATTGTTCTTTCAGAACTCAAGTGTTTTATTGTTTGTATTTATCACTGTTCCTCAAGGATTCTGCCAACAAACATATAACATAGCAATATTATGATGAGGAGTCTTAGGCAATCAGACACAATTATTTTTATAACCTAATTTCTGAGATGAAATAGCAAGACCAGCCACCAGGATATAGTTAGTACATGAATGCATGTGCATACCATATACATCTTATAATCAGTGTTGTAAAAATCGTGACTAGTCGGCGATTAATCGCTAGTCGGCCAGTAAACGAGTAATTTTTCGTTAATCAGTCCATTAATCGCTAGTGGGGCCTAGTCGGCCAGCCAAAAATCGGCGATTCCGGCCATATTCCGGCAAAAAACCTGTATATGCCGCGGCCAAAACCTCAAATTTTGGCCAGTTTCCAACCAAACCATGTGAATTCCAACAATTAATCTTGTATACTTAAAAATGAGTTGAGTAAGAGTGAAAACCTAACTACTTAAAATATTTACCTATAAAAATGTGTATATGTAATTATGTATACATAAAACTGAAAATTACATATAAAAAACCCGATCCGATTAATCCCGATTGATCCCGTGTAATTGTTAGTCCCCACCTCACCGGCCGACTAGCAAGTTCTCCAACCTTGGCTTATAATCTAATATCCTATCATGCTGGGAATTCGATTCATAAGTAAGGGTTTGGGTCTACTACTTGACTTCATGATGCATGCATGTATAAAGTAAACACCATGGAAATTTAATAAAGAAGATTTATAAACTGTACTTAGACTAGCTTACCAATATTTCCTAATACCCCTTTTTTAATAATTTGGTTTTTAAAGAGTTAATTACATGTCCATATTGCGGTTTTGGTATGAAAGTTATATATTTATTACATTTTTAGTCTCTTATGTTCACTCAATTGTTACACTAATGGTAGCTGAAGTGAATTAAGGTTGTATGAAAGTCCATTTCTCTTATAATTAAAAACAAAAGAATAAAAGAAAAAAATATAAATAGAATATATAAAGTCCATTTTAAACACTATTATTATTATTTTATTTGAATATCCAAAACACTGCGGACCCAAATTTCCACTTGCATGACAGGTTCCTTCTAGTTTCCATGAAGTCAAACTTTAGTAAGTTTCCAGCCAAAGACTCAGGTTTTGGCATATTTCTTTCCCATCTTATGTTAATTGTTAAATTCCACCTTTTTTGGAAAATAAAGATTTGAAGAAACAATGGTATTTCATTGCAGATGTTTCATGATTGTAGAGAGTGAATATGAAGCCACAACTCAAACAAAATCAGCTTCCACTAAAACCTTTCATACTGCTTTCTCTGATCTCAATCATGGAATGACTTCAAGCTTCTTTAATTTATCCGACAAACCAAGCAATCTGAGGGTTTTTACGGTCGCTGAGCTCAAAACAGCAACTAGAAACTTCTGCCCGGCTTCGAAGATTGGCGAGGGTGGATTTGGGAGCGTGTATAAGGGCATGATCAAGAGTTTGGAAGACCCTTTTCGTGAGATTCAGGTGGCGGTTAAGTATGCCGATGGAGTATTGCAGGCGAGTCTATCTTCTTCGAGTTTCCTATTTGCGGTTTTATTATGGTAGTCAGGGACATGTTTATGTATATGTGAAGTCACCGGACCTAAAAATTTCTATAAAACCGAGGGGTCGAAAATGTATATACCAAAAAATTTCTATATGAAAACTACATACTCTTCACTACTGAGCGAAAAGTTCGGGGGTTCGTCTGCCCCCTCCCGTCCCTTAAAAGCTTCGCCCATGATTGTGAGGCTATTCAGTGTGGTTTGGCTAGCATGGGCTATTTAAAGCGTTATGTTACTGCCACATAGGCAGTGGGGCTTTAACTAGCTCATCTTTTAACTAACCCGATGTGAGTTAACTAATAATTAAAAAAACCTAATGTAAAACCAAACCGATAACTGGTTTAGACCGTTTCACAGTTTTAAACCGAACCATAAGCACCTTTGGTTTTTATGGACTTCAGTACTCAATTTGTTTATGAGTTTTGATTTGTTTAGATGATGAACTTGATTGTCTTGGAACAGGGACACAAAGAGTGGATTACAGAGATTAATGTTCTTGGGGTGGCTCAACATCCTAATCTTGTGAAACTAATCGGTTATTGTGCGGAGGATAATGATTTAGGGACACAACTGCTTTTAGTCTATGAATATATGGAAAATGGTAGTGTGAGACATCATTTATCAACAAGGGTACAAACGCCTCTTTCATGGACCATGAGACTCAAAATCGCTCAAGACACGGCTCGTGGCTTGGCATATCTACACGAACAAATGGACTTTCAGGTATCTTAGCGAGGGGTGTGAATTTGTGACACGAGATGAATGTAACACGGTATTATAGAGTTTGAGTTTAGTATAAGCGGATTTGAGTTGAACCCACAAACATAGTTAACTAAAATGGATGGGTTCACATGTTGACTCGTTTATTTATAAAAAAAATGTGTTTTATGTCACAATTTAAACTTTAGTTTTATTAAATTAAGCATATTGTGTTTTACACATTTGTTTACTTGGATGTAAATATAAAATTTTATGGTATTAATATTCAAATAATAATGTAAATTAAATCTTGAGTTCATGTGGTGTGTTTGCATGCAACTATTCGTGTGGTCCATGTGTCTGATATGATTTTCGGGTCTGTGTATGGTGCAACCAACCAACCAACCAACGAACAAGCCCGTTTTGCATCTTTAACCTTAATACCCGTATACACGCCAATAAAAGTATCTATATTTTACAAATAGCCATGGTTATAACTAACACCTGCAACATAATTCATTATTCTGTAGATTATTTTCAGAGATTTTAAATCTTCTAATATTCTTCTCGACCGTGAATGGAATGCTAAGCTGTCGGATTTCGGGGTGGCTCGATTAGGTCCTCAAGAAGGGTTAACTCATATCTCAACCGCGGTAACGTTGCCATATGATTAACTTTTACTCCCTTAAATTCAAGATGATGAGCATTTTACTAAAACCATGGTTGCAAAAGTCGCTAGGCGCTCCTTAGTCAGTCGACCGGGGAGTTGAGAGTACTCGGTCTACGCGGAGAGTACTCTGGGAGTACTCGGACATGTTAAATTATAAAGAAATTACTTTTTGGAGATTAAATATATGTCAGATAACACAAACTTACTAATATTTATAACAAAATACGATTCATTCTTTAATATGATAGGCATAGAAATTATGTTATATTATTATTTAAGTCAAACTAGGCCTGTGTTGATCTACTAGATCCAATTCTGGCCAGTTTGACCGCATTTGACTGACTCCGAGTAATTAGGCGGAGTCAAAGAAAGTCGCCTTGGCAGCCTGCCTTGTAGCGACTACTCGGGGAGTACTCGGCCTTGGAAACCTTGTTTTACAACCATGACAAAAACTATGACAAAATGACAAATCTTTTTCTTTTCTTCTGAAATTCAGTTACATATTTGTCTGTTGTTGATGTATTCAAGGGTATTTTAGATATTCATGAAAAGAGAGATGGCATTTTAGATATTTGTCACCACAGCTAATGATGATTTATTAGAAATAAAAGATGGAGCTAATTGTTGTCAAAAGTGACAAAAAGGAAATGCTTTTTTAAGCATTAATGGAAAATTAAAGTTATACATTAATTTCAGTCTAATCATAAAATCATTAACTTTTCGGTGTCGTTGATCAGTTTGCTGGGACAGTGAAATACGCGGCTCCAGAGTACATTGAAACGGGGCGTGTGTCATCCAAGAGTGATGTATGGAGTTATGGTGTGTTCCTATATGAACTTATCACGGGTAGGCGCCCATTAGATGGGAACCGGCCCCAAAACGAGCAGAAGCTTCTAGAATGGGTGAAAATCTATCTAGACACCAAAAGGTTCACGCTTATCATCGATTCAAGGCTCAAAGGTAAGTACTCACTAGATTCCGCACAGAAGTTGTCTTTAATAGCTAATTGTTGCTTGTCTCGAGACCCAAAGTCAAGGCCAACGATGAGTGAAGTCTTGGAAATGGTTAACCAACTCATAACGGAGGTTGATATTATGCCAACTCAACTTTTAAAGTGCCAGGAGAACACAAAACATAAAGATGAAAACAACCAACTTGGAATGTCCCTTTGGAAGCTCTTGAAATCTTGTTTTAAGAAGGAATGTTGTTGTGCGTCATAATGAATAACAACATATATTTTTGGTGTGTTTTAAGATGGATTGTGATGTACTAAAATAGAGGTATGGAGGGGTTTGCTCAACGGTTTTGTAGCGCCGCAATTCACCATATAAAGTGATATTATTGAGGGTTATTACTTAGGCCATAGCGTTGGTTGCCTAAGATGTGTAGTTAGGCAATTCACCATATAAAGTGATTATTCTCTCGTTGTATTGTAAATGTTACCATATAAAGCTAGATAAATAATAGTTAAAAACACAACCGTTTGCACGTTAAGGAGAAAACAACATGCAAACCGCGTCCATGTTTCTTCCTAGATTTTTTTTTTTTTTTTTTTTTTTTTTTTATAGAATTTTTGGTATTTTTTAGAATAACCTTATATAAATATGTGACTAGGTTTAAATGATAAGTAGTAAATAATTAGGAGTTAAGAGCTAAATGAGGATTTCTAGCAAAAGCAGGGAACAATTATGATTCATGAATTTAAATAGCATAAAAGAGAAAGATCTCGGTTAATCCATTAGAAGATAACTTAATGGCCAAACATGTTCATACTGATTCATGATAACTAAAATACCATAACATTTCTTTCTTTTACTTCAATAATAATTTTTAATAAATGTGTCACAATAAACTTTAAGAACTTAAAATTATCATGATATTATAATTACAAAAAAGAAAAAAGTAAACTGCAATTTGCATCCCTGTGATATGACTTGTGGTTGATGGATTTTGGAGGGATTCATGGTGTAGAAGAAGATTTCGACCAATACACCATATACCGTAAGTATAATCGAACATGCCATGTGATCATGAAACTAACTATGAAGTGTCTAACGTATTGTTGTTTTTTGTTTACAGCTAATCGTTCTACACTTTTCTCACTCAAAGTTCACCATGGAGGTGAGTTTTCTAGGTATCCTGGTAGGGAATACTTAAATGGTAAGACAAACTTTACTGATAGTGTTAATATTGATGAATTGGAAATGGATGTTTTGAAGGACACTCGTAAGGAACTTGGATATCCATGTGATATGGTTTTCTACTATCATTTTAAGGTTCCTTATTTGTCATTGGGTTCCGTTCCTAAAGTGTTGAGTAATGATAGTGATTTAGAAACCATGTTCGATCATGTCCGAGAAGGACTTAGGATAATTGAAATATATGTTGAACATTCACATTAACGTGTACGTGTTGTTGAAGTCACTAGAAGAAGATGTTGGTCCATCTACAGATGTTCCCTCTAGCATTGCAATTAAAAATGTTCAACTCATTGAAATTCAAAATGTTGTTTCATCTAGTACTACAATTGGAAATCATCAATCCAATGAAACTGAAAATGTATTTGAAAATGAACATGATCAAGAAAACAGTGACGGTGGATCATCTGAGGATAGTGATGAATATGATCTTGATTATATTGTAGATGATGATAATGTTATGGAGGATGTATAAGTAGACATGAGGCATTTTAAGGATTGTGTTGATTTTGATGGCGAGGAAAATGATGATTTAAGTGATCATAATCATGTTGATCTGGATGACATTAATGCGGATCTAGATAACCTTAATAGTGATAATGATGAGAATTCCACAGTTTTAGAAAAAGCTTGCAAAGAAGTTGAGAAGGAAAAGAAAATCCATTGTATGTGATGCCGTGACGGTGACTCATCATTTATTTCATTGTTTATTGGTTAGTTAATCTATGATAAGCAGGAGTTGAACAAATTTATTAAAACATATGCTATTAGGTCTAGAAGACAAGTTTATATTCTGAAAATTGAGCATTTATGACATAAGGTTGTTTGTTTGGATACAAGTCCAACTTTGAGTTGGAATCCAAGTTTAAATAGTAGTGAAGGGTCTCAAGGGAAAAACAAGAGCGGTGAAGGGCCTTAGGCAAAAAACAACAAATTGAGGGGGGGGGGGGGGGTTGTAGGTCACAACACTAATAAAAGGCACACTAAACCCACTTGACCTTGGGCAGTTCAGATCTCAAGGAAATCGACCAAAGATCGATGGTGTGTGAAGACAGTTCATCATCAACATCAGTGTCTCCGAACAAGAGATTTCGGTCTTTGCACTATGAGCCCCATAGCCAAGGAGATTGAGCCACTTATTGAAAGCAACCCATAAATACCCATGACTACTATTCAAGATTCAATGCAAAAGAAGCACCAGATGCATATTTCACTTCAGAAAGTATTCAGAGCCAAAAGGATTGCCACAGTTAATATAATTGGTGATTATAATGAGCAGTATGGTTTCCTTAGGTCTTACTGTGAATAACTACTAAAAGCAAACCATGGGAGCTCAATCAAAATTGATGTGGATGAAATAATATGAACCGTGATCCTTTCATTGATACCCTTCACAATATATAATACAGAGATATAGGCTAAATATGGACATAGAATAATTACAATAATCACAATATAATCATGCCTAATATACGGATGCTATTACACCCCCGCAGTCGAAGCGGGAGGTGACCGAATGCTGAGACTGGACCTGAAATCTTCAAACAAAACCCGTGGTAGGCCTTTGGTAAATATATCTGCAATCTGGTATCGAGACGGTACATGAAGGATACGAACATTGCCGCGCTGAACCTGCTCTCGTACAAAGTGAATATCCAACTCGATGTGTTTGGTTCGTTGATGCTGAATCGGATTGCCGGAAAGATAAATGGCACTGACGTTATCGCAATATACCATAGTAGCTCGTGTAAGCGGTAATGAGAGCTCGAGAAGCAGGTTCCGGAGCCAACAAATCTCAGCAACAACATTAGCCACCCCTCTATATTCGGCCTCAGCACTGGAGCGAGAGACAGTGGCTTGTCGTTTGGAAGACCATGAGATGAGATTGTCACCAAGATAGACGCAGTAGCCACTAGTAGAACGCCTAGTGTCGGGGCAGCCAGCCCAATCAGCGTCAGTGTAAGCCACTAGAGATGTGGCACGAGAAGGACCGAGTGTAATACCATACGAGGAAGAGCCCTTCACATATCTTAGAATTCGTTTGAGTGCATGCCAGTGATTAAGACATGGAGCGTGCATATGCATGCACACCTGTTGAACCGCATAGGTGATGTCAGGTCGGGTAAAGGTGAGATATTGGAGAGCCCCGGCTAAGCTGCGGTATAAGGTAGGATCATGAAATGGTTCACTGGGCGTGGCGCTGAGTTTGGTGTGCGTGTCAACCGGAGTTGCAACCGGGTTGCACGATTGCATCCCTGCACGAGCAATAATATCAGTAGCATAGGCCTGCTGAGACAGAAACATGGAGTTCGCATGCCGAGTAACAGAGATACCCAAAAAATAACTGAGAGGGCCGAGATCTTTCATGGCGAACTCAGCTGCGAGACTAGTCAAGAGACGATGGCGAAGAGCGTCGGAAGAAGTGATAAGCAGAATATCATCGACATATAATAGTAAATAGGCTGTGTCACGACCATGAGTGTACGTAAATAAAGATGCATCGCACTTGCTGTATAATGCCTGCTCAATATCAGACGTTGGTGCCTGCTCAAAAAAGACTAGGGAGGGAGGACTTGGGGGGGCAGCATAATGGTGGTGGCATCGACGTTGGTGGCTGCCGTCGATCTGATAAATGTGTTTGGTACATGCATTCCTATAAAACACGTAGCTATCATTTAATGAGGAGGCATCGGTGGTTCTTCGCCTGCGGTGGTCGACGTAGTAACCTCCAGTTTAATTATCGATATTACAAAGGACAAACTAGTCATTTCAAATATCGAAGGTCATAATTGTAAATTTGATCAGTGGCAAGGCCACCGACCATTGATTTTAAGATATAGTTAATGTTGTTGTTGTGGTTACTTGTACATGGATGATGTAAGTTACAAATTTACTTCTATCGTGACGAAGGTTGATGTTGTCTATTCTGCAAAGATCGTTGATTAACAATTGGTAAAGTATACAGAGCAAAGGATAGTAAAAACTTAAAAGAGAGTCGTTTGAAGCCAAGTACCTGTTTAGAACATATTATGGTATCTGTTTTTCTCTAATATAACATTTTGACCTATTTTTTAGAATTTGAACCAACTATATCAACATATGTTGACACACTACTTGCTAGTTGCTATACATGTGAACTAATTACCGAACGCTCTACTTATGACTGGTGACCCAAAGCTCGACGCACTTGCTAGTTTACCGGTCTGTCTAGACCCACTTACAACCCGCCTCAGTGTTGATTGAGTGTTGATTGTATAGCGGTTAGGCCTATTATGTGAGAGGTAATTCTAGCTAGTTGAGCGGCTTACTCAAATTGTGGTCGAACTAAACTAATCTATAAAAGACAAGGAAAGTTTTCTAATATATGAGTTTTCTTTGTATGAATGTCAAAATCTGGCCTGAAAATGGGCCTTTCATAAAACAACCATCTAGTCCCAAAAGTTCTCTACCACACATCTCAAAGTCTATCTTCATAGATGCAAAACAAATATAAACACTTCTGAATTGCCTAGTAGAACTACTAGGGTTACAACATGTCTCCACTAATAGCATCCGTATATTAGGCATGATTATATTGTGATTATTGTAATTATTCTATGTCCATATTTAGCCTATATCTCTGTATTATATATTGTGAAGGGTATCAATGAAAGGATCACGGTTCATATTATTTCATGGTATCACGAGTCTGGGTCTCTCTCCTCTAAACCCTACTCGCCGCCTCCTTCCTTCCCCTGCCTACCTGATTTCTCTTCCTTCCCTGTAACACTTGTCATGGGGGACGATGATCTTACTTCTTCGAACACCGCTCCCATCACCATCAAATTTGAAATCCACCCTGCCACCACCGTCACAAATATCAAAACCCTAATCCCCTTCACCTTAGAAATCGAGTCCAGTCAATACTCATCCTGGGCAACCTTGTTCACCCTTCACTGCCGGGCTCACTTAGTCGAAGACCACCTCAAAGCCAAACCTGAAACAACCACACCCGAGTCATCCTCTGACTTGGCTACCTGGAATCGCTTGGATGCCATCGTGCTGCAATGGCTCTATAGTACAATCTCCAATGATCTTCTCCACACCATAATCGACAAAACGTCCACCGCCCATGACGCGTGGGTGGCTATCGAGAATCTGTTCCATGACAACAAGGCATCTCGGGCTATTTACCTCATGCAAAAGTTCGCTAATACCCGACTGGACGGCTTCCCCAATATCTCGGCTTACTGTCAAGCCCTCAAAACACTGTCGGACCAACTTGCTAATGTTGATGCAGCTGTGACTGATGAACGGCTCGTTCTCCAACTCATCGCCGGTTTGAATGATCAGTACGAGGGTATTGGTACCATCATCACTCAACAGCGCCCTCTACCCTCGTTCTACAACGCCCGTTCTCAACTCATACAGGTTGAAACCCGCAAGAACGAGCAGGCCTTGTTATCCTCCAAAACCGCTTCCACCGCCCTCACCGCCCAAGCAACCCGACCTGCCGCTGAGTACACCCGGTCACCCTCCGACTCCTACCGTGGCCGTGGCCGCTCTGGTCGTCGAGGCCGTGGCCGCGGATCATATGGTCGCGGACGTTCCAACCACTCCACATACTACCCACCCCAACCATACTATCCGTGGGCACCATATTGGCCCACTCCTCCTCAACACTACCCTTACGGCCCATCACAGCAGCCCAACACTTGGTCTCCTCCACCTTGCCCCTACCCTTCAACCAACCGGCCCAACTCCACTACATCACCACAGCCACAAGCTGGCCTTCTTGGCCCACGTCCTCATCAGGCCCACACTGCTTACAGCCCAACTGATATTGAGCAGGCATTATACACCATGTCGTTATAGCAACTAATATTGAGCAGGCATTATACAGCAAGGGTTTAGAGGAGAGAGACCCAGACTCATCGACACATTTATCAGATCGACGGCAGCCACCAACGTCGATGCCACCACCGTTATGCTGCCCCCCAAGTCCTCCCTCCCTAGTCTTTTTTGATCTGGATACGTTGGCTGGGTCTTCTTTAGAGAGAATGTTACGGTCAAGGTGATAGTGGTTTAGATCTAATCTTTAACAGAGAGTTCTCTACAAGGTGAATGTGGAGTCTTTGGTCGAGAAAGGGTAGGAAAAACTTCCCGAAATCTGGAAGAGATATTAAAGACAGCGACACGATGGCGACGGTGTCAAGGAAGCGGAGGTAGGGGTGGTGACTGGAGATGTAATGAGAGATAGAGAGAGATGTGCATTAAGGGTTTCAACTTTACTACATGACCAAGTCAAATGACTACTCTCTGCTTTCTTTCCTCTTTCCCGGTTCATATATTTTTGAGTAAATTACTTTTTGAGTCACTGTGTTTTAGTAGTTTTAACCACTTGAGTTCAAAATAAAAAAGTTTAATGCTCTGAGTCTCTAACTACTCATTTTATAACGTTTTGAGTCCTTGTGTTCTAGTTGCTTTAACCACTTGAGTCCAAAATCAAAAGTACAAGTGTTAAAAGTTGGACTCAAAACGCTATAAAATGAGCGATTAGGGACTCAGAGCCTTAAAATTTTTGATTTTGGATTCAAATGGTTAAAACCACTAAAACACAGAGACAAAAAAGTAATTTACTCTATATTTTTTATTTATATATTATATACTAGAATTACCACCCGCCGTAATGCGGCGGGGGGATTCATTAGTTATATATCATGTTAGATTAAAGGCAAATGTTTTTCACATGACCACGAGCCTATGTGTAAAACCGAGAAAAAATAACTATCGATCTCAGACTCGCACGCTGCGACAGTCCTATCAAACTGGAAAAATTGACGCGTTGCGACGGATATGTCAAACAGGAAAAAAATAGATGAAAAAACGTTGAACCCCACACGCACGTTGTGGCGTGTTAACTTGGAAATTTAGAACGACACGTTAAACGATGAACTTATGAAAGATGAAAAGTATATAAGAAACTAAAGTTGAAAGTAAAAAAAAAGTGTTGAGATTAAATTGCGAAAGATGAAAAGCTTTGGATTGAAAATTAAAAAAAATTAAAGGGGTTAAATTGCAAAAGATGAAAACTTTTGAATTAGAATTGAAAATTCAAATTAATCAAATGGGTTAAAATACCAAAGATTGAAACTTTAGACTTAAATTGCCAAAAATTGAAACTTTAGTGTTAAAAAAGAAATCAATTTCAGATTATGAAAACAAAAGAGATAAATAGATTTAGTTAAATTGATGTTTATTATTATTATTATTATATTATTATTATTATGATTATATTATTATTATTATTATTATTATTATTATTATTATTATTTAATAAAAGAGATACATAGAAAATAAGGGTGAGAAATTACCAGAGAGAATGACATGTGTTCAAAAAAGATTTTTGTTTATTAGTATAGGGGGTTAAATTGCAAAAGATGAAAACTTTTGAATTAGAAGTGAAAATTCAAACTAATCAAAGGGGTTAAACTAGCAAAGATTGAAACTTTAGACTTAAACTGCCATAAATTGAAACTTTAGAGTTAAAAAAGAAATCAATTTCTGATTATGAAAACAAAAGAGATAAATAGATTTAGTTAAATTGATGTTTAATATTATTATTATTATTATTATTATATTATTTAATAAAAAAGGTAAATAAAAAATAAGGGTGAGAAATTACCAGAGAATGACACGTGTTTAAAAAAAGATTTTTGTTTATTAGTATAGAAATAGACTTAAATTGCCATAAATTGAAACTTTAGAGCTAAAAAAGAAATCAATTTCTGATTATGAAAACAAAAGAAATAAATAGATTTAGTTTAATTGATGTTTATTATTATTATTATTATTATTATTATTATTATTATTATTATATTATTTAATAAAAAAGATAAATAAAAAATAAGGGTGAGAAATTACCAGAGAATGACACGTGTCCAAAAAAGATTTTTGTTTATTAGTATAGAAAGATTGATAAATATGTTTAGTAATGGGTTGAACAGTTGAAGTCCAACAACAAAAATTGAAAATTCGTATGATGCGTGTTTGAAATTTCTATATGTTATTACGTTGGTTACTTTTTAATAAGTTATTTTATAATAACTGTTTTTAAAGGTAATGCCACCGATCAAAACAACCTCCCAACTTTGGAAATTGCCTGTTATATTTTCTAAAATTTTTATAAAATGTCATTTTTACCTGTTTGAGTTTTAATTTTTCAATTTTACATTTCGTATTTTCACTCTTTAGCTTAAAAACATTTCGGTACAAATTTACATTTTGATATACTTTTTTCCTAGAAACGAGTCTGATCAAATATAATACGTTTCCATGCTTATTTTATGTACAAATTTATGTAATACATTTTGTCGACACGTTGGTATAAATTCACGTTTCAAAGTTTACTTTGAAAAGTATAAATTCACGTTTGGACATAATTTTTTTTTCGAAAACGAGTATTGTCAAATATAATACGTTTTCATGTTTTTTTATGTATGTTTTCAGTTGATTTACGTTTTGACGTAAACTGTGTTTGGAAACAAGTCGGGTCAGATATAATATGTTTTCATTTGATGGTATTCGAGTTACTGTATGTTTTGAGGCTACTATGTTTTGATGCAATGGTAATGGTTGTGTGGTGGTTAGGTGGAACTCTCACTAATTGAATCAATACGGGTCCGATTTTGTTTCTTTTATAACTGCAATACTTATATACCTTATATTAAGTTAAATCAGATACATCTTAACGCGTCATATTCGTATAAACAACTATGACGTTGCCGCCGTAATGCGCCGCTATGGCAACAATCTAGTATTTATTAGAAGTAAACTTCTACCTTACATCATCCATGTGTAATAAGTAACCATAGCAACAATAAGACTTATTACTCTTCTTGTTTCCTCACTTCTCCATTTTGCTTCCTTCACCGCCATCACTCTCTCTCCGTTTGTCCAAAATGTCGACGGAACTACCACCAACCACCGCCACCGCCGCCGCTACAGTCACCGACGGACCGGATAACCAAACTCCGACCGAAAATTCTAGGGTTAAGTTGAAGCTAGAAGACATAAATTGGGATCATTCATTCGTTCGGGAGTTGCCAGGCGATCCGTTAACCGATATCACTTCTCGCGAGGTTATTATTCATCATTTTAGATTAAGAATTCACTATTTTCATTTGTTGATTTGAGAGATATTAGGAACTGTGTGATTTGGATCTCAGTTTTGGTACTTTATGTGAAATTAGGGCTTGAATAATCACTTAGTGAGTGGATTGGTATATTAATAATATTCAATTAGAGTTTGCGTTTGTGGATTTAACTGTATATGTTGTGAGATGTTCATGATATTGTATGACCTATGAGTTATAGGGTTGTTTAGTGAACTGCTACTGTATTGATGTGAAATTAGGTCTGAAATGATAATAGAATAATAAACACTGATATTTTCGAGAGGTTTAGTGTATGTTCAATAGGCTTAGTGTTTAAGGAATGTGTATACGCCTCTTGTGACACGCATGATACCTCGTGGCAGTGCTGTTTAAAGATGAGGTTAATGATATCGGTGAATTCGTTACATGTTTTGAGACGATGAAAGAAATTTTGAAGTTGTGCGATTTTTTGATGCGTTGTTATGTATGCGGTTTATAAGGTTTAAAAGTACCTTGATGTTGAATGTGTTTCAGGTGCTTCATGCTTGTTATTCGAGAGTATCTCCATCTGCTGAGGTGGAGAATCCTCAGTTGGTCGTGTGGTCGGAGTCTGTTGCTGATATTCTTGATTTGGATCCTAAAGAGTAAGTTTTTATGCACATATATAGAGTAATTCTGCCACACGTTAACTTGTCATATCTCATAAAATTATCTTATTATGTTTATGTGTCGGTTTACGATATTTTAATGTCCACAATGGTTATGGGTATTATGTTGCAGATTCGAAAGACCTGATTTTCCATATCTGTTTTCAGGGGCATCTCCTTTAAAAGGAGGGTGAGTGACATATCTATCAAGTTTTTTGTTACTTTGTGTGATTCTAATAATGCTAATGTCATCAATTCCTTGTAACTCAGATTATCGTACGCTCAATGTTACGGTGGCCATCAATTTGGAGTATGGGCCGACCAATTGGGTGACGGTCGAGCCATCACACTCGGCGAGCTTATAAATTCCAAGTCCCAAAGGTGGGAGCTTCAGCTAAAGGGTGCCGGAAAGACTCCGTATAGCCGGTTTGCTGACGGTTTAGCGGTTTTACGTAGCAGCATTCGGGAATTCCTTTGCAGTGAAGCAATGCACAGTCTCGGAATTCCCACCACCCGCGCACTTTGCCTCGTAACTACCGGAAAATTAGTGAGTCGTGACATGTTTTACGAGTAAGTTCTATAAACTACGGGGGTTTGATGCATTTTAATTGACTTAAACGTTAAAAGTTAAAACAACCAATGCAACATGTTTCAGTGGGAATCCGAAAGATGAGCCTGGTGCTATCGTGTGCCGTGTTGCGCAATCTTTTCTACGTTTTGGCTCATTTCAAATACATGCTAAAAGAGGAAAAGAAGATCTTGAGATCGTTAAAACGTTGGCTGATTACACCATCAAATATCACTTTCCTCATATAGAAAGTATGAACAAAAGTGACAGTTTATCGTTCTCCACCGGGGAAGGAAACAATGATGTTGTGGATCTTACTTCCAATAAGTATGCAGGTGAATATTTTTAATATTTTTATTATGAGAAATGCCATTTTCGTCCCTTAGGTTTGGCCGGTTTTGCGACTTTTGTCGAAAGGTTTTTTTTTCGCATCTGGATCCAAAAGGTTTGAAATGTTGCCAATTTCCATCCGGATCGTTAACTCCATCCCTTTTTTCCCTTAAGTCAGGGGTATTTCCGTCTTTTTTTGCGAACGTAAAGGGCAATTTGGTCTTTTTTACTTTATGTAAATATACCGAATACCCCTAAAAAGGACCGAATTGCTCTTTAAATTAAGTGTTAACAAAAAAGACGGAAATACCCGCGACTTAACAGAGAAAAATGGATGGAGTTAACGAGCCGGATGAAAATAGCAACATTTCAAACCTTTTGGATCCAGATGCGGAAAATCAAACCTTTGGACGAAAGTCGCAAAACTGGCCAAACCTCAGAGACGAAAATGGCATTTTACTCTTTTAAATGATTGGGTTTAACACTTTAACTTTACATTTATATCAGCGTGGCTGGTTGAAGTTGCCGAGCGTACAGCTTCCTTAATTGCAAAATGGCAGGGTGTTGGTTTCACTCACGGTGTGCTGAATACCGACAACATGAGCGTATTAGGGCTTACAATTGATTATGGCCCGTTTGGATTTCTCGATGCGTTTGATCCTAGTTTCACTCCAAACACCACTGATCTTCCGGGAAGAAGGTATTGCTTTGCAGAACAACCCGATATCGGGTCGTGGAATATAGGCCAGTTTGGATTAGCTCTTTCGACAGCCCAGCTAATTAATAAAAAAGAGCTCAATTATGCCTTGGAAAGGTATGGAAATAAATTTTAGAGTAAAATGTCATTTTTGCCCCTGAGGTTTGGTTAGTTTTGCGACTTTCGTTCAAAGGTTTGTTTTTTCGCATCTGGATCCAAAAGGTTTGAAATCTTGCCATTTTCATCCAGCTCTTTAACTCCATCCATTTTTCATCTTTAAATCAGGGGTATCTTTGTCTTTTTTGTTAACTTAAAGGGCAGTTCGGTTATTTTTTTCGTATGTACAAGCATTTAGCATAATGTACAAGTATTCAAAAGACCGAATTGCCCTTTAAGTCAAGAAAAATGACGACAATATCCCTGACTTAACGAAGAAAAAATTGATGGAGTTAACGAGTCGGATGAAAATGGTAAGATTTCAAACCTTTTGGATCCAGATGTGAAAAAACAAACCTTTAGACGAAAGTCGCAAAACTGGCCAAACCTCAGTGACGAATATGGCATTCTACTCTTAACTTTTAATTTAAAAAATTCATCATTATTGTTGCCGTTGTCACACTTGAGTTTTATGATTCACTGCAGATACGGTAGTAAATTTATGGATGAATATCAGGCCATAATGACCAAAAAAGTCGGTCTGTCAAGGTATAATAAAGAGCTCATTGGTGAACTTCTGAACAACATGGCAGTTGACAAAGTTGACTACACAAACTTCTTTAGATTACTCTCCAACATTAAGGCTGATTCCGATGTTCTAGATAAAGATTTGCTAGTTCCGCTTAAGGCTGCTTTGCTAGATATTGGCAGAGAGCGCAAGGAGGCGTGGACTAACTGGGTGAAACGCTACAGAGCTGAGGTGACATGACTCCTGAACTTGTTTCAATAATAACATGCGGTTTGTTTTCGTTAGTGGTGGTTAAATTGCTCTTTGGGATGGGTACTAGGTTGATCTGAAACATTTTTTTTAGAGTATGAAGTACACGGATGGTCCCTGTGGTTGAGTAAAATTTTGGATTTGGTCCCTAGCTTTTCAAAAGTACACGGATGGTTTCTGTGGTTTGCATTTGGTAACACATTTAGTCCCCAACTTTTGCCAAAAGTACGTAGATGGTCCTTGTGGTTTGCATTTTCTAACGCATTTAGTTCCTAACTTGGACATGCTAGAACCTTTAGATTTGTTAGCTAGGGACTAAATCCGTTACAATGTGCGAACCACGGGGACCATCCATGTACTTTTGAAAAGCTAGGGACCAAATCCAAAATTTGTTTAACCACAGGGACCATTCATGTACTTTACTCTCTTCTTTTTAAGTCAAGATACATTAAAAGTTTTCCAATTTGGGAAATCTACTTTTTAATGGTTTTCCTTTGAAATAACCACCTTTCATTTTCTTTTTGTTGGGTTGGTGTTGCCGGAAATGGAGATCTCGATATCCGTGCCCAATTTGCTACTTTACTTGCTCCAAGTTTACAATTTATATAAAACAATTTTTTTTGACGATTGCAGTATACTCTATTCGTTGAGGTTTGAGTAAAGTACATGGATGGTCCCTGTGGTATACCAAAATTTTGGATTTGGTCTCTAGCTTTCCATAAGTACATGGATGGTCCCTTTGGTTTGCACTTTGTAACGCATTCACAGGATCGTCTGTGTACTTTTGGAAAGCTAGGGATCAAATGTAAAATTTTGGTAAACCACAGGGACCAGGTTTTAAAACTGGACGTAACCGGCTGCCCGGACTGGGACCAGTTACGTAACGGGTCTGGTTAATTCTATTTGAACCGCTTCCATTTGAATCAGCGGTTTATCGGTTGAACTAACAAACCAGGCTGGGTGGCTGGAACGGATTTCTAAATATTTTTTTTTCCTTACAAATTATATTTACCTATACCTTTACGACTTCAGGCTTTATATATTGTTTATTTAAGGCTTAATATTTTATTAACATTTCAGATCTACTTCAAATATATAGTAGTTTCATTTCATAGTAGATTTTTTGAGTAAAGTTGGTTATCTTATTATAAAAATAGCACTTTATAGAAGAATAATCTAAATTTTTTAAAATACACGGATAGTTCCTGTAGTTTTTCAAAATTTTGGATTTGAGTAAAGTTGGTTATCTTTTTATATAAATAGTACTTTATAGAAGAATAATCTAAATTTTTAGAGTAAAGTACATGGATAGTCCCTGTAGTTTTTAAAAAAAATTGGATTTGGTCTGTAGCTTTCCAAAAGTACACGGATGATTCTGGTGGGTGCACTTTGCAACACATTTAGTCCCCAACGTTTGCCAAATGTACATGGATGGTCTTTGTGGTTTGCACTTTGTAACGCATTTAGTCCCTAACTTGGACCTCCTGAAAGAAACCTTTAAATTTGTTGGCTGGGGACTAAATGCGTTACAAAGTGTAAACCACAGGGACCATCCGTGTACTTTTGGAAAGGTAGGGACCAAATCCAAAATTTTTTAAAACCACAGGGACTATGATAGAACCTCAGAAATCAATGATTCATTACGGGAAATTCATTACAAGGTTAACCCGATTCGAGATGGGTAATATCTCCATGAACTAACCCAAAACAATAAACACAAGTTTCCTATTTCTACTCCTACCCAACAGTTACTAATCTAATTCAAATTATGCTAGAAAACTGCTCATGAACCACCCCCACTAAATTATATTACCGCTAATTTTTTGATATGTGCCAAAGTTGGGGTGACCCGGTGACGGGTATATATCAGACTATCTGTGTACTTTACTTTTAACTTTTATTTATAGAAAATGATTCACGAGGTTATGTCGAAATTGTCGTCTCAGTTTATGCTCTCCCACAGGATAGTTTCCAAAGTTGTTTGTAATGTTTATTGTTGGTTTGGTGCAGCTATCTTCTAGTGGTGTGTCTGATGAGGACCGGAAAGTATCAATGAACTCAGTGAATCCAAAATACGTTCTCAGGAACTACTTATGCCAGAGCGCGATAGATATGGCTGAACAAGGTGATTTCGAAGAGGTGAGAAGACTGTTAAAGGTGATGGAAAAGCCGTTTGATGACCAACCCGGTATGGAAAGATACGCTCGGTTGCCACCTGCTTGGGCGTACCGTCCGGGTGTGTGCATGCTCTCTTGTTCCTCATGAGGGCTTTTGATTTTAAAAACAACTATAAACTATATCAAAGAGAGTTACATGTGCATAATAGTTGATTATGTACCAATATGACCTAGTCTTTTAGGGCTTTCTTTTTTGTCATGGTTATAAATGGTGATATTGGAGTTGGTGTTCGTCTTGGAAGATTCATGCCATCTTTTTTTTTTTTTTTTTTTGGAAAAAGGTTATGAAAATCAGGGGTGTTTATAAAACCATAAAAAATGACCGAACTGTCAAAACCAAAGCTAGGAGGTTGGTATGAGATCTAAGTGGTCTGGTTCGCGCCTCACGGTTTCGTTTTGGTGGTTAACCGATTCACTTTGGTTTAGAACTTGAAATTGGCCATTTAACTTATATTATTAATATATGTGTGTGGGGTGGGGTTCTAGAGTGAACACTAGTGTATTTGCGAACTGGGTGAACAAATCCAGGCCATTGATGTACACACGTGTATGGTCAGGATTTCATCATCAAATCGTAAAATACACTAGTGTATTTCATCATCAAATCATGGCCATTGATCTACACGTGTATGGCCAGGATTAGTTCACTTAGTTCGCAAGCTACACTAGTGTTCACTCTTGAACCTAATCCTATGTGTGTATATTTATTTTTGGAATATGTGGTTATGTATATGTATTATTTTTTTAAATGGTTTAATACAACTGATGATTTTGAAAATAAAACCTCGATCAAATCATCAAATTGTCAAAAGCGGACGGTCTTAGACTATCCACTATCACAACCCAATCCAACCCAATCTTTCAATAAAATACTAATTTCTCTCTCTTCCACCTACACAACCCAACCCAATTCAATTTTTCACCCACATTCACAACCCAACCTAAACTAATATTTTATTATACAAATAATGGAAGTTAAATAATAAAAAGAATAAAAAGAGTTAGATATTATAAAAAATAGGTTGAATAATAGAGAAAAGAAAAAAAAAAGGATTAAATAATCTTTCCACAATTGGTTGCAAACTTGTTCGTGCAGACAACCTGGTCGTGCAAGACATTCACACATTTTACCTTTCATTTTGTCTTTTCCTTGACGTGGCAACCGGTTGGCTCAATTGGTCACCATAATGTATAGTCTTACTGGCCATCTCAACCCGGCTTGTTTGGCTTGTCATTTCTCAAAATTATTGTGGTATGGTCAAGGATATTTGTAAAACCAGCCAAACCTGGCCAAGAACACCCCCTATTTGAAATAAAAAAAGGCTAAGATCACATGTTCGAGCCTCAATGATCCTTTTTCTACAGTTCTCTAACCATGCCCTACTACTGGTTTTTAGTATTCCGAACAAACGGTGTTGGCTTTTTTTTATTTATTTAATCTTTGGCCAAAAAATAAAAAAAAGGGTCATTCCCCTTAGGATTTCAGTCTAGACAAACGTAGTTGATACAAGTCCGAAACAGTTAAATGTATAAATTACTACAAGTCCTAAACAATTAAATGTTAAAATTGAATGAAATTCGTTTGGAATATCTAAACCAATGATGATAGACCACGAAACACAACAAAGGCACGTAATTAAATTAGTGTTAGGATCTTTTTTTTTGAACGGCAAATTTGGATCACTGACGGACCACTGGAGTATCATCGTGCCACCAGCAGAACCACCCGATCATATCCATCTCCACTAGACAATAATGCTTATACACCAATTCAGGAGGAAACCCAATAAATCTGGGAAAAACCCCCTTTGTGGGAATCGAACCCGTGACCTAATGGTCATAAGCCTTATCCCACCACCAAGATACCACTAGGCTATAATGCCATGGGTAAATTAGTGTTAGGATATGAGTTTACAAGACTTGTGATTAAAATAAATAAGAACAAACAATTTTGTATTGTAAAGTAGATAAAATAATCATAAGCAATGAATTATCATCAATGACCGTTTTATATCAAGTTCAAATAATTTGATTACAATACAATTGACTTTACAAACTCCCTCTCAACCTGATCACATATAAATCTGTTCATTCATAAGAGAATGGAATGTGATTATAAATCTCTAACACATGAGATCTATTTATACAAGTACAAAAGGCCTGTTTGCAATTAGCTGACGTCACCATGATAGTAACATCTAACATTCCTAACAGAAAAGATTCCACAAACATCTGTGGGAATCTAACATCGGATCTAATATACGAAATATTTGTTACAAAGCAAAATACTGTTACATATATGAAACCACTGATCTTCAAACCGCTGTTGCTTCATATCAAACATTTGTTTGGCCAGAACAGATGTTTGGTCTTCTTGAACAGATCTTTGCTTCAACACCACTTTGATCTTGATTAGCGCTTGGCTCTTCTTCAATAGTGGTTTCCAAGTCTTGAATAGATGTTAGAATATCTTCAACAGATGTTCTGATTAGTGTTCAAGATTCAATATCTTTGAGAGGAGTCTGGTTCAATCTACTGTTTATTTCTTGAACAAAATAGTCATGTTTTGGCTTTTGAATATCCGTTTTTTTGTAGGTCTAACTAGGGCTGGCAATTGGGTACCTGTTAAGACACGATTAGACCTGTTTGACTGAAAAATACACCCTTTGACTTTTTTAATTTTTAAAATAATTAAAATTACAATGTTAGGATCTATCATTTATTCATCTTTGTAAATAAAACATAAAACTGTTTTATAAACATGAGGTAGAAAGTAGTTAAACGAGTCGTAATCATGTTTGAAACTTATGTTGTGCGCGCCATTAGAAACCTGTTAAGACACGATTTGTCAGCCTTAGGTCTAACAATCTCCTCCTAAAACAAATGATTCTAATACAGATGGTTATTGAATCAGCCTTTGATCCTCATCAACTTCTCTCTAATCTGGGCTTTAAATTGCTTCTCAAATTTTATAGAGAGAGAGAGAGAGAGTCATCTGTAATCCTTTCAAGTGGAAGACTCAGTAAGTCTTGCGAATCTTCAATTTTTAGTCTAGAGGCACTATTCATTGAGATATTTTTCACTTCTCCATTAGCTCTGACAAGTGTCAATTCATGGCTTGTCCTGTTGGATGACAGCTTGAGAATTTTTAAGCTAGACGGATTCTTGAGGCATAAGTTATTTGATGAGTTGATGGAAATTGTTTTCCCAAGACTTGACCAAGCAGTCCTTCTAGTTTAACATTTGGATGCCCATACATTAGATCATTTTTGATCCCATTCTTTTCTTATTTTATCTTCATATTTCTTTAAATCTTCTGCATACATCTCTTTTTGCCTTTTTAGGTTGCTTTTGATAACTGAAGAGGCATTCTATGCAGTGGGAAGCTCTAAAGGGTCAACCAGAGATCTGATGGGAATGTTTATGTCTTCATATTTAGGCCTTTTAGGACCGGGGGATCTTTTGCTCTTAAAGCTACAAGTTTCTTGTAGTTCTCTTTGATTGTTGGCTCATCCCATTTGGCCATTGATTGCATAAAGCCAAATTTGGCTGCTACCATCTCCTCATTCATTCTTCTTAGTTCAAGAGCCTTTTAGTAAATAGGCTTTTTACCTACTCTCCAATTGGGAGGAGTGGGTTGGATATCTGGATTAAGCTTCATTTTCTCAATCCTTAAAATTTCTTCTAGAAGACCTTCTATAGACCATCCAGAGAATTGGACTCTTGTTGCTTTATAAGGCTTATTCATCATTATGTGCTCCATGTAGTATTCCCTTAATGCTCTTCTGAGGTTAGGGTTACTTACAGGGCCTTGTGAAGCCTTTTTGCTGACATCCTTAGCATAATCTCCAAGTCTATTCACTTTAGTGAATTCTTTCGATAAGATCTGTTGAGCCTTTTTGTCTCCTTTTCCCTTGCTTCTTTCAGCTGCAATCATCTCTGCCCGTTTAAGCTTTAAATCCAATTATTCTTTGACATTGGAAGGCTTTGATAAATCATGCAAAGACGGGAAGGAAAGCTGTCTAGGGCCAGTTGAGGAATAAAAAGACTGTATTTTTGTTGATACAATTTCTAGTTCCAATGGATGAGAATAAATGGTTATGGCAGTGGTGGTTTATAGTTAAGATGTGGTACTTATGGTTGTTGTGGTTGATAATTGAGATGTGATGGTTAGTGCTATGGTGGTGGTGATTTTGATAGGTGATGCATCAGGAGTTTCTTCATCATCATCTTGGACAATGAATTTGGTTCTCCTGGATTTGGTTTGAGATGTGGGTGTTTTTAATGGAGGTAATGGAAGTTTTGTGGATGATTTTATTTTGATGAGTAGTCATTTAGGGGAATTTGGTGTTGATGGTAGTGTAGATGTAACATCTGTTGTCACTTTTGTAGTGCCACAAATGTTTAAGCAGTAGAAATAGTGGTTTGAATAGTTGGTGGTGGTTTTGTTGATGCGGTGCTTTTAGAAACCTCTGTTGAAGAGCCTTGATTGTCTTGAATTTTCTTTCAGTAATCTCTTGCACTATTTTCTGCATGTTTGCTTCCCTTGTATCTTTCACCTTTTCTTTTTTCAATAGCTTCTTGTTTGACATTTTTGGCTTTAGAAGTATCTGGCCTCTTTTGGGCTTTCTTTATCAGAGGAGGGAGCTTTCTCATGCTATCACTCTCCCCCTTTTTGGAATCGGAGAATGGGGGTTGTACCAGTGGTTTGGAGAATATGGTCTTTAATGGCCTTAAGCTCTGCTTGAGTATCCTTGTACCTAGCATCTACCATGTTTCTTATCAGCTCCATTTGCATGTATAGATTTGCCTATGCAGATTGCTTTTGAAGATGAAGATACATCTATGCATGCACCCACATTTCTTTTGCAATTTAAACATTGGATTGTGGAGGTCTTGAGTTTTGCACCAATGTTTTCATCATATCTTTAATCTCATTAATTGAAGACTCTAACTTGGATACTCTCTCCGTGAAATCCTTATATCTTAACTCATCGCCTAAATTAATAAGATCATATGAATCCCCATCAGAGGTGGTTAAACTTGGTTTAGAACCAAGTGCCCCTTGTTCTTGGTACTAGGGACTTCCAACTATTATAGAATGAATTATTGTTGATTCAAAAGTTGTTGCCTTCAAGGAGCTCTTAGTTATGTAACCACTGTCCAATTGTGAGACTATTGTCTCTACAATTGTAGTGGCTGCCTCACTTGAAAAACCTTCAAGTGTCTTTTGAGACACATGGGGTGTAGCCTCCTAAGCTTGTGGGCTAGCAATGACTTCTGGACTTGCCCTAGTCACTTGTTATGGCATATTCTCCAGGATTTGTTGTTGAGAGGAACTAGGTATGCAGAAGTCAGTTTTGTCAATTGCATCAAGCAATGGTTGGAATGTTCGTGGTATTATTTTTGTGGGTGGTGGAGTGAAAAGAGAAGTAGCCCTGGGAGAGGGGCTTGAGAAGAAATGTTCAAATGAATCATCTCCCTCTTGACTAGGTTCCCCTGTGCTTATAGCACTATCCTTTTGTGAGGATAAGTGAGGAGTTTGGCTAGGTGGAGATATTGCATCTGTTGTGAGGAAGTAACAACAGATGTTTGCTGCTTTTGTGTTGCCATAGGGATCTTTGGCATCTCAACCTCTCGAGACACCTTCATTTTATTTTTTCTTTTGGATTTGGGGATGAGAATGGAGATGGTTTGTGTGGAAATTTCTAATGTAGGTACCACAAAGGTGGGTTGATCTCTGTGGGCATAAGGAGTAGTGGGCTCAGCAACAGATGTTGTAACATATGTTGCTTGGTTTTGTAAAACATTTTCTTTAGGAGCATTTTCTTGACCTTTTGAGGCCATCATGCGTGTAAATGTTTCATTTGAAAGACTATTCATTTCAAGGGCTTCACCCTGTTCAAAATTTTCTTGTTTTAAAACCTTTTGAAGGTAAAAACTTAATAGCGTTGGATATAAAAGAAAAGGGTTGCCAGTTATCCTTTTGATTGCTTTTATGTTTGCCACCATATCCATAAACAGTGTTTGGATAACTTGTAATATGTACTTGTCAGTACAACATATCCTAAATACTTAGTTTTTAGGTATATTTCATTGAAAGAGGTGGTCTTGGTAGGCAAGCAAACCAAAAGTGTATAGAAAAAAGAATTTCATTTCTAGTGGGAAATGTGGTTTAAAAAGTGTTGCACCCACCTGTTGATCATCATATCCCCTTTGTATGAGCTCATGTTGTAAGTCATTTTTGGGAAATGCTTCCATACCTGCCATGTCGTTTAGAAGGTTGTGGAAATGGATTCTGGGGTTATTTGGATATGTTCCCTTTTAACTGTGGAGGTGATTGTGAAGGGATTTTTATTTCTTAACAAAACATCTGCATTTTCCCATAATTCTCATAAGGTAGCTTGATAGACTGGTGCATTGATGGTGAGTATGATATGGTATTTTGAAGATGTGAGAATGCCAATAATGGAGTGAAAATCTGTATTCTTGTCATGTTTGACAAGATACAGTAGGTAGTTATGGGGTGATTTGAGAATGAGAGCCATGGATGCAGATTATGAGAGAATCTTTTGAAAATCTTCTGAAGTGGACATTCTTTTGATTGAAAGCGATGATTTTTTATTGCGATTTCTGAGTTTATCTTTTTTGAGACGCTTTGATTTTGAGAGTTTTCAAGGATGGATGTTAGCTCTATTTAGCGAGGGTCTTTATAGGGTTTTGTGAACAGGGATGCCAGCGTGGCCAACGGTTACGTTTTGAGTGACGTGGCCAATTGCTATTTGTTTTGGCAAAACGCTTGAGGAAACCGTTCGGTGATGGAATGTAAGTTCTATTTTGTCAAAGGTCTGTTTTGAAACCTCTATTGGTTATCAACAGACGTTTGGATGTATAAAACAATGGTTGGTACATCTTTAGTCAACAAATGGATGGAAACATATGTTTGAAACCTCTATTGGGTTAAAAACAAAGTTTTTTAGAGAACAATGGTTTTATTTGACTTTTTTAGTCAAACAGTGGATAATGAATCAGTGGTTCTATGTTGCAAACAGTGGTTAACAAAGGTTAAACAGAGTTTTGAACCACTGAAACAGATGTTTCACTCCTTTGAACAAAGTTTACATTTTAATGATTTTTAACAATCTTTTCATGATTTTAAAACAAAGTTTTGGTTTTTCAAAGCAACATTTTAATGTTTTTATTTTAAAGAAAATCATTTTCATGAATTTTTAGAAAATATTTTCATGCTTTATTCAAGTGAGGATATGTGCTAGGGAAACTTCTTCTTAGGATCTGAGTTTGGATTGATTGTGTTTTACGTTTGAATTAAGATGAAATATGAATGGGAAGTGCCGCGGAATATAAATGGAAACAAACTTTGCACACAATCAAACAAGAGAATTGCTTTTAACATACAAGTTTAATATTGAACCGAATGCTTCAATTTATTACAAGATTCAATTACAATAAGCAAGTATGTAACAAACTCCCCTTCAGTCTGAGCTCATAGTGATTTGTTCGTACATGAATGAAAGTGATGAAGAGAGCTAATAGAACAGTATAGGGTACTATTCTATTTATAGGCACGGACAAACCATTGTGGCATCTTTGCTGACGTCACCATGAAAGTGACATCTAACCTCCTGATAAACTCTAAACAACAGATCTAATACAAACACTGCTATGCTAACAACTGATTACAATACATTACATAAAACAAACTAAACTACTCTTTATCCTTCCACTGTTGTGACTCCAGCAGTACTTGATATATCCAACAGTGCTTAACCCATAGTAGTAGATTGATCAGCAGAGCTTTTAGTCTTCATCAGTCTTTGACTTGATCAGTGGTTGTAGGTCAGCAGATGTAAAGATAAGTGGATTGGAGGTCATCAGATGTTGAAACCACTTTCAAGGGGAGAGAATGAAAACACAACTTCTGCTTATTTTGGATCCGCTGCTCTGATCCAGTTTTGGCTTTTATTATCTGTTCCTCTGATAGGGTTCAATTCCAACAATCTCCCCCTGGAACAGATAATGCCAAAACCCTTCATTATTTGTAGATCTTTATTGCCTCATCAACAGTTCCCTCATTTGCCCTTTGAGTTGTAACTTAAAGTCTAAGGCATCTGTATCATCTTCATCCCTGCAAAGTGAAAGATCAAGGAGATCCTGCAAATCTTCAACACTTAGGCCAAGTGATTGTTCCTTTGTCATTTTCTTCACTTCTCCACTAGACTTGATCACAGTCAGTACATGGGTCTGTTTGTCAGTTTTCCACTTTAGTACTTTTAAGTCTGGTGGGTTTCTTGGGAGATTTTTATTTGATGAGGAGTTTGGTGATGCTGGCCTGGTGATGACTGACTGAGCAGTGCTTGCAGGTTGATTCAATCCAAGAGTTTCTGCCATCATCCTCTTAATGCCCTCTTTTACAAGGTCATCTCCTGCCATTAATTCTTTCATTGTTTCAACATCCAACTATTTTTGCTGTCTTCTTTTATAGATGGCAGCACCAGCTGGGGCAGTGGCTCTCCTGATTTGCAGCTTTGATGGTCTTGTTGAAACCTCTGCTTCAGGATAGTCAGGTTTTTGTGGAACCCTTGGATCTTTCTTCCTTAGTTCCTCCAACCTTTTGTAGGTGGCCCTGACTTTATCTTCTCTCCATCTCATCACTTGATTCTTAGACCCATAATCAGCAGCAATTAATTCCTCTTTAATTCTCTTCAGCTCCAATGTTTTTTCAGGTACATTCTTCTTATACTTTGCCCAATCAGGAGGAGTGTGTTTAACCTTGTTTTTAATCATTTCTTGAATCCTGACTGCTTCACTTTCAAGCTCAGGAATGGTCTAATCTTTATACATGTATTTTTCCCCTTTGTATTTCTTGTATGCCATAATGTTGTCAAGGTAGTCTTTTCTCAATGACTTATCTGCTCTTTCTGATATCTGTTGACAAACATTCTTTGCAAACTGCTCCAAGGATCTGACTTGAGTGAGTAGAAATTGATAGTGCCTTTGAATTTCTTTGTCAGTTTTTCCTTGTGAGTTTCTTTTGGAGATATCCTCTGCCTGTTGAGCCTTAACTTTCAAGTATTCTTCAATGTTGTTAGGCCTAGGATATCCTTCAACTGATGGTAAACTCCTTTTAGCAGGATCATCCTCAAGGTTGAAGGATTTGATCTCTTCTCTGACTTCTATAAGTTCTAGAGGAAATTGAAATCCTGCAGGAGTGATGGCAAGGATTGGCTGTTGAACTTGGGCTGAAGAGAGAGGAGTAGGGTTTGGAATATTTACAAGTGCATGAGATTGTGAAGATGTAGGTGTTGGTGATGGAGACTCATCATCAGGCAAAATTATCCTTCTCCTTTTTTGTTTAGGAGAGGCTAGTGGTGTGTTGGATGGTTGTGAGGTATTGATTTGAGTGGTGGAATGTGGCTGACTAACAGTTGTTGAAACAACTGGTGTTTCAACCACTGTTGCCATTACAACAGATGTTGTAACATTTGATGTCTTCTGCTTTTTAGCAGGAGGTGATGATGGTGGTGAAGTTGTTTTAGGTGGTGAGGTGATTTTTGGTGGTGGTGGTAAGGTAGTGGTTGTGGTGTGTGTTGAAGTGATGACAGGTGTTTGGCTAGCAGTTGTAGAAACTACTGGAGTATCAATAGTTGTTGATACAGCAGGAGTTACAACAGCTGTTTGGGTGGAAGTTTGATGTTTGGAGCCTTTGGAAGGTGGTTTGGAAGCATGCTTTGTGGGTCTGGATGGTGTGTGTTTGGGTTGACTCACTTGTCTAATGGGCTTCTTCTTTTCATCCTTAGGATTTTATCATCCATCGGTTCAGAAGGACCCTGCACCTTCAGCTCCATAAAAGCTCTTTTCTCCTGTTCCCACCTGGCATTATCTTTAGCCTTTCTATCCCTTTTCACCTCAGCTAATGCTTCAGCAATAGCATTAGTGGTAACATCAATCTTTTTACTACCATCTGGCAATGGAATGTCTTTAGTCATATAATCTTTTTCTGGTTCAATATAAAGACCATCTTCAATTCCCTTCTTCTTCCACTGCTTGATTTTCTCCCCCCTTTTGGCATTATCTGGTGGGGGATTATCAATAAAGAGAACAGTGGGAGGAGCAGTGCCAGTGGTGTTAAGTATGTGGGCCTTGATAGCCTTGATGTCAGCTTGGGTATCTTTAAACCTTGACTCCATAATGTTTCTCAGCTTTTGAATATTTATCTCATGCTACTGATCAGCCAGTTGTCTTTGATGTTGGAGCAGTCGTTGAAATAAGTTCCATAACTCATTGCAGCAGGTGCAGGTTGTGCAGGTGCTTGAGCTGGAGTAGCAGTGGTTGGTACCTTTTGAACTTTCAACAACTGTTGCAGCATATCTTTAATTTCTGCAACAGAAGTATCCAGTTTGTCAATTATGTCCGTCAATTCTCGGTACATTAAACCATCACCCAATGATGCGTGGTTGAAAACCGGTGCTTGTAATCGTTTAACTTGATGTTTTTACACAAGTTTTAGTTTCGAATTGCCTACTCTTGATTAGATTTGTGTTTTGCAGGTTTATTAGAGTTTAAGGAGCTTTTTGGAAGCTTTATGGGTCACCGAAGCGGAAACGGAAACACCGGGAAGCAATACGGGTCAACCGGAAGCAAGGAATGCGAAAAACAGAAAAACCAACTTCCAAGCACCGTCGCCGACGCCCATTTGGGCCGTCGCCGACGGTTTTCATATATAACCGTCGCCTAAAAATGTCCGTAGACAGGAAACTAAGCCGTCGACCAAAAGTGAGAAAGCAAGCACCGTCGCCGACGGGGCTTCAGGCCGTCGGCGACGGCTCATCATTAGTGATGACGCGCAGATTCTTGTTTGGGAGGTTATTTTCGATTCCTATTGGTCTAAACTCATTGATTTTCGGGGGTTACACTTTGTTTTGATTTTTGAACTTGATTTTGGAGCCATCTTTCACTATCATCTCATCACCAATCCATCATCCATCTCTTCTACATCCGGAATCAAGAACAAAGGCACCATCATCTTCTTGATTCCAAACCCTAGTCCATCATCATCACAACCATTCTATCACCTTCCATCCATCCATCACCACCAACCGTTTCCAAACCCTAATCATTCCACCATCCATCCTCAAGCTCCAAGATGATCCAATTGAAGTCTTGTGCATCCGTTGATTGTACCGTTTACACCATGAGCGGCTAATTTCTTGGAGGTTTCACCCCGGTGTAGACTTTTGTAAGATTTAGGGTTTACTATGTTTTGTTGATTGTTTTGTGACAACTTGAATTGCGTTTGAATCTTAGACAATTGTCCTACGTTGGTATTGAATTTGCAAATTGTCGAGTGAATGATTAAATTTGACTTTGTGAAATGAATGCACGTATTTATGCTTTGTCTTTTGGTAGGATTTGTTAGTCCAAAGTAACGAAGTGTATCATGGTCCGTTGTTTACAACGTTGATAGCGATTGACACCTAAGCTTTGTGATTGCGACCCGTTAACGAACTATTTCAAGTAAAGCTAATTAAAATACATAGTAACCCTAGGTCTTGCAATTGTTGAAACCGGGTGTGAGCCTTGTTTTATTATTATTGTTTAAACAATCATTTTCACTTCTTGCAATTAGTAGTTAATTTTAGTTAATCGTTTTAGTAATTTCAACTCACATCTTTCAATCAAACCAAAATATTCAAAAACAAGTTAGCAAGCTTCATAAAAGTGACAACTATTCATAATTCAATCAAATCCGCACACAAACCACATACTCTTCGTGGTTCGACCCCTTGCTACCACTAGCTATTTGTTAAGGGTAATTAGGGTATATAAATATTATCTTTGACCGGAGCGCGACACTCCGATCAAATTTTGGCGCCGTTGCCGGGGAGTGCGTGCGCTTTGTGTTTGGATATTGTTTGAATTTGTGTGATTAACTGTTTAAATTGTTTTGCTTTCTTTTTGTCTTGTCTTTTTCCTTGTTACGCGGGGTGTGTTACTTGTGCAGGTTACAGGTAGTGCATGCGTACACGAAATTCCGGGAGGACTTCACCGCTAGTCTACGAACCGGAAATTGAAAGACTTGTAAGAAGAAACTTAGCAAGCCGGCTAGAAGCAACTCTTGCTTCTAATCAAACCAACCGAACACCACCACTCACACCGACCATTGAAACCGATTCAATGGCGAACCACAATTCCAACCAAGAATTTAACCCAAACCAAAACCTCCACCCAAATCAATTCCAAACCCGAGGAACTTTTTTTCCCGCTCAAGAGCTACCGGGTGGTAACACCAATGCAAGACCACCCACTCCACCTTTCCGAAACCAAAACACCAACAACACCCAACGAACACCTCAGCAACAACCTATTCACCGACAAGCATCGTTGCCTATTAACCTTGATGATCGGAATGTCAACTCCGATCGAAGAGGTAACCGTGATCACGGCAATCCCGTGAACGAAGACCCATTCTTCAACATTGACGATTTACGGAATGCAATTCCCGATGACGAACCGTATAGTGTTCCCGGTTATCAATCGCCGGAACACGTGAGTATTCATACAGAAAATTCGGACGATGGGGGTTATTATGATGATCGAGCCAATGATGATGAAGATTGGGGTTACTTGAATAGGGGAAACGTATATAATGCTCGAAGGTATGATGATGAGGAGTTTGGATCTCAAAACGCCAATTACGTTGGGGAAGATGAACATGGTTATGGAGGTGGAAGAAATGAGGGTTATGGGAACAACCGTCAACCACAAAACAACAACCGACGAAACCGGAATGAAGGGTTTTACAACAACAACAATAACAACAACAATGTAAACCCTAACCGGATTCCTCGTTTTGTGGGAGGTGGTAACCCGAGAGATAATCGAAGAGAGGAGCGAAGGGATGAAAGACGGGGTAATCGGAGACAAGTCGATCAAGAAGTCAACGGGCCACAACGTCGTCCACAACCTCCACGGGGAGTCAATGACCGTTTCCGACCGATAGTGACCGAAAACAATTCTCCAATAGTATGTGAAAGGAGGATGTTTGATTGTAAACCACATTACATCAACATCCTTCCTCATTTCAACGGAAGGTCTAATGATGAGCCGTACAACCACTTAACGGAGTTCTCATCCATTTGTGATACTATTGGAGGACACAACTTCGCATTGGAGGAAGTGAAGCTTCGCCTTTTTCAATTCTCATTGAAGGATAAGGCAAAGCAGTGGTTCTTTACACTTCCGCCTAATAGTATTCGAACTTGGGAACAAATGCAACAAGCATTTTTGGACGAGTACTATTCCATGGCCAAGACCGATGATGCTAGAGATGAAATTCGGTCATTTCGTCAACTTTCAAGTGAGCCTTTACATGAAGCCTTCACCCGATTCAAGGAACTAATGAGGAGATGCCCACATCACCAAATAGAAAAATGGGAATTGGTGAAATGTTTCGTACGGGGCTTAGATGATGCGACTTGGAATCGGCTTGAGACGACAAGCAATGGCACACTTTTGAGCAACCATGAGGATGACGATTGGGAATTTTTGGAGAGAATGAGCAAACGGTCCAAACAAAAAGAATCGGCCGATAGAGCGAAAAGGCATCCAGTTTCCCGGTCACTCCCCGATCTCGATTCTAAGGATCGGATTTCCTCTTTAGAAAGGGAGATAGCTCAATTGAAAAAGAAAAAAGAGGTGAACGCGGTTCAATTCGAAGTATGTGAGGAATGTGGTGATATTGGACATGCGACCGAGCAATGTTCAATGGGTTCGAGTGGTTACCCCGAAGAAGTCAATCAAGTGTATGGAGATAGGAAGCAATATGACATGAACTCCAACACTTACCATCCGGGTTTGAGAAATCACCCCAACTTTCGGTATGGTAATGCTTCAAATCAAATGAACCCGAATTTCCAAGCGGGTAATCAAGGGGGAAGCGGGTCATCATACCAAAACCGCCAAGGTGGTAACCAAGGAGGCTACCAACGAAATTACAATCAAGGGTACCAAGGTGGATACCAAAAGAATTACAACAACCAAAGCGGTAACGGAGGTGGGTCAAACAACCAAACCGGTGGCAATGACTTGAATACAAAGATGGATGTGATGCTCTCGATGATGCAAGAATCTAAGAAGGAGAATGAGATTCGAGACAAAGCACATGAGGCATTAGCAAAGCAAGTGGGCCAACTAGCGGAAGAAGTGGCCCAAATCAAGGGAGGCACGGGAAAGCTTCCGAGTGACACCACCGTAAACCCTAAGCATCAAGGGTCGAATTCAAGGAACACACGTGAGGTACCAATTAATAAAGTTACTTTACGTAGTGGTAGAGTTGTTGATAATGGTGTCAAAACACCACCACCCCAATTTGTTGAAGGGGTGGTGGAAGATGCTAGTGATGATGACCTTGAAGATGGCCAAACGGGTCAAAACAAAAACGATTTGAAAAAGAATAATGTTACCCCCGGTGTGGTCATCCCCGTCCCCAAGGCTAAGGAAAAGGGTGTGGAGGTTAATACCGCCCCTTATCCCGAAGCATTGAAGGGACCGACGAAAAAAGTTGTAAACAAAAGAGGTCCACAACAAGAAGAGTTGTTGGAAATTTTCAAACAAGTAAAAATCAATTTACCTCTTTTGGATGCAATCAAACAAGTACCGTCTTATGCTAAGTATTTGAAAGATTTGTGTACCCAAAAACGCACTCACAAATTTCCAAAGAAATTAGATTTAACCGAAAATGTGAGTTCGATCCTTTCGGGTACACTTCCACCTAAGCTCCAAGATCCGGGTGCGCCTATCATTTCAATTCAAGTGGGCGATTTTAAAATCAACCGGGCACTTCTAGATCTTGGTGCTAGTGTAAGCATCCTACCGGGTAGTTTATATGACCAATATGAGTTTGGTCCACTTCAATCGTCAAACACCACCGTGGTGTTAGCCGATTTGACACCTAAACTACCCCGTGGAGTTGTTTCGGATGTGATAGTGAAAATCGAGGATTTTTACTATCCGGTGGACTTTCTTGTACTTGATTATGTGGCCAAGGACCCAACCAAGCAACCTACGGTGATTTTGGGTCGACCGTTCTTAGCAACTGCAAATGCTCAAATTGATTGCAGAACGGGGACGATTGACATGACATTTGGAAACCGGAGGTTGAGGTTGCATGTTTTTTCCGGACTTATGAACCCTCCAGTTGATGATGAATGCTTTATGGCAGACATTGTTGACACGTGCATACCTCTTTGCGACACAGTCGTTTATGGGGAAAACACAATGGAGGATTGTTATGTGTTTGACAGGTCACAGGTGGAGGTGGAACGAAGCATGGACGAGGAAGTGAGGAGTTTAGAGGTGCTTGCGGTTAGAGAAGGAAAACCGACATGGACGCACCAAGTCGAGAGCTTACCGGAGAGCATTGATACTAAATTGAAGCCGTCTCTAGTGGAGCCTCCGGAAGTTGAGTTGAAAGCATTGCCAAAGCATCTCAAATATGCTTATGTTGGAGAGGGCAATACTCTCCCGGTTATCATTGCATCCAACTTAACCGGAGAACAAGAGAAAAAGTTGATGGAGGTGTTGGTCACCAATCGGGCGGCGATTGGATGGACCATCGCGGATTTGAAAGGTATTAGTCCCTCGGTGGTGATGCACAAAATCATCACGGAGGAGAATGTGACTCCCGTTAGAGATGCGCAAAGACGGTTAAATCCAAACATGCGGGAGGTCGTGAAGAAAGAAGTGTTGAAGTGGCTTGATGCGGGTATCATTTACCCGATCTCGGATAGCCAATGGGTAAGCCCAACACAAACGGTTCCCAAGAAAGCCGGCATACAAGTCGTCAAAAATGACGCAGGTGAAGAGGTAGCTACCCGGCCGGTAACCGGGTGGCGAATTTGTATTGATTATAGGAAGTTGAATAACGCAACTTCTAAAGATCATTTTCCTTTACCGTTTATTGATCAAATTGTTGAGAAATTATCGGGGCAAAAATTTTATTGCTTCCTAGATGGTTATTCTGGTTATAACCAAATTGCCATCCATCCGGAAGATCAAGCAAAGACTACCTTTACATGTCCTTACGGTACCTTCGCATTTAGGCGGATGCCGTTTGGATTATGTAATGCTCCCGCCACCTTTCAAAGGTGCATGATGAGTATCTTCTCCGATATGGTGGGAGAGTCTTTAGAAATCTTCATGGATGATTTCTCAATTTTTGGATCATCATTTGAGACTTGTTTGGACCAACTAGACAAAGTGTTAAAAAGATGTGTTGAAACTAGTTTGGTCCTAAGTTGGGAAAAGAGCCATTTTATGGTTCAAGAGGGAATTGTGTTGGGGCACGTAGTGTCAAGTCGTGGGATAGAGGTTGATCGTGCTAAGGTACAAGTCATATCTACTCTACCTTATCCCACGACCGTTAAAGGTGTTAGGTCGTTTTTAGGTCATGCGGGATTTTATAGGAGGTTTATAAAAGGGTTTAGTGATATTACAAAACCCCTATGTAATCTTTTGTTAAAAGACCGAGACTTTAATTTTGACAAACAATGTGAAAATGCCTTTAATGTGTTGAAACAGAAATTGGTTGAGGCCCCGATCTTGCAATCACCAAATTGGTCATTACCATTTGAAATTATGTGTGATGCAAGCGACTATGCGGTTGGGGCCGTGTTGGGTCAACGGGTAGACAAAAAGCCGGTTGCCATTTACTACGCAAGTAAGACTCTCTCGGATGCACAACTTAATTATACAACAACTGAGAAAGAGTTACTTGCGGTAGTTTATGCATTAGATAAATTCCGGGCTTACATATGGGGTAGCAAAGTTATTATCTATTCTGACCACAGTGCTGTCAGGTACCTCATGGAGAAAAAGGATGCTAAGCCGCGGTTGATTCGATGGGTACTCCTACTACAAGAGTTTGATTTGGAAATTCGAGATAAGAAAGGGAGTGAGAATGTGGTCGCGGACCATTTGTCTCGGTTGAGCGTAGAGGATTCTTCCCGTGAAGAAATTAATGAGACTTTTCCAGATGAGCACATCTTAAAAATTGGCATCTTACCATGGTATGCTAACATTGTTAACTATTTGGTTACAGGTGACTTGCCAGCTCATTGGGATAGAAGGAAGAGGTTGCATTTCCTGTCTCAAATCAAGTACTACACGTTGGAAGAACCGGACTTATTCAAGATTTGTCCGGATCAAGTCGTTCGAAGATGCATACCCGACGAGGAGATTCCTAGCGTCTTGATGCACTTGCATTCATTTGCTTGTGGGGGCCATTTTAGTGGTCACAAAACAGGGCACAAAGTGCTAAATAGCGGCCTCTATTGGCCGACTATTTTTAAGGATGCTTTTCATTTCGCTAAAAACTGTGTTGAGTGTCAAAAGTTGGGGAGTATCTCTAAAAGGGATGAAATGCCCATGCAACCGATCCTTATTGTAGATATTTTTGATGTATGGGGGATCGATTTCATGGGCCCATTCCCTAATTCGCATGGCAACTTATACATTTTGGTGGCGGTCGATTATGTATCCAAATGGGTCGAAGCGATTGCCACCAAAACGAATGACCATACTGTTGTTTGCAATTTTGTTCAAACAAATATAATTTCTCGATTTGGGGTTCCCCGGGTAATCATTAGTGATGGGGGATCTCATTTCAAGAACTTTAATTTTGGCAAACTTTTGAAACGGTATGGTGTTGACCATCGAATTGCTACTCCTTACCACCCACAAACAAGCGGTCAAGTTGAGGTTTCCAATAGGCAAATAAAAGAAATTTTGCAAAAGACTGTTCGACCCGACCGAAAGGATTGGTCAACAAAGTTGAATGATGCTTTATGGGCTTATAGAACGGCTCATAAAACACCTATTGGAACTACTCCTTATCGCTTAGTTTATGGGCGAAATTGCCATTTACCAGTTGAACTTGTGCATCGTGCTTGGTGGGCTATAAAAGAGGTTAACATGAAATATGACGATGCAGGAAAGGAGCGGAAGTTGAAGCTTTGTGAGTTGGAGGAGCTTAGGGAAGAAGCGTACGAGTGTGCTTCAAAGTACAAGGACGACATGAAGAGAGCACATGACGCGAAGTTGAAGCCAAAAGAGTTTGAAGTGGGTCAAAAGGTTTGGCTCTACAATTCGAGGATTAAGTACTTCCCCGGGAAGCTCAAGAGCAAGTGGATGGGCCCGTATGTGATTACACGTGTCGGGAAACTTGGCGATGTCACAATCGAGGACCGAAGGACGGGTCGAAGCAAACGGTTAACGGTCACCGCCTTAAACCATTCCTTGATGGTAATGAAGAGAAAAAGGATGCAAATGTGGAGTTGATATGCTTCTTGGGAAGCGTACCAACATATGAGGTGAATTAAAAGGATCGGTAACACGTTTTGTAAAGTTATGTATATTTATTTAGTTGTTTGCGTAATTGGATGTGAATCGTTTCCGGTTCATACTAACCTTTCTTGATTGTGTGAAGTTCGAGCATTCCAAACGGGTCGTGAAGATACAAGGTATGTTTTAGACTTGATTTGGTGCATTGGGGACAATACACGAATTTTTGGGGGGTGGAAGGATCGTTAACGGTTATTTTGTTTAAAATTTTAAACTTATAAAAAGTCACAAAAAGATTTTTATCAATTTTTAGGAATTTCTAGTGTACATAGCCTTTTTAATAAAAGTAAATAAAATTCTAAAAAAAAAAAAAAAAAAAAATGAAAAAGTAGGTACCGTCGCCGACGGTGATACTGGTCGTCGCCCACGGTTCCTCTAAGTTATCCGTCGCCCAAATTCCACCGTAGACAGGAAGATAAGCCGTCGGCTCAGGGTCTAATTTGAGAGACCGTCGCCGACGGGCTTACCCAACGTCGCCGACGGTGTGCCAATTTCCATCCGACGCTGGTTCGTTCTTTGGGGTTACTAGTCGGATCCAAACTCATAAATGGTACTTAAACTTGACCCGGGACGAGTTTTGACCACACAATCGACCCGAAAATAACCTAACCTCAACCCCAAATCAGACCCACATGATTTCTTTTCCATTCTTTTGTCTCTAGCTTCATCTTCTTCCCCAAATCTTCTCTAAAACCCTAAATCTTCTTTTCTTCATAACTTTCTCAAATCTCCACCAAATCGTTTGATTCTTGAGTCCATCTTGAGTGATTTTCGACGTAGAACAAAACCCCCATAACCAATTCCATCAATTCTTGCTTGATTGTAAGATTTCTGGACGTGTGTGTTAGGGCTTTTGAAGAGTGTTCATCCAAGTTCTTGTCTTTACACTTTTCTTTGGTTATTCTTGTCATTCTTCACTAAAGGTATGAACTTTCACTCTATTTATGCATGATTTCCAGATTTTGTTGTGATTTCTTCCGAAATTTTAGACTTATTGTTTAAGAGTAGGTTGTTTATCATAATGTAGGATGATTAAGCATGAATTCAAGGGTGTTTGTTTGATTTGGGTGGGATTTGAGCATGCTTCGCTTTAGTGATGTTATTACACTAAGATTTTGGCATGATTGAACATAATAGTGATGTTGAACATTGTTAAACCATGATTCTCTATTGAAAAAAAAAAAATCTTAGGAATAACCGTGTTAGTCAATATGGATGATAAAATGAGCGACTTTGAGAGTTTAAAAAGGCGATTTTACATCTCAAATTGGATTAAAGTTCAACATCACATATCATGTTCAAAGTTTGAGATTGTTGAAGGTTAGAATATACTAATTGTTGTTATCTTTGTCTTATGATTGTAGCCATGTTACGTGGGAGCAAGAAGGCAAAAACTTCTGGTCAAGGGTCATCTTCAGGAGCCGGTTCAGGCTCTGGGGTTTACCAAAGGAAATGGGAACAACTTAGTAATGTAGAAGAAGGCGATGGTCAACTTGAAAGACAAGATTGGGCTTGGGAAGAGGCGAAGAATAGTGGGTCGGCTTCGAAATGGAAGGAAGAGAAAACAAAGGCTCTTTCTAGATACAAGAACAAGAAGCTGGAAGCCAAGATGTGGAAGATGAAAATGGTTACGGGCATTTCGAAACCCGTACCTGACAGGGCGGTTTGTGAACGTACGGTGGATATCGAAGAGTTTAGGAAGATTGGGATAGTGCAGAGGTTCGAGAAACTCGGTTGGGAGCGAGTGATTGATTGGTGTGATGACATTACCAATCGGGTATACTTGGCGGCAGTTTGTGAGTGGCTATCCACTCTTCGTTTTGAACATTCCGATAGACCAGCCCATATGTGGAAGTTGATTGGAAACATTGGGAAAAATCAAATGGTGATGTCCTTCGAGCATATGAATGCTATAGCGAGGTTTGACTCGCTTGGGGTCGATGCATACGATTATTATGGGTATGAGCAGTTTTTGGATAACAAGAGGAATGATGCTGACCCAGTGACTCTCTTGGAGGATACATTACCCGGCTCTGGGGGTTCAGGTAATGCAAGGGCAGATTTGTCTCTGATGGGAAAAATATTGCAAGGTATCTCGTTGGAGAACATCATGGTACGGTTTGGAGACCGTGGGACGGTGAAGGCACCCGACTGTCGGGTGGTGCGTGCATTATTATATGGGACGCCCAAGCTCTCGTGGCGTCAAATTGTCATGATTAACACATGGGATACACGGGAATCATTTAAACGCAAAATGATTCCTTACCCAAGATTGATCAGCGCCATGATTCTCCAACAAAACGCATTACCTCAAGACTCACTATGGGTATCCAAACCCATTGATCAATTCAACTTTGCCTCTATGAGGCGACATTGGAATATAACCGTGAAATCCTTTGGGCATTTGCACACGGTTGAAGATGACCAAGGGGATAGCTATCGGTTCAACGACGAGGAGGTTGATGAAGAAGGTGAGGAAGAAGGGGGCGATGAGGAGATGCCCGATGTTGAGGAGGACATTGATCCTTCCGGTCCACGGGGACCGAGGCGTAGGTACCGAAAAAAGCATAGGGAAATCTCTGCCAATGTGGCAGATTTTGTGAATCAAAGACAAACACCGTCATATCGGTTGTGGAACCGTGCGGATCAAGGGATCTACGACAATGTGTCGGCATGTATTGGTGAAGCAAGAGAGTACCATGCTAGTCGGAAAGAATGGGAAGAGGCGCAAGGGGCGTACTCTCAACAACAATGGGGTTTTCAATCATCTTTCCGCGAGAGGGTGGAAAAACAGTTGGAGGAACAGCAACTGCAACATGCGTTACAACAATCTCAAATGGAACGCATGATACAGTTGCAAGAAGAGGAAAGGGCCCACAGACAAGCGTGGGAGGAAGAGGATGCTAGACGCCGGAATGCACAGGCAGAGTTGGACCAACGCCGATGGGGGGCGTTGGCTTTCTCCAATCAGATGGCAATCAACAATTTCAAGGTACTCCATGACCAAGAACGCCATCAACGAGATTATCAAGCCGGGCTTCCATATGCTGAACATTCGGGGTGGACTGATTACCCCAACCTTCCTCATCCGCGAGGGCCAGCCGATCCAATCCCTCACTGGCCCGAAGCAGTTGGCTCGAGTTTTGTTCCCATGCCATACCAACCGCCACCCCAACAAGAGTCAAGCCCATTGGATAACTATAGGGATATGCTTGAGGCCCTTACTGGTTATCCGTACCAGCCGAACCCGCCCGTGAACCCCAATGAGAGATATCAGCGGTAGAGGCAAGGTACGTTTGTTGTTGTTGTTGTTGTATATTTTTAGTTTAGTTTCATTTTTTTTTTTGATTATTTAAATTATTGCCTAGTTAAATGAACTTTGTGGGTGTGTTCCCTATATAACCCTCACGAGACCGACTCGTCCTCCCGAGCTATCGGGAGGTTTAAAGGGCTTGTTGCATACGCTAAATGCAACCGTGATTCCTACGAAAGTGAGTTAGGATTGTTATTGTTGTAAATTATTTTTCCACATAAAGTTAAAGGTACAATAATGTATGGCTTGGTAATAATTTCATAAAAGTGGTAGAACTAGGTAACTACCAAGTTTTGATGGTTGTGAGAAGCATGCTTCTACACGAGGGTTAAGATTTGTAGGTACGCTATGTTCGTGAGACGACCGCTTGATTGAAAAGATGAAGAGCACACGAGGAACTAATGAAAAACCAGGTGCATACGTTTCTTTTTACCTTTGATTTTTTTTTTTTTAGCAAATAAGTGGATTGTATTCTGTATTTTATTTTCCGGGGTGTAATTTGGGGAGGTTAGCCGTGTCACATCCCTTGTGCTTTACAAACTCTAGTTCTTACATATTGAGGACAATATGTACCTAAAGTGTGGGGATGGGGGAGTAGTAAAAATTTTCGATTTTGACCCGTTCATTTAAATTCTACACATTGAGGACAATGTTTACCTCAAGTGTGGGGATGGGGGAAAATTTCAAAAATTTTTCAAAAATGTCTTGTTTTCAAAGCAATCTCAAAAGCACAAGTAATCAAGTCAACGAGGGATGTCACAAACCATTTGGTCTTTTGTCATGGTTAAGTTCAAATTAATAAGCATATCGGGTATTTAGTGGGTGGTTATTTGAGAATAATTCGCTTAAGGAACTAGCAATGTATGCATATCACATATCATACCCTTATACGTGAGGTTTGAGCTTTTCTACATCATAGATTCACATTTACATGTTTCTTTGTTGAGTGGGCCATTAGTCGCGTATTGTAGAACTTGCAACTTTTGATACATTCGAGACTATAGACCGAATACAAGCACGAGAATGATTAAGGCATTAGGTAAACCTTTTTCTTTTACACCATTTGCTTACCTTTACCCAAATAAATCCCCTAGTTGCCCACTTTGAGCCTAAACCTTTCATTTGACTACCCTATAGCCCATAACCGTAAACCTTTTTTTCGTTTAAAACCGTGTGATGAGAAATTCGATTTTAGGATTATTTGTTTGTATAGTTATGGTTTATGTGTAAAAAAAAAAAAAAAAAAAAATCAGAAAATATTGCGAAAAAGAATGAAAAAGCAGTGAGAAAAACACAAAAAGATGTGTTAGTAGTTGTTGAATAAAAGGCGAAAGTTTTTTGCCCATGTTGGATGTTTATAGTGCTTTTGTTTAGGATAGTCTTTTGTAATAAAATTCGAATTCCTCATCACCATAGCCACTTAAAATTATCCTATTCCTACCCTTCGCCTAGCCCCGTTACAACCCCTCAAAGACCTTTTGACTTGTGCTTAGTATTTGTGTGCGATAGTGGAGAATGATTGAGTTGCAAGCTTATGCGGGTACGTGTTCTATTTGGTTTTGAGCGATTAATTGTCGAAAAGCTAACACATTACACACGTTAGCAAACTTTAAGCCGAGTGGAGAGCACATTGTGAGGGATATGCATGAGTTGTTAGTTTTGAGGGCGGGTTAATCTTGGGTAACCATTAGTGTATCTAAATCACGTCACCGTTAAATACATTGAACATTGTAAAGAGTTTGAACTTTAGTATGACATTAGACCTTAACCTTTGTCTCGGGAATGGGATGTACATTCGTTGTTTGACCCACGTGAAAGTGAAAAACAGATTTGCTTGAGGGCAAGCAAAAGACAAGTGTGGGGATGTGATGCGTGGTTGAAAACCGGTGCTTGTAATCGTTTAACTTGATGTTTTTACACAAGTTTTAGTTTCGAATTGCCTACTCTTGATTAGATTTGTGTTTTGCAGGTTTATTAGAGTTTAAGGAGCTTTTTGGAAGCTTTATGGGTCACCGAAGCGGAAACGGAAACACCGGGAAGCAATACGGGTCAACCGGAAGCAAGGAATGCGAAAAACAGAAAAACCAACTTCCAAGCACCGTCGCCGACGCCCATTTGGGCCGTCGCCGACGGTTTTCATATATAACCGTCGCCTAAAAATGTCCGTAGACAGGAAACTAAGCCGTCGACCAAAAGTGAGAAAGCAAGCACCGTCGCCGACGGGGCTTCAGGCCGTCGGCGACGGCTCATCATTAGTGATGACGCGCAGATTCTTGTTTGGGAGGTTATTTTCGATTCCTATTGGTCTAAACTCATTGATTTTCGGGGGTTACACTTTGTTTTGATTTTTGAACTTGATTTTGGAGCCATCTTTCACTATCATCTCATCACCAATCCATCATCCATCTCTTCTACATCCGGAATCAAGAACAAAGGCACCATCATCTTCTTGATTCCAAACCCTAGTCCATCATCATCACAACCATTCTATCACCTTCCATCCATCCATCACCACCAACCGTTTCCAAACCCTAATCATTCCACCATCCATCCTCAAGCTCCAAGATGATCCAATTGAAGTCTTGTGCATCCGTTGATTGTACCGTTTACACCATGAGCGGCTAATTTCTTGGAGGTTTCACCCCGGTGTAGACTTTTGTAAGATTTAGGGTTTACTATGTTTTGTTGATTGTTTTGTGACAACTTGAATTGCGTTTGAATCTTAGACAATTGTCCTACGTTGGTATTGAATTTGCAAATTGTCGAGTGAATGATTAAATTTGACTTTGTGAAATGAATGCACGTATTTATGCTTTGTCTTTTGGTAGGATTTGTTAGTCCAAAGTAACGAAGTGTATCATGGTCCGTTGTTTACAACGTTGATAGCGATTGACACCTAAGCTTTGTGATTGCGACCCGTTAACGAACTATTTCAAGTAAAGCTAATTAAAATACATAGTAACCCTAGGTCTTGCAATTGTTGAAACCGGGTGTGAGCCTTGTTTTATTATTATTGTTTAAACAATCATTTTCACTTCTTGCAATTAGTAGTTAATTTTAGTTAATCGTTTTAGTAATTTCAACTCACATCTTTCAATCAAACCAAAATATTCAAAAACAAGTTAGCAAGCTTCATAAAAGTGACAACTATTCATAATTCAATCAAATCCGCACACAAACCACATACTCTTCGTGGTTCGACCCCTTGCTACCACTAGCTATTTGTTAAGGGTAATTAGGGTATATAAATATTATCTTTGACCGGAGCGCGACACTCCGATCACCCAACTTAATGGGATCATCTGATTTCCCACTAACAGTGGTTGTAACAGTGGTTGATTCAGGGAGTGTACTCCAGAAATCATCCACTGATGCCCCTTTGTCTTGGAACTGGGGACTTCTTCCTTCAAATAGAGAGACACTTTTCAGTGAACCAGTAAAGACTGGATACACAAGTGTTCCCAGAGATGAAATTGCCTCCAAGGAAGTCTTATGGATGTAACCACTGTCCAAATGCAAACCAGTGGGTTCAGCACTTGTAGTGGCTGCTTCACTTGGACTACCACCAAGAGTTACTTGTAACTCAAGGGGTGTAACCTCCTCAGGTCGTGTTGGTGGGTTAGCAATGATTGATACATCAGACCCTGTCACTTGTTGAGGTATGTTCTCATTGACAGGTGATTGAGAAGGACTGGTTTGTGCCTGGTTCAAATCAAGAGCATCCAACAGTATTTTTATTTATGGGGGAATTATGGAGGTGAGGTTGGGTGTAGAAAGAGAATTGGCCCCGGGCATTGGGCTGTGGATGATCGAAGCAAGTGATTCCAGAGCATCATATTGTGGTGTCCCTATATGTACAACCTGTTCTTTTTGAGAAGAAGCAGGAGGAGGTTCGGGTATGGGTTGAGATATTTCTACTATCTGCTGTGAGCAAGTAGCAATAGTGGTTTCTTGTGACTTTTGTGTTGTCACCGGCAGTTGCTCTGGTATCTCATCCTCCAGAGTTGCCTTTGATGTGGGTTTGGGGAGCTTTTGAGTTTTCTTTTATCGTGGCTTTTTGGTGATTTTAGGTGTGGGTTTCACAGCAGTTGTTTTGCTGCTGTGATCACCTAGAGCAGTGGGCTCAGCAGCAGATACCTGAGGAGCAGTGGTAGCTGCTAAATTCTGCTCAGGGACCTCTGCTTGTGTTTTGTAAGGTGTTGACATTCTTGTGAAAGTTTCAGATTGAAGCCCATTTATTTGAAAAGAGTCACCTTGTTGGTACACATGAGCATCATCCTTACCAAATTTCTTTGTAAAATAATAACTTAGAAATCTTGGAAAAAGTAAGAATGACTTTTTATCAATATTTTTAACTAAATCATTAAGATTTCCTGGGAGTAATTAAAATTTTCATTTAGTAAAATAGCATACCCCAGGGATTGAATCTTTAATGGTATCTCATTGAAAGCAGTTGTTTTATTTGAAACACACATTAACAGGGTATGGAATAAAAATCTTGTTGCAGGAGGGAAGTAACCTTTTTGTAAGGTATCCCTCTTTGTTTGTTCTGCATACCCCCTTTCAAGGAAATCAGTTTTTAACTCGTTTTTGGGAAAAGAAGTTTTACCTTGCTGATCATCGAGTTCAAAGACTTTCGAGATGGATTGTGGTGTGATTTTGACTGCATTACCCATTAGAGAAGAGTTAATGGCTATAACGTCTTCACCTTGTTTGTCAAGAGTAACATTTTTCCAAAACTCTCTCTGGGTTTTCAGGTAAATTGGAGCATCTGCTGTTAACAAAGTTTTGTACTTTGATGTAGACATATTATCAATGATGGAATCAAAAGCATCGGTGGTGCCGGGTTTTGTAAGGAGACCCAGATAATTGTGAGGAGCTTTGTATGGTATTTCGATGGGTGTAGTAGCCATTTGAATGGCCTTTTGAGATGAGTTTGAAGTGGATTTCGCAGATGACTTTGATTTTGTCATTTTGGAGAAGAAGATCGATGAAGGATTTGAAGGATTTGAGAGAAGGAGATGAAAACTGCTTTGAGAAAGGAATTTTTGTGAATTCGATTCGACAGTAAAACCCTGTTTGGGGGTTTTAAAGGGGGTTTTATAGAGGAAAAAGTGAATGCTGACGTGGCAGCGGTTACAAAAGGTCTGACCACTATGTACTGTCCACGTGCCAACCTCTGCTGAAATGAAGGACAAGTACTTTATGAAAACCACTGATGGAAGAAGATTAGTGGTTGTAACGGTAACAAATGAAGGCAGTGGGTGATTTTTACCATCAGTAGATAGCATATCAGTGGATAAAAACACTGATTTTGAACAACAGTGATTATCGAGGAAATGAGAGAACATGGGTTGACTTTTAGCAGTGGACAGACTTGTAAGTAGAACAGACTTTTGAACAAAACAGTGGTTATGGTAGACTTTTAAGGATTTAATGAAAAATTCATTTTTAGCTATTTTTAAGGATGGATTTTTTATTTTCTGAAAACATTTTAATGCTTTTATTCATAGAAAAACAGGATTTTGCCTGTTATTCCATGTTTAGCATGCCAATCCTAGAGATCAAGCTTTCAAAGGTGGATGTGTCTAATGCTTTGGTTAGCACATCTGCCAGCTGATCTTTAGTTGGAACATGGTGCAGAGAAATCAAACCTTTTTCATAGCAATCCCTCACAAAGTGATGTCTGATGTCAATGTGCTTGGTGGTTGAGTGGGAAACTGGATTTTTGATGATATTTTCTGCTGCCTGACTATCCAACATGAGAGGTGTCTTTAGGGCAGTGATACCAAAATCCAACAACTGATTTTGAAGCCAAAGCAGTTGGGCTGTACAGGTTGCAGCAACTATATACTCTGCCTCAACAGTGGATGTGGAAACAGCTGCTTGCTTTTTGCTTTGCCAAGACACTAAGCAATTACCTAGGAATTGGCACCCTCCCGAAGTGGACTTCCTTGTCTTGTCACATCCAGCAAAGTCACTATCTGAGAAACTTGAAAGCTCAATTTTACCATCAGCTGGATACCAGATACCAAGTGTGGGAGCACCTTTTAGGTATCTGAATATCCTTTTTACAGCAATAAGGTTTGACTTTCTAGGGGCTGATTGGGATCTTGCACAAACACATGTTGCAAACATGATGTCTGGCCTAGATGCAGTTAGGTACAATAAAGACCCAATCATGCGTCTATATAAAGTTTGATCAACCAACTCATCCTTCTCATTAGACATGACTATTTTATTGGTTGCAATGGGTGTACTGCATGGCTTACAATCATCCATATCAAATTTCTTCAACAGTTCTTTGGCATATTTTCCTTGATGGATAAAAGTGCCATTTTGCAGTTGCCTTACTTGAAGACCAAGAAAGCACTAGTGTTCACCCATTGCACTCATTTCAAACTCAGTTGTCATGAGTTTTCTAAAATCTTCACACATTTTATTACATGTGCTTCCAAAAATGATGTCATCCACATAAATTTGGATAATCATCAAATCCTTTCCTCTCCATTTTAGAATCAGTGTTTTATCTATTTTACCTCTTGTGAAACCAATGGAAAGTAAAAAGGTGGAAAGAGTTTCATACCAGGCCCTTGGTGCTTGTTTCAAGCCATACAAAGCTTTATTAAGCTTGTAGACATGATTTGGATTAAATGGATCCTCAAAGCCTGGAGTTTGACAAACATAAACCTCTTCTTGAATCTTACCATAGAGGAATGCACATTTAATGTCCATTTGATACACCTTGATGTTGTGGTTGATAGCAAAGGCCAGGAATAGTCTGATAGCTTCAAGTCTTGCTACAGGGGCAAATGTTTCATCATAATCAATGCCCTCTTCCTGTCTGAACCCTTGAACCACAAGCCTGGCTTTATTCTTGACAACAATACCCCTTTCATCAGTTTTATTTTTGAAGACCCATTTTGTGCCAATAGGACTTACACCCTCTGGTAATGGAACAAGCTCCCAAACTTGTTGTCTTCTAAACTGTTGGAGCTCCTCTTGCATGGCTTCTACCCAACTGTTGTCTTTCAGTGCCTCTTGGTACTTGACTGGCTGATGGAGAGATAGGAAACCAGCAAAAAGACAAATGTTTTGGGATTGACTTCTTGTGAGCACCCCTTCATTGATGTTGCCAATGATTTGGTCAGGTGGATGAGATTTCAAGAAGATAAGATCTCCTTGTTATGGAACAATGGCATTTAATGGTGAAGGCTGCAGATGTGAATCGTCTGAGCTAACCACTGCTGGTGACTTTGATGATCCAGCAGTGGCTTCAAATGGAGGTGGAGGAATAGGTAGAACTGGTGTAAAAACATGCTGACTTTTATCCACTGATGGAGGACTATCAACAGTGTTTGATGATGTGGAAGCAGGGGTTAAAGGGATACTTTGATCAACAACTGTTGAAGTAGCAGTGGTTGAGCTTTGACAACTGTTTTGAACATCTGCTGCTCTTCCCAATGAGACAGACCTTTGTTGAGGAATGATGACTTCATACCCATAGTCTGATGATGAATCTTTTGATGGACCTGCATTGTTAGACTTGACAGTAACACTTTCAAATGTGAATTTATCAAGATCACATAAATCTGCAGGATTTGCTGGGATTTTCATTGATGAAAGTTCATTGAACTTTACATTCAAAGTCTCTTCCACTGTCTTAGTCCTTGTGTTAAACACTTTGTAGGCCTTAGCAGTGGTTGAGTATCCCAAATGATAACCACAATCAATTTTGGCTGCAAACTTTGAGATAGAATCTTTTAAATTTAAAATGAAGCATAGGCAGCCGAAAACTTTGAAATATGAAATCAATGGCTTTATTTTATACAGCAGTTCATAGGCAATCTTTTTAATGCCTAGGGTTGATTAAAACTCTGTTTTGGACATAGCAAGCAGTGTTTACTGCCTCTGCCCAAAAAGTCAAAGGCAAACCTGAATCTGCAAGCATGGTTCTGGCAGCCTCTATCAATGTTCTGTTCTTCCTTTCCACAACCCCATTTTGTTCTGGTGTTCTAGGAATGCTGTACTGCCTTACAATTCCCTTTCACACACAGAAATCATCTAACTCCTTGTTTCTAAACTCTGTGCCATTATCACTTCTAAAGATTTTTACTGGCAAGTCAAACTGCTTTTCAACCTGTTTCACAAAGTCTTGCAGAATACATGCAGTCTAATCTTTTGAGTGTAAAAAATAAGTCCATGTAAACCTAGAAAAGTCATCAACAATAACCAACCAATATCTCTCTTTCTTGTGACTCATGACTTTAACTGGGCCAAACAAATCCATATGAAACATTTGCAAACATTTGGTTGTTTTGGACTCTTCAATTGATTTGTATGAGCTTTTATGTTGTTTTCCTTTTAGGCAAGAAACACAATGCTCAGGACAGGTGAACAGTTTTTGAGGTAAACCTCTTACTAACCCTTGTTTTGAAATGGCAGTGATTGTCTTGAGATTTGTGTGCCCCAATCTTCTGTGCCATAATTCTGTCTCTTTGTTAGAGGCAGCTGAGAACAGACAGGCATCAGTTCTGGGGCTCTCTTTTGACATATCAACTACATAAACGTTGCCACTTCTTTGAGCAACAAGTTTGGTTTTTCCAGTTTTTATTATTTCTTCAATCTTTTCAACCATTTCTGGTCCAACAATCCTACAACAATCCTTTATGAAGAATGAGCCATAGCCCTTATTACTCATTTGTGAGACACTCAGGAGGTTTAATTTTAGATTGTCTATCAGATTGACATTTTCAAATTCTACATTACCAGACTGTACTATACCAGACCCCAGAACTTTCCCTTTACTATTATTACCAAAGGATATATCACCCCCTCCATGGATTTTGAAATCTTTGAGTAGGGCTTTACATCCTGTCATGTGCCTGGAGCCTCCACTATCTACATACCAAAGGCTATCTAAGCATGCAGAAGCTCCCTGCACATGAAGTAAAAGGATTAGTTCATTAGGGTCTCCAAAGCCAATAAGGTTTTGGATGGGGTCTCAACAGTGTCTGGGATGAGTTCAGGTGCATGGACAGTGGTTAGCTCAGGGGTTTGAATATTTTTGGGAATGTTTTTCACTAACCACTGTTGGGGGTCTTGACCAATCACCTGCTGATAACCAAAAGGATACCTGTTCACTTTTGGTTTAGAAGGCTTTTTGTAAACCTCATAAACATGTGGGATCTGTTGGTATGATGGTTGTCCCTTACCTCTTTTGTATTGATTGGCAGGGGGTGCATCATTCACCTGAACATCTCTTTTGACAGATGTTTGGTTCAGCTGTTTGGACTGGCACAAACAGTGGTTGGTTCTTGGTAAACTTTACAGATGATGTTGATGAACTTAAGGATGTTTTTGCAGTGTACTCATTCCTTTTTTCATCCAAGGATTTGAGATACACACATTCTTGAGTTTTGTGGTTTGTTTTACCATAGATGGTGCAGCTTTCAGCAGATTCAATTACACTTGTTTTGTTGAGATCATATGCTTTTAGATGAAAACAATCTTTTGTTAGTTGGTTTTTCTTTTCACAAAAATCACAAAAATCACAAAACAAGTTTTTAATCTTCTCCCTCTTCTTTCTCTTATCAGATTCCTTAGCAACAGAGTTTTGAACCACTACTGGAATATCTTTGAGTGGAATGACTTTTTCCTTGGGAGCTTTTACACCATCAGTGGTTGTGAAATCCATTGGTTTGAAGTTTTCAAGGATGTCACACTCATCAGACCATGTGGGTTTAAATTGGTATTTCTCAATTTCCTCAAAAGTTGAGGACCCCACAGATCTTTCCAGAGTTATTTTGTTACCATGTTTGTTAGTTATTTTAACCTCTTGGCCATCCTTGTTTGTGGGAATAACTTCAACAGTGGATTGAACAGATCCTTTCAAAGCATTGTTTTCAATTTCATCATTTTTTCTAAAACCAATACCAAATTTCACATTGCTTTTGATCTATTTCTCAAGCATGACCTCATAACGTTTGCATGATTCCACCCATTTTTCACAAGTGATTTGGGTGGATTCCAACTCCTTTTTACAAACCTGGTATTTTTCTACCATTGTTTGAAGTTGGCTTTTGGTTATGCTTTGCTCTTCTTTTAAGCTGCAGATTTCTTTATCTTTTTCAGCCAATTTTTTTTAAGTTCTTTTAAAGACCTTTCAAATTTGACTTCATCATTCAACACTCTATCCCTAAGGTTTTCATTTACCTCTTCAATGTTAGAAAATGCTATGATGCATTTGTCTGAACACAGATTTTCAAGAACCTGAGATGATACCTTAGCTGCAGCCATCATGGCACAATCACATTGATGAACATTTTCTTCATCAGCTCTCTCCTCTTTCTCACCTTCTTTCTTCTCTTCTTCTTTGGACCAGGGGTCATTCAAAGGTTCAATCAGGGTTTCTGAATTTTCTTCTAGCAGTAGTTCATCAGCAACAGCAGTAACCACTGCTTTAGCACTTGTTTCCCCCTTTTCAGCATCCAGCTCTTCTGGTATTGACTCTAATGCTATAAGACAAAATTCATCATTGGAAGCATCATTAGTAGCATAGAGTGCAAAATTTTCATCCCCTAACTCTTCAGGTAAGCTGCTCCAGTCAACAAAGCCTTGGGTGAAGAAGCTTTGCTGATCTGGTTGAACCACTACTGGTGGTTCAGCTTGTTGTGGTGCAACTGGTTGCACTTGAACCTGAGGTACAGGAGCCTGAACATACTGAATTTAAGGGACAGTGGTTTGAACATAATGCACAGGAACAGGGTTTGCATAATGAGCAATGTTTACATGGGCAACAGGGGTATAATGGTAATAGTGCACAGTGCTTTGATTTTGTGGCCTAGGGTTTAAGCTGGGATGAGTAACAATGGGACCAGTGGTTTGACTCCTACATTCCCTAGCAAAGTGTCCTAGCCTATTGCACTTGTAGCACTTGATTTTTGACTTATCCAACCCCACTTTTAAATTCCCATGTAACCCTGGGAATTTTCTCCCTGTCCTTTTGTAAAATTTGCTTATTCTTACACTAAGCAATGCCAATTGATGCAAAATGTCCATTTCTTCAGGATCAGTTGGATCAAAGTGCTGTAAGTCATTGAGTTCAAAGCACAAGTTATCTGACATCTGGTTTTCACAATTTGCAGTGAAAGCATAATTTGCAGAGCGAGAATCAGAGTTGTTAAAGTTTCCACCAGCAGTTATATCAATAAAATGATCATAACTCTGATCCTTACTACTGCTACCAGATTCTTCCTAACCAAAAAAAAGCTGTGCTACCAAATAAATAATCATCAGCAACTTTACCAGACTCTTGCAACTTCTTTTTCTGGTTTAACTCTCTTTCATAGGTCAGGAGTCTACCATGAAGTTGGGTTAGGGTCAGATCTTTGAACTCAGCAGAATTTCTAGTTACAAAAGCAATTGTATCCCATTTTTCAGGTAGTGATCTAAGAAACCTGCTATTTTGTGTTGAATTAGGAAATGTAACTTTAACAAGTCTTAGCTCACTAATGAGACAACTAAATCGCTCAAACTGTTGAGTAAATGATTCACCCTTGATGTCACAAAATGTTTCATACTGCTGATTCAGAATTTCCCTATTATTTTCAATAACTTCTTCCGTTCCCCCAAACTGTTCCTTCAATGCATCCCATAACTCTTTGGCACTGTTACAATGTAACAGCCCAGCATAAATTTCATTGGGTAATGCATATGCAATGATGCTAAATGCTTTGGCATCGAGTTCGAACTTTTGGAAATCAGTTTTAGTACAATTTTCAGGTTTTTTAGGTTCGAACTTCTTTGTATCCTTAGCACTTGGCACCATGGGAACATGTGGTCCAAAAACAACAGATCTCCAACATCCAGTATTCTGTTGAGCAAGGATGTGACCCATCCTTCTCTCCCAGACGTTGTATTCATTACGTTTAAGCATGGGTGGTTTAAAAAGTGAGCCGATGTTATTCTTATCATCTTGTGATTGTGACGTCATCCTGGTTGTTTTACAGGCACTGATTAATCAACTTTGATGGTGATTAAACCTTGCTCTGTTTTTCAACAAAACGAACAACTATCAGTATCAACGATTATGAGCGGAACTATTTATGTCAAAATGATTGTTATATCAAATTTGACTGTCCGGGCTCTGATACCAATTGTTAGGATCTGAGTTTGGATTGATTGTGTTTTACGTTTGAATTAAGATGAAATATGAATGAGAAGTGCAGCGGAATATAAATGGAAACAAACTTTGCACACAATTAAACCGGAGAATTGCTTTTAACATACAAGTTTAACATTGAACCGAATGCTTGAATTTATTACAAGATTCAATTACAATATGCAAGTATGTAACAAACTCCCTCTCAGCCTGAGCTCACAGTGATTTGTTCGTACAAGAATGAAAGTGATGAAGAGAGCTAATAGAACAGTACAGGGTACTGTTCTATTTATAGGCACGGACAAACCATTGTGGCATCTTTGCTGACGTCACCATGAAAGTGACATCTAACCTCCTAACAAACTCTAAACAACCGATCTAAAAACACTGCTATGCTAACAACTGATTACAATACATTACATAAAACAAACTAAACTACTGCTTTATCCTTCTACTGTTGTGACTCCAGCAGTACTTGATATATCCAGCAGTGCTTAACCCATAGCAGTAGATTGATCAGCAGAGCTTTTAGTCTTCATTAGTCTTTGACTTGATCAGCAGTTGTAGGTCAGCAGATGTAAAGATCAGTGGATTGGAGGTCATCAGATGTTGAAACCACTTTCAAGGGGAGAGAATGAAAACATAACTTCTGCTTACTTTGGATCCACTGCTCTGATCCAGTTTTGGCTTTTATTATCTGTTCCTCTGATAGGGTTCAATCCCAACACTTATATTTGCACTTTTAAAATGCCAACAATTGTTCCCTGTAGTTAGTGGCATTGGGTCAGTTTTGCAGTGAATCTAAATCATTGTCTGCTTTGGAATTGGTCTTTTCTTCCACCGTGTTAACTCTTTGAGAATGGTCTTTTGTAATGAGTAGTTTTTGAACTATCTCAAACAATTGTTTTTGACCCTCTACAAGTGCTTTTACACTTGGGTCAACTATTGTTTGACCATTTCCAATGAATTGATCATATCCATGAGGATGCCTATTTATCCTTCGCCTTTGGGGCATGTGCACAGATTCATTTCTCATAGCCCCCGATCCCTAGTTCCCGGGAACGGGCGGCCGTGAGCCAGTTTCGGTGGTATCACGTTTATTTATCCAATTTGGCAGCGGAAATTTTCATCAGGACCGTAGTTAGGAAATATTTAATCAGAGTAAACCACCATGTTTTATTACACATATGGATAAAACCCAAGTTTTCAGTACACACACTTTATAGGAATAAATCCTATTTATTTAATAAAAACATCCATTTTATTTTTAGGTAACTTTATTGCCACTTTTCCAAGCCTTCAGTGCTGTCCAGCTGGCTTCTATTTGGCTTTCACATTTTGTTACCTGAAACGCGTTTTAAAAACATTTTGTCAGTGGGAAATACTGGTGAGTGAGTCCCATTTTAATCAGGTTTAGAGAAAATAATTTCACAGTGAACAGTATTGAGGGCGATCTCGCAATTACATTTGTTTCCAAGTTATATCAATTATCACCCGTTGGTACTGTCAGTCCTGACTTGTGGAAATGTTATTTCTTAACCAGGAGATAACAAATTTTGTATACAAAACCCCAACATACCCACGATAATTGTATTCTTACAAATACTCAATAACTGTTATTCGCATGGAAAGGTATTTAAGGTTTTGTAAAAACAATTAACAAAAAGGTTTACAAAAAGTGGATCAACTCACATTGCTGTCTTAGGTTATTCTTTAGGGTTTCCTGGTGAATATCTATAATTTACACAAATGCACGTGTGTTAGTATAATAATCCATTTTAACATTAGTAATACCCTCCCCGAGACGGTATTCCAACGACTACGTCGGGCAGAACCACGACAGCAGTTACGGAACCCTAGATCAATCGGGCAGCGTATCTAATACGTCTCCAGGGGTTATAATACTTACATCGTAGCAGAACCTCGCTAATTAGGGGGGTATAATGCCCGGGTATAATAACGCCACTACAGAAATTTAGAAAGAAAGAAAGGAAATGAACGAGCAGACTGAAGGCCCGTTGCCTTCTATTTATAGGGCTGCTACTGGACTCTCTCGCGGCCCGCGTGGGATATGGGCCAAGGCTTATGCGGCCCGCATGGCCTAGGGGTCTAGGCGTAGCTGATCCGGGTCACCACCTAGGTTCAACACGCGTTATGACACGTGTCCTCACCGGGCTGTGCCACAACTTGGGTCACTCGCGGCCCGCATGAACTTAGACGAACTCATACGCGGCCCGCATGAACTAAGGATTTCAGCGGAGTCCGGTTACACCCTCACACGGCCCGCGTAGGTGATTGGGGTGGGTCTATGCGGCCCGCCTCAACTTAATATTTCTGATTTTTAATTTATTTTATATATTATAATCTAATTTGGGCTCGGTTTTCATATACGGGGTGCATATAAAGATATGTTGAGGCATTTTAAGATATATAAGGGTGTCAGAACTATTATGAGGGTGTCGGTTTTACCGAGGGTTGTTATATCCTCCCCGCCTTGTTTTAGAGCTCGTCCCCGAGATCTACTGAAACAAGTGTGGATATTTCTTTTGCATTTCTGATTCAAGCTCCCATGTGTATTCAGGTCCTCTTTTGGAGTCCCACTTCACTTTGACCAGAACTAATCTCTTATGCTTGAGATTCTTAATTTTCCTATCTTCAATCTGTAGAGGTTTCTCTACAAATTTGAGTTGTTCATTTACTTCTATATCTTTAAGAGGTACTAAGAGTGATTCATCGGCTAGACACTTTTTGAGATTAGATACATGAAATACATCATGTATTCCTGCCATTTCCTCTGGCAGTTGTAGCTGATAGGCTACAGGTCCTACTCTTTTAATAATCTTGAAAGGTCCAATATACCTGGGACTTAGTTTTCCTCTTTTAATGAATCTTACTACTCCTTTCTAAGGAGAGACTTTTAATAATACTTTATCTCCTACCTGAAATTCTAATGGTTTGCGTCTGTTGTCAGCGTAGCTCTTTTGTCGATCACGTGCTGCTTTTAGTCGTTCCTTGACTTGAATGATTTTATCAGTTGTTTCTTGTACTATCTCGGGTCCAGATAGTTGTGTTTCCCCAATTTCTGCCCAACAGACTGGGGTTCTGCACTTTCGTCCATAAAGTGCTTCGAGTGGTGCAGCATTGATACTTGTGTGATAACTGTTATTATCAGAAAATTCTATTAAAGGTAAGTGTTCGTCCCAATTACCTCCGAAATCAATTACACAAGCTCTAAGCATGTCTTCCATCGTCTGGATTGTCCTTTCACTTTGCCCGTCTGTTTGAGGATGATACGCTGTGCTTAAGTTTAACTTGGTTCCCATTACTTTTTGGAAACTTGACCAAAAATGAGAAGTAAAACGGCTATCTCTATCAGAAACAATTGATAAAGGAATGCCATGTAAAGAAACGATTTCATTTACATACAATTTGGCTAATTGTTCCATACTAAAGGTTTCTTTCATTGGTAAGAAATGAGCTGACTTGGTTAGTCTATCTACAATCACCCAGATTGTATCATTACCTTTTCTTGTTTTGGGTAATTTGGTAATAAAATCCATTGTTATCAATTCCCATTTCCAAACTGGCATTTCTAATTGTTGCAACAATCCTGAGGGTTTCTGATGTTCAACTTTAACTTGTGAGCAAGTTAGACATTTAGAAACATAAGCTGCTATATCCTTTTTCATTCCTATCCACCAGAAATTTTTCCTTAAATCCTGGTACATTTTATCACTTCCTGGATGCATTGTATATTTAGACTTATGAGCTTCTTCTAATATACGGTGATGTAAATTTCCTAATTTAGGTATCCACATTCTCTTTTGATGGAACCTCCAAATTCCATCTGTTCCTTGTTCTAACTCCTTAATCATTCCTTTTAATTTTTCAGTATCCTCCTTGATTACTGATTCTTGTGCTTTTCTAATCTGATCGTTTAAATCTACTTGTAGATTTAATTTAAGAGAACGTACCCTTTTTGGCTTTTCGTGATACTTTCGACTTAAAGCATCAGCCACCACATTGGCTTTTCCTGCATGATACTGGATATCACAATCATAATCACTAAGTAACTCTATCCATCGTCTTTGTCTCATATTCAACTCTTTTTGCCCAAAAACATACCTTAAGCTCTTATGATCTGTGAATATTGTAAACTTACTACCATAAAGATAATGTCTCCAAATTATAGCTCCTAATTCCAAATCATGGGTTGAATAATTTTCTTCATGACTCTTAAGTTGTCTAGAGGCATAAGCTATAACCTTTTGACGTTGCATTAATACACATCCATAACCTAACTTTGAAGCGTCACAAAAGACTACAAAGTCTTCAGTTCCTTCCGGTAACGCTAGTATGGGTGTATGGGTTAATATTTGCTTAAGGATTTTAAAAGCTTCTTCTTGTTTTGGTCCCCATTCAAACTTAACAGATTTACAGGTTAACTTAGTTAAAGGAATGGCGATTCTAGAAAAATCTCGAATAAATCTTCTATAATAACCGGCCAATCCTAAGAAACTTCTAACCTTGGTTAGTGATTCAGGGGTTTTCCATTTGGTAATTGCCTCAATCTTTGTTGGATCTACATGAATTCCTTCATGGTTAACTAAATGTCCGAGAAATTGTACCTGTTCTAACCAAAACTCACATTTTGAAAACTTAGCATAAAGCTTTTCCTTTCTCAATAAACTTAAAAGTAATTGCAAGTGCTTTGCATGTTCTTCCTTACTTTTAGAGTAAATGAGAATATCATCTATGAAGACAATTATGAATTTATCCAAAAATGGTTTACATATTCGATTCATCATGTCCATAAATGCGGCTGGGGCATTGGTTAAACCAAATGGCATAACAGTAAATTCATAATGACCATACCTTGTCCTGAATGCGGTTTTAGGAATGTCCTCTTCCTGTACCTTTAATTGATGATATCCTGATCTTAACTCGATTTTAGAGAAAAATCGAGCTCCTTGAAGTTGATCGAACAAATCATCGATCCTCGGTAATGGATACCGATTCTTAATCGTGACTTTGTTCAATTCGCGGTAGTCAATGCACATACGCATTGATCCGTCCTTCTTTTTAACAAATAAAATCGGTGCTCCCCTTGGCGATGATCTTGGCTGTATGAATCCTTTTTCCAACAATTCGTCTAGCTGTTTCTTTAATTCTTGCATTTCCGCGGGTGCCAAACGGTAGGGTGCTTTGGCAATTGGTGCTGTTCCTGGTAACAGGTGAATTCTAAATTCAACTTCTCTGTCTGGCGGTAGTCCTGGCAATTCTTCTGGAAAGACATCTGAAAATTGGGACACTACTGGAATGTCTTTTAACTCTTTTTCTTTAGTGTTAGTGATTATAGAAATCAAATACACTATAGATCCTTTCCTTATATAACTTGCACTTTTCATCACAGAGATGAATTTAGTGGATCTAGATGGTTTATCTCCTTTAATTGTGATCTTTTCACCTCTTGGTGATTTTACTTGAATTGACTTTTGATCACATAAGATATTGGCTTTATTGGCTATTAACCAATCCATTCCTAGCACGACATCAAATCCTACTAGATTCATTGGGTAAAGGTTTGCAATAAATTTTTGATTAAAAATTTCTATTCTTGCTCCTTGCAAGACTTCAGAAATCTTAATGGTTTCTCCATTTGCTGTCTCTACTAGACATTCTTGTGGTAGTTTAGTTAATGATTGATTTAGGAGTTTGCAAAATGAAGTATTAATAAAACTTTGGTTTGCACCAGAGTCAAATAATACTTTAGCAAAAATATCATTAACTAAAAACGTACCAGTAATAATGTCCGGAATCATCCTAGCTTCGTTTGCAGTTAGAACGAATGCTCTAGCATTTTTAGTATTCTTGTTGTTTGCAGCTGGAGCCAATTTTGGACAGTTTGTCTTAATATGACCTTTTTCTCCACAGTTGTGACACATTCCATTACTGGTTTTTCTCCTGCAATTTTCTTCCTTGGGTCCTGGCGCCTTACAGTAATTGCAGTAAGTAGAGCATCTTCCCGAATGCTTCTTCTTGCAGTTTCTGCAGTATGGTGCTGAGGTAGAACCTACATTCCTACGAATGGAATTCCCAGAACGGAATTCTTGAGTAAGCCTTTGGGTTAGGTTTCTCCTCTAGTCTTCTTCTCTAGTTCGCACTAGTTCATCAGTCAAGGTATTGGCTAGTTCTACAGCTTCCTCTATGGTTTGGGGTCTAGCTGCCTTGACTACATGTCTAATTTCTCCAATTAATCCCCAGATATAACGGGAGATTAATACCGGTTCAGGTGATGCAAGGGTTGGTACTATCCTAGCATATTCAAAGAATGTGGTAGTGTAACCCTTACTGTCTACCCCGGTCATTCTAAGATTCAGAAACTTATTTGCTATCTGTTCCTTTTCATTGGGAGGGCAGAATTTCCTTTCTACCATGTTCTTAAATTCCTCCCATTCCATGTTGTAAACCCTATCACTTCCTCTTGACTGGAGGATAGTGTTCCACCATTCTACGGCTACATTTTTAAACAGATTTGAAGCAAACATTATCTTATCTTCTTCAGCACATTTGCTTATTTTTAGAACAGCCTCAGTTTTCTCTATCCAGCGTAGGGCCGCAATGGGTCCTTCATTGCCCGAGAATTCTATTGGTTTACAGGACCAGAATTCCTTGTAAGAACAACCATATGGCATGGTTCTTCTTCTTTTGGGAATGGGCGCTTGAAGTATGGGTCCATTCTTCACGCTGTGTTCCGGTTCACTTGGACGCTTACTGCTATGCTTACTTTTATTATTCGCTTCTTGAATCGTTTGAATAATAAATGACATTGCATCTATAATTCCTTGTGCCACTATGTGTTGAACGGCACTATTATCCATTTGGTTTCCATTGTTATTGTTGTCCGGATTCTCATTAACCACGTTAATGTTACTCTGGTTATCGTTATTTAGATTATCTTGATTTCCCTCGTCGGCCATCTGAATTTTAAACATTTACCAAATATTAATATCACAAATAATATTTGAATATAGCCAATCACATGACACGCACTTTTAGCCAAAAGCATCGAGCATTGCGACTTTTACTCTATTTATATAGTATGCATCATTACACACTAGTACTGGAATTTAAATTACAATACCAACTGAAATGTATAGCTACAATACTAATAGTAGGCGTCCGTAGTGTGTTTTTTTTTAACACATACATACATATATTATTATATTATATTATATTATTATTACTACTACCGTTCCTGCCATCACATTTACTAATATGGATTCATCCAAAAATCCATATTACGCTCGTCGTATTTCCATACGAGGCGTTCTCCCACCTGTCGCATTATCTCACTGCTTTCTAAAATTTCCTCATCGAAAGTCCTAAGTTCTTGGACATTTTCTGCACTCATTGGGGGTGCAGGTTCTAGGACTGGGTTTGGAATTTGTGGTACGGGTTCCTGGTATGGAGGCATAGGGGCCTGGTACGGGTATGGATTCTCTAAAATTTCTCTAACATATGCATCACTAATGTTGTAGGGATCTTGAGGATCTAACCCTGGATAAGCTCCTAAGTTGGGCATTGGCACATTTTCCTGTATTGGGTTTTGTTGCACGTAGTCCCTAACATCGTCCCACCAGGGGTCGTAGTCTAGAGGATTTGGTGCAGGTACCCTAGGTATCTCCTCCGGGTTGTAATCAGGCATTTCTATTTGATTTTCTACTTCCATGGGTTGGTCAGGATTTTGTGGTTGTGGTTGAGGTGCTAGCATTTGTTCCAGGTTTGGGTCAGCAGCAGTGGTTGCTAAAATATGGATATTAGCTATACCCCTATTGAGCATATCCTGATTATAAGCATCAGTCTCTCTTTTTGCTGCGGCTAACACTCGCTGTTCCTGCAACTTTTTCATTCGTTTCCTACGCTCGTGTGCTCCCCTACTGAACCATCCCCTCTTTTTCTGAGGAAATGGCTCTTCAGATTGAGCCTTAAACACAAAGATTCCTTCTTCTGTGTCAGCAGAGTACCCTGAGAGGGCAGGCTGAGAAGAGGAGGTGCCTTCGCTCCTAGGCGAACCAGACAGTTGACGATAGGCGACAGAGGGTCCTTGGTCGCTCATACTATAAACTAACAAATAGTCAGATAATCACATAGCAAGAAAATACAATTATGCACGTATTCCCGTAATTTATTTCCTAACACTTTGAATTTTGATGTCAGCGGAACACTTCTGTGGCTGAATCAGTGGCATAGCTCTGATACCACCTTCTGTCACAGCCCCCGATCCCTAGTTCCTGGGAACGGGCGGCCGTGAGCCAGTTTCGGTGGTATCACGTTTATTTATCCAATTTGGCAGCGGAAATTTTCATCAGGACCGTAGTTAGGAAATATTTAATCAGAGTAAACCACCATGTTTTATTACACATATGGGTAAAACCCAAGTTTTCAGTACACACACTTTATAGGAATAAATCCTATTTATTTAATAAAAACATCCATTTTATTTTTGGGTAACTTTATTGCCACTTTTCCAAGCCTTCAGTGCTGTCCAGCTGGCTTCTATTTGGCTTTCACATTTTGTTACCTGAAACGCGTTTTAAAAACATTTTGTCAGTGGGAAATACTGGTGAGTGAGTCCCATTTTAATCAGGTTTAGAGAAAATAATTTCACAGTGAACAGTATTGAGGGCGATCCCGCAATTACATTTGTTTCCAAGTTATATCAATTATCACCTGTTGGTACTGTCAGTCCTGACTTGTGGAAATGTTATTCCTTAACCAGGAGATAACAAATTTTGTATACAAAACTCCAACATACCCACGATAATTGTATTCTTACAAATACTCAATAACTGTTATTCGCATGGAAAGGTATTTAAGGTTTTGTAAAAACAATTAACAAAAAGGTTTACAAAAAGTGGATCAACTCACATTGCTGTCTTAGGTTATTCTTTAGGGTTTCCTGGTGAATATCTATAATTTACACAAATGCACGTGTGTTAGTATAATAACCCATTTTAACATTAGTAATACCCTCCCCGAGACGGTATTCCAACGACTACGTCGGGCAGAACCACGACAGCCGTTAGGGAACCCTAGATCAATTGGGCAGCGTATCTAATACGTCTCCAGGGGTTATAATACTTACATCGTAGCAGAACCTCGCTAATTAGGGGGGTATAATGCCCGGGTATAATAACGCCACTACAGAAATTTAGAAAGAAAGAAAGGAAATGAACGAGCAGACTGAAGGCCCATTGCCTTCTATTTATAGGGCTGCTACTGGACTCTCTCGCGGCCCGCGTGGGATATGGGCCAAGGCTTATGCGGCCCGCATGGCCTAGGGGTCTAGGCGTAGCTGATCCGGGTCACCACCTAGGTTCAACACGCGTTATGACACGTGTCCTCACCGGGCTGTGCCACAACTTGGGTCACTCGCGGCCCGCATGAACTTAGACGAACTCATACGCGGCCCGCATGAACTAAGGATTTCAGCGGAGTCCGGTTACACCCTCACACGGCCCGCGTAGGTGATTGGGGTGGGTCTATGCGGCCCGCCTCAACTTAATATTTCTGATTTTTAATTTATTTTACATATTATAATCTAATTTGGGCTCGGTTTTCATATACGGGGTGCATATAAAGATATGTTGAGGCATTTTAAGATATATAAGGGTGTCAGAACTATTATGAGGGTGTCGGTTTTACCGAGGGTTGTTATTTCCTCCCCGCCTTGTTTTAGAGCTCGTCCTCGAGATCTACTGAAACAAGTGTGGATATTTCTTTTGCATTTCTGATTCAAGCTCCCATGTGTATTCAGGTCCTCTTTTTGAGTCCCACTTCACTTTGACCAGAACTAATCTCTTATGCTTGTGATTCTTAATTTTCCTATCTTCAATCTGTAGAGGTTTCTCTACAAATTTGAGTTGTTCATTTACTTCTATATCTTTAAGAGGTACTAAGAGTGATTCATCGGCTAGACACTTTTTGAGATTAGATACATGAAATACATCATGTATTCCTGCCATTTCCTCTGGCAGTTGTAGCTGATAGGCTACAGGTCCTACTCTTTTAATAATCTTGAAAGGTCCAATATACCTGGGACTTAGTTTTCCTCTTTTAATGAATCTTACTACTCCTTTCCAAGGAGAGACTTTTAATAATACTTTATCTCCTACCTGAAATTCTAATGGTTTGCGTCTGTTGTCAGCGTAGCTCTTTTGTCGATCACGTGCTGCTTTTAGTCGTTCCTTGACTTGAATGATTTTATCAGTTGTTTCTTGTACTATCTCGGGTCCAGATAGTTGTGTTTCCCCAATTTCTGCCCAACAGACTGGGGTTCTGCACTTTCGTCCATAAAGTGCTTCGAGTGGTGCAGCATTGATACTTGTGTGATAACTGTTATTATAAGAAAATTCTATTAAAGGTAAGTGTTCGTCCCAATTACCTCCGAAATCAATTACACAAGCTCTAAGCATGTCTTCCATCGTCTGGATTGTCCTTTCACTTTGCCCGTCTGTTTGAGGATGATACGCTGTGCTTAAGTTCAACTTGGTTCCCATTACTTTTTGGAAACTTCACCAAAAATGAGAAGTAAAACGGCTATCTCTATCAGAAACAATTGATAAAGGAATGCCATGTAAAGAAACGATTTCATTTACATACAATTTGGCTAATTGTTCCATACTAAAGGTTTATTTCATTGGTAAGAAATGAGCTGACTTGGTTAGTCTATCTACAATCACCCAGATTGTATCATTACCTTTTCTTGTTTTGGGTAATTTGGTAATAAAATCCATTGTTATCAATTCCCATTTCCAAACTGGCATTTCTAATTGTTGCAACAATCCTGAGGGTTTCTGATGTTCAGCTTTAACTTGTGAGCAAGTTAGACATTTAGAAACATAAGCTGCTATATCCTTTTTCATTCCTATCCACCAGAAATTTTTCCTTAAATCCTGGTACATTTTATCACTTCCTGGATGCATTGTATATTTAGACTTATGAGCTTCTTCTAATATACGGTGATGTAAATTTCCTAATTTAGGTATCCACATTCTCTTTTGATGGAACCTCCAAATTCCATCTGTTCCTTGTTCTAACTCCTTAATCATTCCTTTTAATTTTTCAGTATCCTCCTTGATTACTGATTCTTGTGCTTTTCTAATCTGATCGTTTAAATCTACTTGTAGATTTAATTTAAGAGAACGTACCCTTTTTGGCTTTTCGTGATACTTTCGACTTAAAGCATCAGCCACCACATTGGCTTTTCCTGCATGATACTGGATATCACAATCATAATCACTAAGTAACTCTATCCATCGTCTTTGTCTCATATTCAACTCTTTTTGCCCAAAAACATACCTTAAGCTCTTATGATCTGTGAATATTGTAAACTTACTACCACAAAGATAATGTCTCCAAATTATAGCTCCTAATTCCAAATCATGGGTTGAATAATTTTATTCATGACTCTTAAGTTGTCTAGAGGCATAAGCTATAACCTTTTGACGTTGCATTAATACACATCCATAACCTAACTTTGAAGCGTCACAAAAGACTACAAAGTCTTCAGTTCCTTCCGGTAACGCTAGTATGGGTGTACGGGTTAATCTTTGCTTAAGGATTTTAAAAGCTTCTTCTTGTTTTGGTCCCCATTCAAACTTAACAGATTTACAGGTTAACTTAGTTAAAGGAATGGCGATTCTAGAAAAATCTCGAATAAATCTTCTATAATAACCGGCCAATCCTAAGAAACTTCTAACCTCGGTTGGTGATTCAGGGGTTTTCCATTTGGTAATTGCCTCAATCTTTGTTGGATCTACTTGAATTCCTTCATGGTTAACTAAATGTCCGAGAAATTGTACCTGTTCTAACCAAAACTCACATTTTGAAAACTTAGGATAAAGCTTTTCCTTTCTCAATAAACTTAAAAGTAATTGCAAGTGCTTTGCATGTTCTTCCTTACTTTTAGAGTAAATGAGAATATCATCTATGAAGACAATTATGAATTTATCCAAATATGGTTTACATATTCGGTTCATCATGTCCATAAATGCGGCTGGGGCATTGGTTAAACCAAATGGCATGACAGTAAATTCATAATGACCATACCTTGTTCTGAATGCGGTTTTAGGAATGTCCTCTTCCTGTACCTTTAATTGATGATATCCTGATCTTAAATCGATTTTAGAGAAAAATCGAGCTCCCTGAAGTTGATCGAACAAATCATCGATCCTCGGTAATGGATACCGATTCTTAATCGTGACTTTGTTCAATTCGCGGTAGTCAATGCACATACGCATTGATCCGTCCTTCTTTTTAACAAATAAAATCGGCGCTCCCCATGGCGATGAGCTTGGCTGTATGAATCCTTTTTCCAACAATTCGTCTAGCTGTTTCTTTAATTGTTGCATTTCCGCGGGTGCCAAACGGTAGGGTGCTTTGGCAATTGGTGCTGTTCCTGGTAACAGGTGAATTCTAAATTCAACTTCTCTGTCTGGCGGTAGTCCTGGCAATTCTTCTGGAAAGACATCTGAAAATTGGGACACTACTGGAATGTCTTTTAACTCTTTTCCTTTAGTGTTAGTGATTATAGAAATCAAATACACTATAGATCCTTTCCTTATATAACTTGCACTTTTCATCACAGAGATGAATTTAGTGGATCTAGATGGTTTATCTCCTTTAATTGTGATCTTTTCACCTCTTGGTGATTTTACTTGAATTGACTTTTGATCACATAAGATATTGGCTTTATTGGCTATTAACCAATCCATTCCTAGCACGACATCAAATCCTACTAGATTCATTGGGTAAAGGTTTGCAATAAATTTTTGATTAAAAATTTCTATTCTTGCTCCTTGCAAGACTTCAGAAATACATGGTCTTATCTTTCCATGTAGGGGCAAAAACATGCCATGTAGGTGCCATGTCTATATTGGAGATAGATGTAAGAGGTTTTTTTTTTTTTTCAAAAACTCTTAAACTCATAAGGTAAATGTGTTTTTAGTTTAATCACAACGATTTGGTTAAGACTCGTATGTGCATGTTCTAAACATACTAAATAACTAGCTATAAAAAGTAAACAACATTTTAAAATTACATATACATTTTTATTGTGTATGTGTCTATGATACTTTTTTCTATCCTAAAGAATTACCCTTCTTAAACATATACATTAGTGACCAATCACTAACTATCCGTCTGTAAACCATCGTAAAAATCCGCCAGGGAAGTATTTACCAATTCTTGATTTGCCTATGGACTTTCGTCGACGCATTAAGATGGCTACCACATTCACCACCATATTAGCGTCGTGTATGCACGTCACAACTCAATACCGCTCGACTAGAAGCTAACATAGCTATGTTACTATATCAATTTACCAAACCAATTTGGGTTCTTGAATATAGGGACTGCTTAGACTTTTTGAGTTGAAGTATAGATTTCGATGGGGTTCACTACATGCTTTTACTGGTTTTGATGTGAATTCATTGATGAACCATTATGGGCACTTGATTTTAATAAGGGTTTCTGAAAAGGGGCTGGAAAAACTTACCCCAATCCATAATATTTTCATAGTACCTTCCTAGGAAAATGTCAAATAAATTAAGACATTTTGTGTCTTTAGTATAAAAAGGAAGGGCACAAGAGATTTGACAACTTGAGTGATGGCATACGACAAGTATGAATAAAGGGGTGGGTATGTCTAGGACAACCCTTATGAAAAACTGAAGTTTGATGGTTGTTAGGGTTAATTAAAGTCTGAATAGGTGGAGCACGTTTGAAAATTCTTGAATCGGGTGATTAATGGTGGTTGACAGGGGCGGACTTAGGTTAGGGGGACAAGGGTTGCCGCAAGCCCCTGATCTTTTAATATATTATATATACCATATAATCCCTAACAACCCCAAAAATTGACTCCGACCCCATAAATATTTGACACTGACCCATAAGAAATAAAAATTTAAAATGTTTAAAAATAGGGGAAATGAATTATATCACCCTAAACTAAGCAAAATTGGCCAATAACACTCCCAACTTTCAATTTGGCTCCCACCATCCTCTACTTAACATTTTGGTGTCAGTGTCACCCCTTCATTAAATAATCACCAACTGAGTTTGTTTTTTAATCCTACGTGGCATGGAGATGATGAGGGGGACAACATATGTGGACAGACCCATTAAATAACCCCTGTTTTGTAAAGATAACCCTTAAATCAATTGCATTTCATATCAAACACCAAGTTCACTGCGATGATGGCGATCGAGCCCTAATACCCTGTTAGTTGACGATTGCAGCCAAAGTTTAGACAACCCAGATGTAAGGTTTATGTTAGGGTTGATTGCATTGTGATTTTACACACCGATTTAACTGATGGATCGTATAGATGTTATGCTTTGGTATAGTGGTTCTTTAGACTTTTCTTTTGATCAAACTTAGTATATTAGAGGTGAATCTAAGTTGTTGGTAATGGATTTTAACCATCTCGCATACTTTGAGCTAGTAGAGTATGCCATGGAAACCAACCAGTACGAAAGTAGGGATTTTTATATGTACGGGTTGGATGCGGATAATGGTGATTTTAAACTGTTTGTGGATGATAAAGATGTGTTGGAACTCGCAATGAAGGCTAAAAATTGGACTGAACCATTCATTGAAGTGTTCGTTCAACATAGCCCAATTATGTCTGAACATAAGACCCACTACCGTTCCCAACCCAGTAAACCACCGGCCCAGTCCAGTTCCCAACCCATTAAACCAAAAGCCAAGTCTAGTTCCCAACTGTTGGGATTGAACCCTACAAAGGAACAGTTGATAAAGCCAAAACTGGATCAGAACAGTGGATTCACAATAAACAGTTATTTGCATCAGATCTTTCCTCTTGAATGTGGCCTAACATTTGATGACCTCTAAATACAGCCCTTCTACAACAACTGATGATCTACAACAACTGCTGAACACCCAAAGACTGTTAAAGAATAAGCACTGATGCTCAATCTACTGATATGGATCAAGTACTGCTGAAGACACAAAGTACTGCTGGAGCTATAACAGTGGAATGAGAAGCAGTAGTTTACTTTGTATTTTGTATTTTGTATTAAACTTGTAATCAGTGTTTTGTAAGCAGTAGTTGTAATAGTTAGTGGTTAGAGGTTGTTAGGAGGTTTGATGTCACTTCATGGTTACGTCAGCCAAAAGATACTCAGTGGTTTGTTCGGTACTATAAATAGAACAATATCCTGTACTGTTCTGTTAGCTCTCGTCATCACCAAGTCATTCTGTACGAACAATCACTGTGAGCTCAGGCTGAGGGGGAGATTGTATGCATGCATGAATTGTAATTGACTATTGTAATAAATACAATCATTCGATTAATGTCAAACATGTTTGCTGAAAATAATTCTCTCATTTGATTGTGTGTTGAAAGTTTGTTCCATTTAATTCTGCTGCACTTAAACTCTATTTCATCTTCATTATTATCAAACAAGCACAATCATAAGAAACTTAGATCCGAATAATTGGTATCAAAGCCAGGACATTCAAACTTGATCTAACAATCATTTTGACGTACAAGTTCAACTCAATTTCATTAATACTCTCGATTGTTTGGTTTTAGTTGTAAAACAGAGTAAGGTATAATCACGTACAAATTTGATTATTCAGTGCTTGAAAAACAACTAGAATGACGTCACAATCACATGATAACAATAATAATAACATTGGTTCACTCTTCAAACCACCTATGTTGGTCAGATCTGAATACAACATCTAGGAGCGAAGGATGGGTCACATCCTAGCTCAATAGAATACCGGATGTTGGAGATCGGTTGTCTTTGGACCACATGTTCCAATGGTGCCGAGTGCTGAGGATCTAAAGGTCATGGTTCCTAAGAAAATTGAGAACTATACTGAACAAGATTTTCATAAAATTGAACTGGATGCCAAGGCATTTAGCATCGTTGCATCCGCACTACCAAATGAGATTTATGCTGGGCTGTTACACTGTAACAATGCCAAGGAATTGTGGGATGAACTTAAGGAATAGTTTGGGGGGACTGAAGAAGTACTTGAAAATAACAGGGAAATTTTGAATCAACAGTATGAAGCCTTTTTGTCACATTAAGGGTGAATCATTAACACAACAGTTTGAGCGATTTAGCTGTCTCATAAGTGAACTGAAACTTGTTAAGGTTGAATTTTCTAATGCAACACAAAATAGTAGGTTTCTTAGGTCACTTCCTAATAAATGGGACACAATTGCTTTTGTAACCAGGAATTCAGTTGGGTTCAAAGATCTGACCCTAACCCAGCTTCATGGTAGACTCCTGACCTATGAAAGGGAGTTGAACCAGAAAAAAGAAGTTATAAGAGTCTGGGAAGGTTGCAGATGACTATTCATTTGGCAACACAACTCTTTTGGGTCAGGAATAATCTGGCAGTAGTAAGGATCAGAGTTATGATCATTACGTTGACATAACAGCTGGTGGAAATTTTAACTCTGATTCTCACTCATCCAATTAAGCTTTTATAGCAAATGGAGAAAGCTAGAATTCTGATAATCTGTGCTTTGAACTCAATGATCTCCAGCATTTTGATCCAACTAATCTGGAAGAGATGGATATTTTGCACCAACTTGCACTGTTGAGTGTTAGAACCAGCAAGTTTTACAAAAGGACAGGGAGAAAATTTACAGGGTTACATGGGAACTTGAAAGTTGGGTTGGATAAATCAAAGATAAAATGCTACAAGTGTAATAGGTTAGGTCATTTTGCTAGAGAGTGTAGGAGTCAAAACTGTAGACCAATCATCACACATCCTAGCTCTAACACTAGACCACAAAATAACCAAACCACTGTGCATTATTCCCAATATGCCCCTGCTGCCCTTGTAAACACTGCTCATTATGCACACCCTGCAACCCCTGTTCCTATGCACTATGTCCAAACCACTGTTCCTCAGATACAGTATGTCCAAGCCCCAATTCCTCAGGTTCAGGTGCAACAAGCTGCACCTCAACAAGTTGCATCTCAAACAACTGTTCAACAGATCAGCAAAGCTTTTTCACACAAGGCTTTGTTGATTGGAGTGGCTTGCCTGAGGAACTTGGAGATGAAAATTTTGCTCTATATGCCAATGATGCTATTTCTAGTGATGAATTCTGTTTTGTAGCATTAGAGTCAATTCCTGAAGGGCTGGGAACTGAAGAAGGAACATCCAGTGCTGAAACAGTGGATGAAAATGCTGAAGCAGTAGTTACTGCTGTTGCTAATGAAATACTGTTGGGAGAAAATTCAGAACCCCTGTTGGAACCATTGTCTAACCCCTGGTCTGAAGAAGAGGAGAAAAAGCAAGGTGAAAAAGAAGAGAAGGTGCTAGATGAAAGTGAACATATCTGTGATTGTGCCATGATGGCTACAACTAAGGTATCATCTCCGGTTCTTAAAAACCTTTGTTCAGACAAATGCATCATTGCATTTGTAAACATCAAAGAGGTGAATGAAAAACTTTGAGAAAGAGTGTTAAGTGGTGAAGTACAATTTGAACAATCTTTAAAAGAATTGAAAAACAAATTGTTAGAAAAGGAAAATGAGATTTGCAGCCTCAAACAAGAGCATAGCATAACCAAGGACCAATTTCAGACAATGATAGAAAAATATCAGGTCTGTAAAAAGGAGTTGGAATCCACCCAAATCACTTGTGAAAAATGGGTGGAATCCTGTAAAGGTTATGAAGTTATGCTTGAAAAACAGATCAAAAGCAATGTAAAATTTGGTGTAGGCTTCAGAAAACATGATCAAATTGAAAACATTGCTGCAAATGAATCTATTCAAACCTCTGTTGAAGTCATACCCACCAACAAGGATGGCCAAGAAGTTAAAATAACTGATAAACTTGGCAACAAAATCACTCTGGACAGATCTGTGGGGTCCTCAACTTTTGAGGAGATTGAGAAATACCAATTCAAACCCACATGGTCTGATGAGTGTGACATCCTTGAAAATTTCAAACTCATGGATTTCACCACTTTGGATGGTGCCAAAGCTCCAAAGGCCAAGGTCATTCCTCTTAAGGACATCCCAACAGTAGTTCAAAACTCTGTTGCAAAGGAGTTTGAAAAGAAGAAAAGAAGAGAAATGATCAAAAACTTGTTTTGTGACTTTTGTGAAAAGAAAAATCATTTGACCAAAGATTGTTTTCATTTAAAAGCTTATGACCTTAACATGACAAGTACCATTGTGCCTTCCAAGAGCTGTACCATCTGTGGAAAATCAAACCATTCCACCTAGGAGTGTGTGTATTTAAAATCTTTTGAGGTCAAAAAGGAAGAGTACACATCAAAAACACTCATGAGTTCATCAAAATCACAAGTCATGAAACAACCACTGTTTGTGCCAGTCCAAACAGCTGTTACAAAACACCTGAACCAAACGTCTGTCAAAAGAGAGGTTCAGGTGACTGATGCACCCCGGGCCAACCAATACCAAAGAGGTAAAGGTCAACCACCATATCCAAGGGTCCCACATGTTCATGAGGCTTACAAAAGGCCTTCTAAACCAAGAGTGAACAGGCATCCCTTTGGGTATCAATAGCTGATAGGACAGGACCCCCAACAGTGGTTAAGAAAAATAGTTCCAAAACTGTCCAAACCCCTGAGCTAACCACTGTCCATCCACCTGAACTTAACACAGACACTGTTGAGACTCCATCCAAAGCCTTATTGGCTTTGGAGACCCTCCTGAACTAATTATTTACTTGATGTGCAGGGAGTTTCTGCATGCTTAGATAGTCTTTGGTATGTAGATAATGGAGGCTCCAGGCACATGTCTGGATGTAGAGCCCTACTCAAAGAATTCAAAACTCATGGAGGGGGTGATATATCTTTTGGTAATAATAGTAAAGGGAAGGTGATGGGTTCTGGTACAGTACAGTCTGGAAATGTTAAGTTTGAAAATGTCAATCTGATTGACAATCTAAAATTCAACCTTCTTAGTGTCTCACAAATGAGTGACAAAGGTTTTGGCTCATTCTTCACTAAAGATTGTTGTAGGATTGTTGGGCCAGAAATGGTTAAAAAGATTGAAGAAATAATAAAAAAATGGAAAAACTCAACTTGTTGCTCAAAGGAGTGGCAACGTTTATGTAGTTGATTTGTCAAAAGTGAACCCCAGGACTGATGCCTGTCTGTTCTCAGCTGCCTCTAACAAAGAGACAGAACTTTGGCACAGGAGATTGGGGAACACAAATCTCAAGACAATCACAGCTTTGTCAAAACAGGGTTTAGTAAGAGGTCTTCCTCAAAAACTGTTCACCTGTCCTGTGCATTGTGTTTCTTGCTTAAAAGGAAAACAACATAAAAGCTCATTTAAGTTCATTGAAGAGTCCACAACAACCAAGTGCTTGCAAATGCTGCACATGGATCTGTTTGGCCCAGTAAAAGTCATGAGTCTTAAAAAGAAAAGATGTTGTTTGGTAATTGTAGATGACTTTTCTAGGTTTACATGGACTTATTTCTTACATTCTAAAGATGAGACTGCAGGCATTTTGCAAGATTTGTCAAACAGGTTAAAAAGCAGTTTGATTTGCCAGTAAAGTCTTTAGGAGTGACAATGGCACAAAATTCAGAAATAGGGAGTTGGATGAGTTTTGTGTGTCAAAAGGAATTGTAAGGCAGTACAACATTCCAAGGACACCAGAGCAAAATGGGGTTGTTGAGAGAAAGAACAGGACATTGATTGAGGCTGCTAGAACCATGCTTGCTGATTTGAGGTTTACCATTAACTTTCTGGGCAGATGCAGTAAACACTGCTTGCTATGTCCAGAACAGAGTTTTAATCAACCCCAGGCATCAAAAGACTGCCTATGAAATTCTGTACAAAATCAAACCACTGATCTCATACTTTAAAGTATTTGGCTGCCCATGCTTTATTTTGAACTTAAAAGACTCAATTTCAAAATTTGCAGCCAAAGTAGACAGTGGATATCATTTGGGATACTCAACCACTACTAAGGCCTACAAAGTGATTAACACTAGGACTAAGATAGTGGAAGAGACTTTGAATGTAAAGTTCAATGAACTTTCTTAATGAAAATCCCTGCAAACCCTGCAGAGTTATTTGATCTTGATAAATTTACTTTTGAAAATGATTCTGTCAAGACTAACAGTGCAGGTCCATCTCAAAAACCTCCATCAGACAATGGGCATGAAGTGATCATTCCACAACAAAATTTCAAATTCATTTCCAAAGCAGCAGATGTTCAAAACAGCTATCAAAGCTCAACCACTACTACCTGAACAGTTGTTGACCAAAGTAGCCCTTTAAACCCTGCTTCCACATCATCAAACACTATTGATAAAAGTCCTCAAACAGTGGATAAAAGTCAACATGTTTCCACACCAATTCCACCTCCATTTCAAGACACTATTGGAACATCAAAGTCACCAACAGTTGTTAGCTTAGATGATTCACATCTGCAACCCTCACCCTTAAATGTCATTGTTCCATACAAAGGAGATCTAATCTTCTTGAAGTCTCATCCACCATACCAAATCATTGGCAACATCAGTGAAGTGGTGCTCACAAGAAGTCAATCCCAAAACATCTGTCTTTTTGCTGGTTTTCTATCACTCCATCAACCTGTCAAGTACCAAGAGGAACTGAAAGACAACAGTTGGGTAGAAGCCATGCAAGAGGAGCTCCAACAGTTTAGAAGACAACTAGTATGGGAACTTGTTCCACTACCAGAGGGTGTGAGTCCTATTGGCACAAAGTGGGTCTTCAAAAATAAAACTGATGAAAGGGGCATTGTTGTCAAGAATAAAGCAAGGCTAGTGGTTCAAGGTTTCAGACAGGAAGAGGGCATTGACTATGATGAAACTTTTGCCCCTGTAGTAAGATTGGAAGCTATCAGACTGTTCTTGGCCTTTACTATCAACGACAACATAAAGGTGTTTCAAATGGATATTAAATGTGCATTTCTCTATGGTAAGATTCAAGAAGAGGTATATGTTTGTCAACCTCCTGGTTTTGAGGATCCATTTAATCCAAATCATGTCTACAGGCTAAATAAAGCTTTGTATGGCTTGAAACAAGCACCTAGATCTTGGTATGAAACTCTTTCCACCTTTCTTCTCTCTATTGGTTTCACAAGAGGTAAAATAGACAAAACACTGTTTTTGAAATGGAGAGGGAAAGACTTGATGATTGTCCAGATTTATGTGGATGGCATCATTTTTGGAAGCACATATTCCAAAATGTGTGAAGAGTTTAGACAGCTCATGACAGCTGAGTTTGAGATGAGTGCAATGGGTGAACTACAGTGTTTTCTTGGTCTCCAAGTGAAAAAACTGCAAAATGGTACATTCATTCATCAAAGCAAATATGCTTAAGGACTTTTAAACAAATTTGAGATGAATGATTGTAAACCATGTAGTACACCCATGACAACAACCAAGCTAGTCATGACTGATGAGAAGGATGATTTGGTGGATCAAACATTATATAGAAGCATGATTAGGTCTTTATTGTACCTAACTGCATCTAGGCCAGACATCATGTTTGCAACATGTGTTTGTGCAAGATCCCAATCAGCCCCTAGAAAGTCCAACCTAAAAGCTGTGAAAAGGATACTCAGATACATAAAAAGTGCTCCCACACATGGTATCTGGTACCCTGCTAATGGGAATATTAAGCTTTCAGGTTTCACAGACAGTGACTTTGCTGGGTGTAATGCAACAAGGAAGTCCACATCAGGAGGGTGCCAATTTCTAGGTGATTGCTTAGTATCTTGGCAAAGCAAAAAGCAAGCAGCTATTTCAACATCCACTGCTGAGGCAGAGTATATAGCTGCTGCAACCTGTACAGCCCAACTGTTATGGCTTTAAATCAATTGCTGGATTTTGGTATCACTGCCTTAAAGACACCTCTCATGTTGGATAGCTAGGCAGCAGAAAATATCATCAAAAATCCAGTTTCACATTCAACCACCAAACACATTGATATCAGACATCACTTTGTGAGGGATTGCTATGAAAAAGGTTTGATTTCTCTGCATCATGTTCATACCAAAGATCAGTTGGCAGATGTGCTAACAAAGGCTTTAGACACATCTACCTTTGAAAGCTTGATCTCAAGGATTGGCATGTTGAACATAGAATAACAAGCAAAATCCAGTTGCTCTATGAATAAAAAGCATTAAAATGTTTTCAGAAAATCAAAAATTCATCCTTAAAAATAGTTAAAAATGAAAATTTTCATTAATCCTTAAAAGTCTGCCACAACCACTATTTTGGTTCAAACATCTGTTCTGTTGATATTGTCCACTACTGAAAGTCAACCTCTGTTTCTTCATTGTTCTTGTTAAAAATTGTTGTCAAACATCAGTGTTTTAATCCACTGATAGGCTATTCATTGATAGTTCAAAATCAGCCACTGTTTCATTTTCACCATTGTAAACCACTGATATTGTTCCATCAGTGGTTTCCTAAACAACTGTCATCCATTATTCATCAGAGGTTGTCACGTGGACAATACTTAGCGGTCAGATCTTTTGTAACCGCTGCCACGTCAGCATTCACTTTTCACCCTATGAAACCCTGATCAAAACCCCAAACAAGGTTTTCACTGTCGAATCAAATTCAAAATTCCTTTCAAAAGCAGTTTCCACCAAATCCTCTCAAATCACTCATCTTCTTCCTTCGTTCTTAACCACCTTCGATTCATCTTGGCTCTTCCATTCAAAACTCCTCATAACTACCTGTGTACACTTGAGAAAACAAGTCAAAACACAGATTTTCATTCCGTGATTGATGCACTTTCTTCTTTAAAGTACAAAACTTTGTTGACCTGCAATGAAATCATTTACCTGGATACCCAACGAGAGTTCTGGAAAAATGCAAAGCTTGAAACTAAGGACAAAAAGCCCTTAGCTATTACTTCATCAATAAGGGGAATTCCAGTTACCATCACACCTCAAACCATTTCAGAGGTTTTTTGATCTTACAGGTAAAAGCTCTTTCCCAAAAACTGAGTACCAAACTGATTTCATTGAGAGAGGATATGAAGAAGAAATGAAAAAAAGATACTTTGCAAAAGGGCAGTTTTCCACCTGCCATGAGGTTTTTATTCCATACCCTCCTCATGTGTGTGTCAAATAAAACAACAACTTTTAATGAAATCCCATTAAAAATCCAATACCTGGGCTATGCTATCATGGCTGAAGAAAATTTTAACTACTCTCAGGAGATTTTCAATAATATGGTTAAGAATGTTAATAAAAAATCATTTTTATTGTTTCCAAGGATCCTAAGTTTTTATTTTTAAAAGAAATTTTCAAAGGATAATGCACATGTGCTTATCCAAGGAAATCCTCTTCAAATAAACAGCCTATCTTCTGAAACATTTACAAGACTGTCAAAACCTTCAAAAACACAAACACAGGCACCTGAGCAGAATTTAGCAGCAACAACTGCTCCTCATACTCCTGCTGTTGAGCCCACTGCTCCTGGTGATCACATCAGCACAACCCCTACTGTGAAACCCACACCAAAAATTATCAAAAAGCCCAAAAAGAAAATTACCACAAAGCCCCCCAAACCCTCCAAAAAGGTAACTCTGGAAGATGAGATCCCAGAAATTATACCTATGACAACACAAAAGTCACCAATAACCACTGCTGCTACTTCCTCACAGCAGATGGAAGAAAGATCTCAACCTGAGCCTAAAACTCCTCCTGCTTCCTCTCAAAAGGATCTGGTTGTATCCATAGGGACACCACATTATGAAGCAATGGATTCACTTGAATCTATCTTCCACAGCCCAGCTCCCAGGGCAAATTCTCTTTCTACCCCCATCCTCACTGCACAACTTCCACCATCCATGATACCCCTGTTGGATGCACTTGATATAGCCCAGACACAAATTAGTTCTTCTTAATCACCTGTCAATGAGAATATACCCCAACAAGTGACTGAGTCTGGTGCCTCTATCATTGCTAACCCACCAACAGTTGAGGAGGCTACACTGTAGGAATTACAAGTAATTCCTGTCAGTAGTAGTTCAAGTGGAGCAGCTACTACAGGTGTTGAATCCACTGATTTACACCTGGACAGTAGTTTCATTAGTCAGACTCCCTTGAAGGCAAGAAAAGAAGTCCCTAGTACCAAGAAAAAGGGGCATCAGTGGATGACTTTTGGGAAACTTTCCCTAAGTCAACTACTGATACAACCATTGCTAGTGGGAAATCAGATGATCCCATTCATTTGGGTGATGGTTTAAAATATAAAGAATTGACGGAGAGGGTTGATAAAATTGAAACATTTGTTGCAGATATCAAAAATATGCTGCAACACTTGCTACAATCTCAAAAGGCTGCACCAACTGCTGCAACATATGCTCCTCATCTGCTCCATCCCCCACTGAGCTTTGGGAAATGTTTCAACCTCTGCTTCACAAACAAAGACAGTATGCTGATCAACAACATGAAGTTCAGATTCAAATGATCAGCAATGTCATGGAAGCTAGGTACAAAGATACACAAGCTGATATCAAGGCAATCAAGGCTCATTTGCTTCAAACCACTGGCACTTCTCCTCCTTTAATCATTTATGTTGAAACCCTTGATGATGCCAAAAATGGGGAGAAAGGTAATAAGGGATAAGAATGCCTATATATTAAACCAGATCCAATGTCAAATCTGGTGGTAGAAATCCCAAGGCCAGATGGTTCCAAAAAGGTTGATGAGACTCAAAATGCATTTGCTGAATTAAAAGCAAACATGAAAGAGTCAATGGAAATAAAAGGGTTAAAAAGGTTTGCACAAGATAAGAAAGTTTTGATGGAGAGGAAGAGAAGGGTACTTCTAAACCTAAAAGAAGACAGCCTACCAGAAAAGAAAGCCAACCCAAAGCCACACCTTCCAAAACCACCAAATATACTCCTCAAATCCCGAAAAGTTCCTCTCATCAAACCTCCAAACCAACAGATGTTAAGACACCTATTGTATTAACAGTTGTTGATACTTTAGTGGTTTCAACAAATGTTATGCCAACAACTGCCATCACCACTTCATCAACCCACACTCAATCCACTGCCATACCAAAAACAACATCACCACCACAAAAACCACCTGCCAAAAAGCAGAAGACAACAGTTGACACATCAACTGTTGTAGTGACAATAGTGGTTGAAACACCAGTTGTTTCAACAGCTGTTAGTTAGACACCCACTACTTCAATCACTGCCACTCAACCCACAAATACACCACCAACCTCTCCAAAACACAAAAGGAGTAGGGTAACAAACATTGTACTGGAAGATGATACTTCTCCACTTCCAACATCTTCACAACCCTTGACCCTTGTCACCATTCCAAACCCTGTTCCAATCTCTTCAGCTCAAGTTCATGATCCAAACACTGGCCTAGTCCCTTTGGGAGTACAATATCCTCTAGATCTTCTAGCAGCTAGGGAGGAAATCAAATGTGACAACTCGAATTTCCAAGATTCTTATTTCGCGTTTATTGCACGTTCATGTTTTGTGTGGTTGTTTATTTGCACAATTAGTTGCTATGGAATTGTATACGATTTGATGCAATGAATTATATTGTGTGATTGTGCATGATTGTTTGTTAAATATTGAAAGGCTTGTCAAAGGCATAAACTTGGTGGTGAAACTGTGAAATTGTTTGTGTTGGTGCACTATTGTAAAATATAATAATAGAGGGTGTAAAGAGTTATTAGTGAAACCTAAATCATACTTAACCCTAAATCATTCACTAAACCTCACACAAAAATTCAAGCACGTACTTTCACTTCTTTGGTTCTCTCTGGCAATCATCACCATCATCATTGGCAAGACATTCATCACTTTGATTCCACATTTTCTCTAGAATCAATTCAAGGTAATCGTTTATTGATTGTCTGATTGTATCAATTCTTGGTTATTAGAATACTTGTAAACCCTAGCTTTGATTTGATGGTTCTGTGCTTTGATTTGATTATGATTATTGTAATTATGATGATTGACTAATTGTATAATCGATTTCTTGATGATGTTGATGCATGATATGAAGAAGTAATGATTGTTGTGATGATTCTGCATTGTGAAAGCATATAATTAGGGTTTTCTGTTCGTATGAAACAAGAACGTAACTGCTACAATCACAATTGAATATGAACATTCGTATGTCAGAGTTTTGAAACCCTAAACACTTGTCAGAGTTTTAATGAATATACTTGTCTGAGTTTTGTGAATGAAAGTGATTGTTTGTCTGAGTTTTATGTTATCATACATTGTCCGAATTTTAAAGAGGTTAACAAGGATCCGACTTTTGTAAGTTAAACACATGTCCGACCTTAATTTGTATGTGATGTAGTCCGACTTTTGTATGTAAGGGGATAGGCCCGACTTTTATTTGATATGTGGTTACTATCCGACTTTGTTAATCATCAAGGGGGTCCGAGTTCCCCCCCCCCACCTTGTGTTGTCTGAGTTCTTGTCACAAGTGTAAAGGTCCGAGTTTTCTAGTTTAAAAGCTTGTCCGAAGTCTTAAGTGGGGAAGAGAGTGTCCGAGTTTTGCTAATGGGGAAGGGAGTCCGAGCTTCTTGTTCATGTGTGTCCGAGTTTTGGCAATAGAACAAGGGTGGTCCGACTTTTAACCCCACACCCCCTTGTCCGATTTTTAAAAACACTTGAAGGGTCCGAGCTTTAAACCCAACTCCCATGGTCCGACTTTTGGCCTAAGGACTCATGATCTGACTTTTAAACAGGGGAAGCCCCCCCCCCACTTCTTGTCTGAGTTTTAAATAGGGCAAGGCCCTGTCTGACTCTGTGTGATGTTAAAGTAAAGCTGAATGTATGTTATTACATGATTGAAAGTGTTAACTGTGTTATATTCGTCAGATTTTTAAAGCATGCAACTGTTGTTTAGCCTGATGATCCATAAAGTGTGTTATTAATGCTGAATCTGATAAGATGTGTATGTCACTTTCTTAAGCCGCTAACTCAGTTAAACTTGTTCAGTTTATCAACGCCGTTGAATGTACGAAGTATGTTAACAGTGACAAATATGTTAACCTCCATGCTAGACTGAAATGTGAAAGCAAAGGCGTGACGCATGAATTATGTGAATACGATGAACTGATTTCGTGATGTATGATTTTGTATATAATCGTATGATACTGAATGCAACTGTATGATCCTGCATGTATGAATCATTCTATGTGATATCATCTTGTACACAATAAGCACACAAAACACAGTTGGTTGATTATCAATGACTTGCAAACCCTAATTTGATGCAAACACTTACATCGTATCATGTGCAATGAATCCTAGGTCGTGTGTAACGGACTTAGACATTTACTAAACCCTAGAAGCAATAACATACCGAGCAAACCAAGGTGAGTTCACACCCTTACTAAGGCATGGGATTCCCAGGGTTGGGAATGGGATTGAAGGAATAAGGTTGAATAGATTCATACTGACACTACCACTAGACTACCATACCAGCGTCCTCGGTTGTGCAGGACACATACGTAAACCTACGTATGCTTATACTACTTACTGTCCTCGGTTGTGCAGGACACATGCGTAAAGCTCACATATGCATATGCTTCTTACTGTCCTCTGTTGTGCAGGACCCCTACGTAAAATCTACGTATACATATACTTACTACTATCCTCGGTTGTGAAGGATACTCACGTAAAACCTACGTGTATTTATACTTACTACTATCCTCGGTTGTGAAGGATACTTACGTAAACCTACGTAAAGCTTGTACGTATTACTGTTCTCGGTTGTGAAGAACACTTATGGTTACGAATAGTCTAGTGGTTATACAACATGGGAAGCCCCCACCAATAGAACGCACTATCGGCCCAGTAGAGCCACATGTTACAAACGAACTTACTATTACGCATTTACTTTCTGTGAACTCGCTCAACTAGTTGTTGATCCTCTGTTACATGCCTTGCAGGTCGTTAGATACATGGAGCTTGCACAGGGAGGAGCTGGTCGTTGTGGGCTTGGATCGTGATTGTCTTGTTAAACACTTACGACATTTGATACTTTATTGTGATGGGTTTTAATTATACGCTTCCGCTAAACAACGATAACTTACTTATGTTTTGGAACACCTTTCATATGGATTTGGTTTGGTTTAATGGCAATTACTTTTACTAAATATATTGTTCTATATGATTGGTGGCTTGGTCCTGGTCAGTCACGCTCCCAAGCGGTGATACTCCGCAGGTGGATTTTGGGGGTGTGACAGATTGGTATCAGAGCCATTGGTTATAGAGAACATGGTTTTAATATAAACGTTTTTATTAAAACCAGACTATAACCAGAACAGTGCTCTCAACGATCCACAACGACGCTTCGCTCCACGTGCAAGACTCAACCTCCTAGGTAATAAGGTTATTGTTTATTGCCTACATGCTAGAATTGCATAGAATTTTGCTCGTAGTATGCTTAGATTACACTGCTCATTACTTGTTATTGCTTGAGAACACCTACTTGCTTACACTTTTCTGTCATCGCACTACTCGCGAACCATTCATACTTATGCTACCTTTACTGCTCGATCATGTCTGGACGTGTTAACATGACTCAAGCCCAGTTGACGGCTCTCATTAACGAACAAGTTGTTGCGGTGTTTGCAGCCGCACAAGCAGGTGGTATAACCTGTTATTCCAGACCTATCCTAGGATGTTAGATCCTACTCTCGTGACGCAACTCTCGCGCTTAACCTTGACCTATCTTTCTCGCGCAACGGGTCAGAACGCACAGCAACCTGTCTGCACATTCCAGAACTTCATGGACTGTCGACCAAGCACGATTAGTGGCACGGAAGGAGCAGTGGGACTACTCCATTGGTTTGAGAAGCTCGAGTCAGTATTCGAAATGTGTGAATGCCCTGAGGCTCGCCGGGTGAAGTACGCCACTGGCACTCTCGAAGGAATAGCGCTAACTTGGTGGAACGCGCAAGTACAGATCCTAGGGTTGGCAGCTGCTAACGCCACACCTTGGGAAGATTTCAAGGAACTGATCAAACGAGAATACTGCACACGCGATGACATCCACAAGTTGGAAGTGGAGCTTTATCATTTGAAGATGACGGGGTCAGAGATCGAAGCTTATACGAAACGGTCGAACGAACTGGCCATCTTGTGTCCAACCATGGTGGACCCTCCGATCAAGCGTATCGAATTGTACCTCAAGGGTCTAGCCTCAGAGATTCAACGTTATGTAACATTGGCCAACCATGCTACTATCCAGGATGTCACTCATCTTGCTCATCGCCTCACAGATCAGGCAGTGGAACAGAACAAGCTGCCTAGACGCATTGGTGCTACTACTACTACTTCTGCTATTCCCAGTGACAACAAGAGAAGGTGGGATGGAACCTTCAGCAAGGGTTCAACTTCAGTTCAGTCTCAGGCACGGCAGTGAAAGATCGATGACTATCAGAGCACTGGTCAGCAATCTTCTGGTAGTCAAGGGTTGTAAACTCGTCTTAGTTGGTCAGACACTCTCCATCAACCTCATTCCCTAGTCTTGGGTAGTTTCGACATCGTCATTGGGATGGATTGGTTATCCCAACAGCAAACGGAGATCCTATGCAAAGAGAAAGATTGTTTGTATTCCCCGTTCTGGTCAAGAACCTCTCGAAGTTCAAGGCGACAAGAGTGGTGCTGTGGTTGGCATCATCTCTTTCTTGAAGGCTCAGAAATGTTTACGAAAGGGTCATACTGCCATTTTGGCACTTGTTACTGATGCATCGACGAAAGAGAAAAGGGATAGAGGATATTCCAGTTGTACGCGAATTTCCTCAAGTGTTTCCTGAAGATTTACCAGGTCTACCGCCTCATCGCCAGGTCGAGTTTCAAGTTGAGTTAGCTCCAGGAGCAACACCTATAGCTCGAGCACCGTACCGTTTAGCTCCAACTGAACTGGAAGAACTGTCTAAGCAACTATAAGAGCTCTTGGATAAGGGCTTCATACATCCAAGCTCTCCGCCTTGGGGAGCTCCAGTATTATTCGTGAAAAAGAAGGATGGCACTTTCAGAATGTGCATAGACTACCGCGAACTGAACAAGGTCATAGTGAAGAACCGCTACCCTCTCCCTCGCATTGACGATTTATTCGACCAGTTGCAAGGGTCGAGTTACTATTCCAAGATTGATCTAAGGTCAGGGTATCATCAGCTGAGAGTCCGGGATGAGGACGTCTCCAAGACAGCATTCAGGACTCGCTACGGTCATTACGAGTTTCTAGTCATGCTATTTGGGCTTACGAACGTGCCTGCAGTTTTCATGGATCTTATGAACAGGGTGTGCAAACCCTATCTAGACAAGTTCGTCATCGTTTTCATCGACGACATTCTAATCTACTCCAAGAGTCAGGAGGAACACGAGAAGCACTTACGTCTTATCTTGGAACTTCTTCGAAAGGAACAACTGTACGCCAAGTTTTCAAAATGTGACTTCTGGCTTCGTGAAGTCCACTTCTTAGGCCATGTGGTGAACAAGGATGGGATTCATGTCGATCCATCCAAGGTAGATTCGATCAGGAACTGGCCTGCACCGCGTACACCAACGAGAATACGCCAATTCTTGGGTTTGGCAGGTTACTACAGACGATTCATTAAAGACTTTTTCGAAGATCGCACAGCCGCTTATACTACTGACACAGAAGGGTGTCACCTACCGTTGGGGCAACACTCAGGAAACTGCTTTCCAGTACTTAAAGGATAGACTATACAGCGCACCTATTCTCTCACTGCCAGAGGGCACAGACGATTTTGTAGTATATTGTGACGCATCGATACAGGGGCTTGGTTGTGTATTGATGTAGCGTGATAAAGCTATTGCCTACGCTTCGCGACAACTCAAGGTTCATGAACGGAACTACACGACGCACGATTTAGAGCTGGGAGCTGTTGTTTTCGCGCTTAAGATATGGCGACACTACCTGTACGGTACCAAGTGCACTATTTACACCGATCACAGGAGTCTCGAGCATAACTTCAAGCAGAAGGAATTGAACATGCGTCAACGACGATGGGTCGAGTTACTCAACGATTACGAATGCGCCATCAAGTACCATCCAGGCAAAGCCAATGTTGTGGCTGACGCTCTCAGTCGGAAAAACACTCTACCTAGGCGTGTACGAGCTTTGCAGCTCACTATTCAGTCTGATCTTCCCGCACAGATACGAACTGCTCAGATAGATGCATTGAAACCCGAAAATGTCAAAGCTGAAGCACTACGCGGCTCAAGGCAACGAATGGAACAAAAGGAAGACGGCGCATACTATGTAACGGGACGTATTTGGGTCCCACTCTATGGCGGTTTACGAGAGCTTGTGATGGATGAAGCACACAAGTCTCGCTACTCGATACATCCAGGGTCGGATAAAATGTACCACGATCTCAAAACAACATATTGGTGGCCTAGCATGAAAGCCCACATCGCTACTTACGTCGGCAAGTGTTTGACTTGTGCAAAAGTCAAAGTGGAGTATCAGAAACCAGCGGGCCTACTTCAGCAGCCCAAGATATCGCAATGGAAATGGGAAGAAATTTCCATGGATTTTTGTTACAGGCCTACCTAGATCCCAGCGTGGGGATGATACTATCTGGGTGATCGTAGATCGACTCACAAAGTCTGCTCATTTCCTGGCTATTAAGGAAACAGATAAGTTCTCTACCTTAGAAGACGTCTACTTGAAAGAAGTTGTTTCGAGGCACGGAGTGCCAACCTCTATTATTTCGGATCGGGATGCACGATTCACGTCAGAGCTATGGCAAGCGATGCACAAATCTTTCGGCTCACGGTTAGACATGAGCACAGCGTATCATCCTCAGACGGATGGGCAGTCTGAGCGAACGATCCAAACTCTTGAAGACATGCTTCGGGCATGTGTTATCGATTTCGGCAACGGCTGGGAAAAGCATCTCCCTTTGGTGGAGTTTTCTTATAATAACAGTTATCACACCAGCATACAAGCTGCTCCATTCGAGGCATTGTATGGACGTAAATGCCGGTCACCTCTCTGTTGGGCAGAGGTGGGGGATAGTCAGATCACGGGTCCAGAGATTGTAGTGGACGCCACGGAAAAGATTGCACAGATACGACAACGCATGGCGGCAGCACGCGACCGTCAGAAAGCCTACGCGGACAAGCGTAGGAAGCCTTTGGAATTTCAGGTCGGACACCGGGTTTTACTTAAAGTCTCACCCTGGAAGGGTGTGGTTCGTTTTGGCAAACGGGGCAAACTAAATCCGCGGTATGTCGGACCGTTCGAGATCATTGAGAAAATAGGCAAAGTGGCCTACAAGCTAAACCTACCAGCTGAACTCGGTGCCGTTCACAATGTATTTCATGTGTCGAATCTGAAGAAGTGCCTGTCAGATGAGACCCTCATAGTTCCTTTCAAGGAACTCACTATCGACGAGCGGTTGCAGTTCGTCGAGGAACCAGTTGAAATCACGGACCGGGATGTTAAGGTCCTCAAACACAAGAGAATCCCTCTTGTCCGAGTTCGTTGGAACTCCAAACGTGGCCCAGAGCACACTTGGGAACACGAAGACCAGATGACAGAAAAGTACCCCCAGTTATTAGAAAACCATGCAACCACTACTGAGGCTGAAGCTACTACTGCAGAATTTCGGGACGAAATTCCAAATCAACGGGGGGATGATGTGACACCCCAGGAAAACCAGTAAACGATACAACTTACCTAGCTTCCTCAGTAACCGCATGCTAAATTTCGGGACGAAATTTCTTTCAAGTTGGGGATAATGTGACAACTCGAATTTCCAAGATTCCTATTTCGCGTTTATTGCATGTTCATGTTTTGTGTGGTTGTTTATTTGCACAATTAGTTGCTATGGAATTGTATACGATTTGATGCAATGAATTATATTGTGTGATTGTGCATGATTGTTTGTTAAATATTGAAAGGCTTGTCAAAGGCATAAACTTGGTGGTGAAACTGTGAAATTGTTTGTGTTGGTGCACTATTGTAAAATATAATAATAGAGGGTGTAAAGAGTTATTAGTGAAACCTAAATCATACTTAACCCTAAATCATTCACTAAACCTCACACAAAAATTCAAGCACGTACTTTCACTTCTTTGGTTCTCTCTGGCAATCATCACCATCATCATTGGCAAGACATTCATCACTTTGATTCCACATTTTCTCTAGAATCAATTCAAGGTAATCGTTTATTGATTGTCTGATTGTATCAATTCCTGGTTATTAGAATACTTGTAAACCCTAGCTTTGATTTGATGGTTCTGTGCTTTGATTTGATTATGATTATTGTAATTATGATGATTGACTAATTGTATAATCGATTTCTTGATGATGTTGATGCATGATATGAAGAAGTAATGATTGTTGTGATGATTCTGCATTGTGAAAGCATATAATTAGGGTTTTCTGTTCGTATGAAACAAGAACGTAACTGCTACAATCACAATTGAATATGAACATTCGTATGTCAGAGTTTTGAAACCCTAAACACTTGTCAGAGTTTTAATGAATATACTTGTCTGAGTTTTGTGAATGAAAGTGATTGTTTGTCTGAGTTTTATGTTATCATACATTGTCCGAATTTTAAAGAGGTTAACAAGGATCCGACTTTTGTAAGTTAAACACATGTCCGACCTTAATTTGTATGTGATGTAGTCCGACTTTTGTATGTAAGGGGATAGGCCCGACTTTTATTTGATATGTGGTTACTATCCGACTTTGTTAATCATCAAGGGGGTCCGAGTTCCCCCCCCCCCACCTTGTGTTGTCCGAGTTCTTGTCACAAGTGTAAAGGTCCGAGTTTTCTAGTTTAAAAGCTTGTCCGAAGTCTTAAGTGGGGAAGAGAGTGTCCGAGTTTTGCTAATGGGGAAGGGAGTCCAAGCTTCTTGTTCATGTGTGTCCGAGTTTTGGCAATAGAACAAGGGTGGTCCGACTTTTAACCCCACACCCCCTTGTCCGATTTTTAAAAACACTTGAAGGGTCCGAGCTTTAAACCCAACTCCCATGGTCCAACTTTTGGCCTAAGGACTCATGATCTGACTTTTAAACAGGGGAAGCCCCCCCCCACTTCTTGTCTGAGTTTTAAATAGGGCAAGGCCCTGTCTGACTCTGTGTGATGTTAAAGTAAAGCTGAATGTATGTTATTACATGATTGAAAGTGTTAACTGTGTTATATTCGTCAGATTTGTAAAGCATGCAACTGTTGTTTAGCCTGATGATCCATAAAGTGTGTTATTAATGCTGAATCTGATAAGATGTGTATGTCACTTTCTTAAGCCGCTAACTCAGTTAAACTTGTTCAGTTTATCAACGCCGTTGAATGTACGATGTATGTTAACAGTGACAAATATGTTAACCTCCATGCTAGACTGAAATGTGAAAGCAAAGGCGTGACGCATGAATTATGTGAATACGATGAACTGATTTTGTGATGTATGATTCTGTATATAATCGTATGATACTGAATGCAACTGTATGATCCTGCATGTATGAATCATTCTATGTGATATCATCTTGTACACAATAAGCACACAAAACAGATTTGGTTGATTATCAATGACTTGCAAACCCTAATTTGATGCAAACACTTACATCGTATCATGTGCAATGAATCCTAGGTCGTGTGTAACGGACTTAGACATTTACTAAACCCTAGAAGCAATAACATACCGAGCAAACCAAGGTGAGTTCACACCCTTACTAAGGCATGGGATTCCCAGGGTTGGGAATGGGATTGAAGGAATAAGGTTGAATAGATTCATACTGACACTACCACTAGACTACCATACAAGCGTCCTCGGTTGTGCAGGACACATACGTAAACCTACGTATGCTTATACTACTTACTGTCCTCGGTTGTGCAGGACACATGCGTAAAGCTCACATATGCATATGCTTCTTACTGTCCTCGGTTGTGCAGGACCCCTACGTAAAATCTACGTATACTTATACTTACTACTATCCTCGGTTGTGAAGGATACTCACGTAAAACCTACGTGTATTTATACTTACTACTATCCTCGGTTGTGAAGGATACTTACGTAAACCTACGTAAAGATTGTACGTATTACTGTTCTCGGTTGTGAAGAACACTTATGGTTACGAATAGTCTAGTGGTTATACAACATGGGAAGCCCCCACCAATAGAACGCACTATCGGCCCAGTAGAGCCACATGTTACAAACGAACTTACTATTACGCGTTTACTTTCTGTGAACTCGCTCAATTAGTTGTTGATCCTCTGTTACATGCCTTGCAGGTCGTTAGATACATGGAGCTTGCACAGGGAGGAGCTGGTCGTTGTGGGCTTGGATCGTGATTGTCTTGTTAAACACTTACGACATTTGATACTTTATTGTGATGGGTTTTAATTATACGCTTCCGCTAAACAACGATAACAATTACTTATGTTTTGGAACACCTTTCATATGGATTTGGTTTGGTTTAATGGCAATTACTTTTACTATATATATTGTTCTATATGATTGGTGGCTTGGTCCTGGTCAGTCACGCTCCCAAGCGGTGATACTCCGCAGGTGGATTTTGGGGGTGTGACATCAAATCCTTCTACTCCGAAGATAACGCTGAAAAGAGGAATCTCCCATCTCTTCAAGGATATCCTTTGGCAAGAAACATAGAAGAGTATCTGAAGTTAAAGGCCAAACAAGCAGAGGATATATCTCAAAGAGACACAGAGGGAAAGTCTGACAAAGAAATTCAAAGAAATTTACAATATCAGCTCACTAAGGTCAGAACCTTAGAGCAGTTCTCAGAAGACCTTTGTCAGAAATTATCAGAAAAGGATGATGAAAGTATGAGACATGATTACCTTAAATACATCATGGCATACAAAAAATACAGGGCAGATAAGCATCAGTACAAGGAGTGGACCATCAGTGAACTGAAAGAGGGGATAGCCAGAATTCAAAAGATGATTGAAGACAAAGTAAAGTAAACTCCTCCAGTCTGGGACAATTACAAGAAAAATGTATCAGAAAGGGCCTTGAAGCTGAAAAGAATGAAATAAGAGCTAATAACTGCTGATTATGGGTCAAGGAACCAGGTTACAAGGTGGACAGATGAAAAGGTGTTAGCTACCTACAAAAGGTTGGAAGAGTTAAGGAAGAGAGATCCAACTGCTCCTAAAAAGCCTGATTATCCAGAAGCAGTGGTTCCAGTCAAACAGAAGTTACCAATCAGGAAACCCACTGTTCCACCTGCTACCATCCTTTACCAAAGAAGGAAATAAAAGCAGATGGATACAGTAACAAAAGAAGACAAGGCTCAAGAAGAATATATCATGAAAATGGTTCTTCAGCGACACTGATGGTAGAGAAACAAGACTTAGCACAATCTCAAGACCCTGCCAAAGTTGTCATCACCAAGCTTCAATCTCCAAACTCATCTACAATAAAAACTCTCCCAAGAAACCCATGGGATTCAAAGATACTAAAGTGGAAGACTGATCAAAAGACCCACGTATTGACTCTGCTCAAATCCAATGGTGAGGTGAAGCACATATCAAGGGAAGAAGCACTTGGCCTAGGTGTTGAAGATTTACAAGATCTCCTTAAGCTTCCACTGTGCAGGGATGAGGATGATGAAGATTCCCTAAACTTTGAATTACCATTCAAGGGGTAAATTCGGGAAATGTTGATGAGACAATAAAAATCCAGAATAATGAAAAGTTTTGGCATCATCTGTTCAAGGGGGAGATTGTTGGGATTGAACCCTACAAAGGAACAATTGATAAAGCCAAAACTGGATCAAATCAATGGATTCACAATAAACAGTTGTTTGCATCAGATCTTTCCTCTTGAATGTGGCCTAACATCTGATGACCTCTAAATACTGCCCTTCTACAACAACTGATGATCTACAACAACTGCTGAACACCCAAAGACTGTTGAAGAATAAGCACTGATGCTCAATCTACTGATATGGATCAAGTACTGCTGAAGACACAAAGCACTGCTGGAGCTATAACAATGGACTGAGAAGCAGCAGTTTATTTTGTATTTTGCATTAAACTTTTAATCAGTGTTTTGTAAGCAGTAGTTGTAATAGTCAGTGGTTAGAGGTTATTAGGAGGTTAGATGTCACTTTCATGGTGACGTCAGCCAAAAGATGCTCAGTGGTTTGTTCGGTATTATAAATAGAACAGTACCCTGTACTGTTCTATTAGCTCTCTTCATCACCAAGTCATTCTGTACGAACAATCACTGTGACCTCAGGCTGAGGGGGAGATTGTATGCATGCATGAATTGTAATTGACTATTGTAATAAATACAATCATTCGATTTCATGTCAAACATGTTTGCTGAAAATAATTCTCTTATTTGATTGTGTGTTGAAAGTTTGTTCCATTTAACTCTGCTGCACTTAAACTCTATTTCATCTTCATTATTATCAACCAAGCACAATCATAAGAAACTCAGATCCCAACACCAACCCATTAAACGATAAGCCCAACCCAAAAAACTAGTACCCAAGCCAAAAAAAAGTAGTACATGTGAAACTGGGTAGGGCATCTGGTAAAAGTTTTACAACTCCTGAAGTCCCTAGATCTGGATGTACATCAGGTGTTGATGTTGTAGAACCAAGTGTTAAACAGGTTGTGGAAGAACCAGTACACGAGGCTGCATGGGCATTTGATATAGATAAGGAGACAACTGTTAAAGAATGGGTTGAGGTAGAACCAACCGTTAAACAGGTTGTAGAGGAAGACGTCTTTGGTCAAGATACCGGGGTTAAACAAGTTGTAGAGGAAGAAGTCTTTGGGATAGATAGTGATACTGGTGATAAAGAAGCTGATTTAGATAGACAGGATAGTGAAGACAGTGATTACAATCTTGAAGAGTCTAGTTCTGATGATGAGGATGGTTATTCTGACGAGGATGTGGTTCCGGATGAATTGATTGGCTTAGATTGAGATAGAGAAGATGTTGAATGGAAACAATCACAAGATGCAATTAAATAAGCTACCAAGGATGAAGTAGTAGCCACAAAAAAGATACTTGAAGAGTGTCTAAAACCTAATGAAAAATAAGGTAATTTGCATGAATCTAATGATGCAGGTTGTGCACATGTAGAGGTATACAGTAGTTATGAATAATCCGATGGTGATATTGCCACACCAGGTGATTGTGAAGAAGATGATGTCAGAGGTAAAAAGTTTAAAGAAACTACTCCTAGTGTAAGTGCACACACTAACTGGAAGAAGTTTGTTTGGAAAGTTGGGACAAGGTTTGCTTCAAGGGATTCCTTTAAGGAGGCAGTTAGAAGATATGTTGTGTCTAATGGTATAAATCTATTCATAGCAAAGAGTGATAGCAAACAAGAAGGTCGTGTAGTAGTAAAGTGTGTAGCAGGGTGTCCTTTCTATCTGTTTTGTTCAATGCACACAAGGAAAGAGTGTTACATGATTAAAAGTGTGAAAATCAATAACACTTGCAACAGAAACATGATAAAGAACATGCAACTAACTGCTAAGTTTGTAGGTGATGAGTTCCTACCTTTATTTAAGGCCAAACCACACTGGTCTACTAAGGAAATCATATCTGCTGTCAAACAAAAGTACAAGGTGATTATAACTAAGTGGTTGGCTTATAAGGCTAAGACATGTGCACATAAGAAGCTTCATGGATCAATGAGAGATCATTATAGTAAGATTAGTTCATATCTGGATGTATTAAGGAAAGAAAATCTAACATCAACTTTCAAGTTAGAAACTGCTCCAACAGGTTTCATTAATCTAGATCAAGAGGCCACATGTGAAGCATTCTTCAGACTGTTTGTATGTTTTGATGGTCTTAAAAAAGGGTTTCTAGCTAGATGCAGGAAGGTGTTGTGCTTAGATGGGTGTTTTCTAAAGACCTTCCTTGGAGGAATGTTGTTAACTACTGTTGGAAGGATAGTAATGAGCAAATGTATCCCTTGGCTTGGGCAATTGTTGAAGGAGAAAATAATGACAGTTGGGAATGGTTCATGGATGAGCTAATGCATTGTTTAGAAGTAACTGATGGTGGGGCTTCATGGACATTCATTTTTGACCAGCAAAAGGTTGTTACTTACTTCTGTCTTCCTAAATCAGTTGTTTAGTTATTCATTACTTATGTTTAATTGGTTTGGCAGGGTTTGTTAAATGCTGTTTCATGCATTTGGCCCTATGCAGAGCATAGAAACTGTGCAAGGCACATCTATGCAAATTGGCACAAAACATTCAAAGATGAGGAGCTGAAAGAGTTGTTTTGGAAATCAGCTAGGGCTTACTATGAAACTGACTATCTGCAATCCATTGAGGACATGAAAGCAATCAATCCTGATGTAGTAGAGGCCTTACCGAAGTAGTATCCCAAGTGGTTTAACAGGTGCTATTTGGACACCCACACCAAGTGTGATGTAATAGTAAACAACATGGCAGAAACCTTTAATGGTTTTATCATTAATGAAAGGTCAAAACACATAATACATATGTTAGAGGATATAAGGATTCAAGTCATGAGTAGGTTAGTGACAAAAAGAATAGAAATGGCTGCCAGAGATGTTATCATACGCCCTAAAATCTAGGAAAAGCTTGAATTTTCAAAAGGTGCTTCTTATAGATGTGAGGTGTATCCTTCATCATATCGTGTTTTTCAAGTTAGGTATTTTGATGATGTCTCTGTGGATTTGGAAAACAGAACCTGCACATGTGGAAAATGGGATTTAAAGGGATATCCTTGTAAACATGTATGTGCTGTTGCTGGTTTTTTACATAAAAGTGCAGAAGACTATGTTAATGTGTGTTATCACAAAGATACATACATGAAGGCTTATGAGTTCTCAATACCTCCATTGCCTAGTGAAAGGTATTGGCCCAAGATCCATCATCCAATGGATCCACAACTAATCAAATCTGCTCCTAGTAGGCCCAAGAAGAATAGGAAGAGGGACCCTCATGAAGATCCAAAAAGGCCAGGGAAACTCACAAAGCATGGGGTTATAATGAAATGTAGTATCTGTGGGGCTAGAGGACACAACAAAAGAAAGTGCATTGACAAGGGGAAAACAACTGAAGGTAAATTTTATTGAGTTTAATGATATTGGTTAGTTAATTATGTGGCTTAAAGTTTGTATCTCCAGGTGGTTCTGCTCCCAAGAGACAGAAGAAGAGTAGCCAGAAATCAACTCAAAAGGGAACCCATCAGTCTATTCAAGAGGCAACCCAGCAGTCCACTCAAGAGGCAACTCAGAAATTTACTCAAAAGGGAACCAACTAGTCAAGTCAAAAAGGAAAGAGAAAGACCAAAGAGAGGGGAAACAAGGAAGGCTGAAGTTATGTAGAATATATGTGATCTTTTGTGTTTGTGGCACAAGTTAATGTTATGCTAAGACATATTTACTCTAATATTTTGTCTAAAAACACCTTCTAGTAATGTGGGACAAGTTAAGTAGTCAATGTATGACTTTTTAGTGGTTTTTTTACTTTTCTGAGTCACACATTGGTGTACATATTCCAGTATGGTCATTGTGTACACTTTAACAGGTTGACTGAAACATTGGTGACCATTCTTCAGTTTGACATGATCATGCTTCAGTTTTGTTTTGGTCAGACTGCAGTTTGGTTTGGTGATTCTGCTGTTTCGGCAAGTGCAGTTGTAGCTTGGTTCAAACTTTGGCCAATTTTGCTTCAATAAACAGTTTGACTGCAGTTTGGTTTGGTGATTCTGCTGTTTCTGCAAGTGCAGTTGTAGTTTGGTTTAAACATTGGCCAATTTTGCTTCAAGTTGCATTTTGACTGCAAATTGGTCAATTTTTTTTTGTTTTAAGTTCAGTTTTGGTTCAAACTTTGGCCAATTTTGCTTCAAGTTGTAGTTTGACTGCAAATTGGTCAAATTTCTTTGCTTCAAATGCAGTTTTGGTTCAAACTTTGGCCAATTTTGCTTCAAGTTGCAGTTTGTTTGACTGCAAATTGGTCAAAATTGTTTTTGCTTCAAATTCAGTTTTGGTTCAAACTTTGGCCAATTTTGCTTCAAGTTGCAGTTTGACTGCAAATTGGTCCAATTTCTTTGCTTCAAATGCAGTTTTGGTTCAAACTTTGGCCAATTTTGCTTCAAGTTGCAGTTTGACTGCAAATTGGTCAAACTTTTTTTTGCTTCAAATGCAGTTTTGGTTCCAACTTTGGCCAATTTTTCTTTACACAGTTTCAGTCACTTTTGGTTCAAACTTTGGCCAATTTGGCTTCAAATACAGTTGGAATCAGTTGCAGGTATGGTCAATGTGTACATAACTTAGATATCCAATTGAGTCAAAGTAACAAAAGCATAACTTAGATGTCCAGTTGCAAATTCCATTTCAAAACAAGTGGGTACAAATGGACACAAACACTAAATACGACAGCAGTCACTAAATACTAATTCGACAAATACAACAATATTGCAATTGCAATTAACAAGGTTAGGACATATGGTTTCTTCAACTTCGTCTCTATATCAAATGTCATTGCTTTCAAGTTCTTGTTCTCTTCTACTAATAACATATTGTGTAATTCAAGGTTCTTTATCTTCAGGTCTTTAAACGTGTCTGGAGTTGAGGTGACGTTTGAACGTTAATGAACATGTTATCAACATCTTCTTTCCACAAGACGAATTTGCAATCGCCTCGGTACAAAAAAACAACAACTGTAAAGAAATTGCAATTAGCTATCTACAAAACACCAAATTGAACTACAAATTGAACTTACAGGCCAATGGGAGCAACCATAAAATTCTTCATCATGTCTTTCACTTTTAAGTCCAGCTACTCAAAGAACTGCAACAATGTCGTGATGGCAGTAGACATTTCCATCCAAATCGACCTTGAAGAGTTTAGGTTTTCGAATTAGACCAGAGGTAGAAGACGAGGACATCTTGAATCAATGTTTCCAGGGGCAATTAGGGCAAGAACGGCTATGGGGAGGAATTATGGCAAGAATGGCTATGGGGATTAGAAAGTGCGATTGATCTTCCTCTGCAATTTGATATGTGTTTGTGTTGAATTAGAGTTCGAATGATGTTTCAGAGATGATAAAACAAGGGTTTGTACACGTAGGCTGTCCACCTCATCATCTCCATGCTACGTAGGCTTAAAAAACAAACTCAGTTAGTGATTATTTAACGAAGGGGTGACACTGACGCCAAATTGTTAAGTAGAGGGTGGTGGGAGCCAAATTGAAAGTTGGGAGTGGTATTGGTCAATTTTGCTTAGTTTAGGGTGATATAATCCATTTCCCCTTAAGTGTGTGTGTGTGTGTGTGTGTATATATATATATACGTATTATGCACTTGTTAACAAAAAAAAAAACAATTCATTTGATTAATTGAAGCACATTTTAAAAAAGAAATTTGGATATTTGAAGCCTTGCATTAAGTTCTTGTAAAAATGGTATTAACCTACAAAACGTACGAATTGAAAAAAAACCCGCGGTGACAATTTAGTAAATAACTGAAACTCTTTTTAAAATTTTCAGATCTGCGATCAAAGTTTCTAAAATCATCTACTCTCATTGAATAATTGAAGTCTATCTTACAAGAATTAGAGAATATAGGTAATTTCGATGTTGCTAAGGAACGTGATAAAAAACATAACGATTCATCAACTCCAGATATTGTTTGTTTTTGTAGAGTAATTTGTGAAGCCTGGTTTGGTTGGTTTTGTAGAGTAATTTGTGAAACTAAGTATAGCTGGTTTTGTAGAGCAATTTATGAAACTAGGCTTGGTTGGTTTTGTAGAGTAATTTGTGAAACTAGGTATGGTTGGTATTTTAGAGTAATTTCTAAAACCATGTATAATTACTCTACTTATAGAATAATTACTCTAGTATATTTATTCTAGCATGATTTCTCTAATAATTGAATGAGTACTCTAGTTACAAAACATAGTTATTGTACTTATGATAATTACTCTATTTTTGTTACTATCCAGTTGCATCCTAATGATCAGTATGAAGATAGTATTTCTTAAAATATATATTTTAAAATTATATGTTTTATGCTAAAGATAGTATTTCTTAAAATATAGGTCCGGTCGCTAAATGTCTGGAAGTAATTCAACGATGTTTTACCCATGTGTTAGCGAGAAACTACCGATGATTGTCACATTCATCGATAGATTAGCAACGAGTATGTCGGTCACACTTTGATACTTTGGTTTTTAACATAGCTATGTTTCTGTTTCAACTTACGAAACCTTTTTTTACTGAAATGTTTCATTCCAATCACCAGGGCAAATTACATAAGGATGACAGGTAGACGAGCAACAAACTGCGCCGCCATCCCCTTCTGAATAGAAAACCCTAATCTACTAAAAACAAAGCCTCGCCCCTGAGAGGTCGAAAAGTTGCTTTGGACCACACGCTGAACTCTAGCTAAGAACCAAACCGCATCCGGCGCCAAGGAGCCGAACGTGTCAAACGCTAGGGGGACAAAGGCATCCTAATTATCCTCACAAGATTTCGCGTGCTTTTCCACCTTCTTTAGCTCTGCTTTCGGTAACGCTTTCCCCGCCACAAACCCATTTTCCCGGAACCCGGCTAGGGGGGTGGTGTGCGTTAGGTGTGATATGATTTTATTAATATTTTGAGCCCATTTTACGCATTAGTCAACTTTTAAATTTATAAAACACGATTTTATACTAACACTAAACACACACTTGGGCAAGTGCACCGATCGTGAGCGTAGTATAGTGTTGGTAAGATACCGAGGTCGTCCAAGTACACAAGAGCTTTTAATATTGGTTTATCCTCAACGTCTAATCGATCTAAATTTTTTGGGAAAAGTTTTGAAACATGAAAATAAAACTAAAAATGAAAAGATAAATAAAATAAAAACAGATAGACAAGATAGAATCACTTGGATCCAACTCGTCTTTAATGTATCCTTTGATGATTTTCACGCTTTCGGACTTTTTAAGAGATTATCTTAGTTATAGTAGTAGGCCCCTCTTTTGAAGGTGACGTTACCCTCAACCCATTGGTTTGAGTCAGCAGAGAGACAATCCCAAAGGGTCGGAATATTGAAAGACAATTAAGTAAGTTATTAATGCGAAAAGTGGTAGGCCCCTCTTTTGAAGGTGAAGTTACCCTCGGCTAAGTGGTTTGAGTCAGCAAGTATACAATCCCAAGAAGCCGGTTTAAAGTATTAATAGTAGTTTACATATGAGGGGTTTAAGCTATTCGCACTCCCGCCATCCAATACCGTTGGGTATTGAAGGAGGTCTAAGTAAGCTTGAACCAGGTCCTCGCAGGATCTATACACTAAACGACACAAAAACTTTACCAAACCATCCCCCTAACCCCCGACCAGGTAGTCAACGCGCTTTATATAGACCGTAAAGACACGAATGATGACATCATTTACTTTATATAGACAGTAAAGTAACCTTAAGACACCATGAGAAAATGATAAGGAAAATTCACCTTCAACATACTAAACTAGTTATTAAAGTCATTAATATAAACCCAAATAAAAAGTGCCGAAAGATTAAAAATCAAAAGTAATACATAAAAGACTTGTCTTCACCAAGTGATGTAAGAGGCTTAACCAAACATGGACTTTAATTGGCAAGAACCCTTAGAATCAATCTTGGACCCCGAGACTACTACACACTCTAAAGATGGATGATGGATGATGGTGGTGGGTGTTGGTGTTGTAGTGGTGGTGGAGTGGTGGCAAAGTGGGAGAGTAGTGGTTTGCCAAGGGATGCCTTTCAAGTGAACCAAGCACCCCTATTTATAACCTGAACAGAGCCCTGGCCACAGCCCCGTGTCCAATGGGCACGCCCCATGGCCATCATCTTCTCTTCCTTCATTAATTGCAATTGTCAGCAGAGGGCTCCACACGACCCTGTGTCTCCTGGGCACGGCCCCATGGTCAACTCTTTGCTGTACTATCACGATTCTGCGTATCTTAGCGTTGACCACGCCCCATGTTGAGCTGGGCACGCCCCCGTGGCTGGCGTAGAAGCTTCTTCAGGTTTGTCTTGTTGTGTAGGCTCCTGACCACTCCCCATGCCCAGCTGGGCACGACCCCGTGGTCAGGCTTTGTTGCCTTGTTTTTGCTTTGGGGATGCTGCCGAGGGGTCGGGCATGTCACGTTTATTCCTTCTTTTTGTATTTATGTTGGTTTTGGCTGCTTATTGGCTCCTTTTGTTCATTTAAGCTCGTTTGGTCCTGTAAATTCAAAAGGAAGAAAGAAACACTCTTTTCCCAACATTAGTTCTAAAAACGGGTTAGTTTTATGCCTCATTTGATGTAATTTATATGTTGCATTTTGCACACATCAGGGGATACACCTGTGAGATCGACACAAGCATGTTTCCCGCCCTCCCAACCAAAAACTAGCACGTTAGCCGGGCGTAAGGTGGACCTCTCTTCCGCCGGGTCTGTAAGAAAATTAACTGGTGCCTTTTTCTTTGCCGAGATCCCAGCTCGTCTGAGAATATCCATTAACGCGTCTTGAACAAAGTAATGGCGTTACTTAAACCCCAGGAACTCGATATAGTGTAACGCATGCTCCCCGTATTTATCTAGGCATGCTTTACAGCAGACTGGGCAAGTTTCATCATTCGGGAACATGGGGATAATCAAATGCTACTTAAGGATTGACCGGTACTCCACCGCTGACATACGTTGACCCAGACCTTCAATAGGAATAACAGTTAAGAAATCCTGAGCGTAAGGCCTCTGTAGGCATTCAATGACGGCTTTCTGGCGGGTAGACAAATGGAAATATTCTCCCCAACTTTGTGCGATTCGACAACAAAGGGCATTCGCCAAAGTTTTCTGTGGCTTTTTGGGGGCGATGTCATTGTTAGAGAAACCGCCGAGATCAAAGTCAGGTAGAGATTCATGAAAGCGTTCCAAGGCGATGGCATAATCCGGGTCAGTGTTAAACTATTACGTAAGATGTGGTCCTGCAACTCCCAAGATTGAGACCTGTAAGCCACAAAGGCATAGGCAGCCACATCCCGGGCCGAGAGAAGGCCCAACCCACCTAGCCGCATCGACAAGGTCGCGATCCACCACTGGAGTTCACAAAAAAGGCCCTCCACATACGACAATGTCTTCTATTGCCTCCCGAAGACCTTTATCAAAACATGAAACTACATCATCCAGAAAGGGGGCTAGCAAGTTCGCAAACCAAATAGCAACTTTGCATCCCGAAGAGCTTTATCAAAACATGAAACTACATCATCCATACAAGATTTTAGTAAGAGGAGTTCGCTTTGAGGATCCCGCAACAAGGGAAAATGTCCCATAATATCAACAGCTCGCGTTGCCCTTTTAGCCGCTAGACCACTAATAAAACTGGCATCACGGCTGACTGCCCCTCTTAGCAGTTTGACACCTCTCCCTGGCCTCCCAATCTCACTGGGGAAAAGCCCTAGCCGGACCTTCACCCCGTTGTATGTCGGCCATAATACCTCAGTTTTTCTAATATTAAGTCGTAGCCCCTAGGCTGGACCCTCCGAGCCTATGATGTCAAGAGCTTTAGCAACCTGAATAGCGTCCCTGATAACCGTTCCGTCATCCAAGTACCAAGCATGGAAGGGGAGTTTGCAGTTTTCCTGCACCTGAAGCACTAAGGGGTGTAAGGCTAGGGCAAAAAGCAAAGTTCCCAAAGGATCCCCTTGCTGGAACCCCGTGAATTCCCCGATGCGGTCATTCCCCACGTATAGCCTAGCAGGCTGGGCATACAGAAATTAAACCCACAGGAATTTGGAGGGGCAATGGCGATGGACCTCACGAAGCAAAACCAAACGGTCAACTAAGTTGAAAGCGTTGGAAAAATCAACCGTAAGCATGGCCAGTGAGCCATCTAAATAAAAAGAATTAAGGAACCTGTTAGCGCTGTGCAACACCGCCTCCGCCCCATTGGGGACCCCTACCCCAAATTGGTAGTCCCCCAAGTACTTAACAGCTTCTTTCCCAACTTTCTTCATGGCTACTTTGGAGACCAATCTTCTCCAAATTCCCCCCACAACAATGAGGCAAATTCCATTATCAGGCTTCAACAAAGGGGGTTGGGGCGCCGAAGCAACAAAATCTGCGAGCACCCTAGGACATAACCCCCCCTATCCAAAGGTTTACCACTTTAGTGATGGCAGTTGACGTACGTGCGGGTGTCTATATTTTTAGTTATATTTTTAGCTCGTTTTACTCACCGATTTCAAGTTTTAAATTTATAAAACATGATATTCTACTATCACTCTACACACACGCTAGGGCAAGTATACCCATCGCGGACGTAGTATAGTGATGGCAAGATACCGAGGTTGTCCAAGGACACAAGTGCTTTTAGTACCGGCTTATCGTCAACGTCTAATCGAACCAATTTTTGAGAAAAGATTTTTAAGCTAATATAGACCGTAAAGACATGAACATATTGAGTAAACGAACATATGAAGAGTATTTGAATAAATTCGCATTCAATATAAAAAAACTAATTATTAAAGTCATTAATACATACCTAATTAAAAAGTAGCCAACGATTGGAAATCATAAAAGAAATACATAAAAGAAAGTTTTCACCAAGTAATGTAAGAATTTAGCTAAGCATGGCCTTTGTTTGACAAAGATTCTTACGATCAATCTTGGATCCCGAGACTACACATACACTCTAAAGATGGAAAATGGATGATGGTGGTGGATGATGGTGTGGTAGTGGTGGTGGAGTCGTGGCAAGTGCGAGAGAAGTGGTTTGCCAAGGGATGTTGAAGTGGAAACAAGCACGTCTATTTATAGCTGTAAATAGAAGCTTCAGCACGGCCCGTGCCCGCCTGGCACGGCCCCGTGCCCATCTCTCTCTCTTCCTCATTAACTGCTTATCAGATGTTGTACTAACATGGCCCCGTGTGTCAACGGCACGACCCGTGGCCAAAGTACTTGCTGTACTATCATAGATTCTGCAAATCTTTGTGTTGACCACGTCACGTGTTGGCCTAGCACGGCCAGTGTTGGCTGCCATTTTTTTCTTTTGCAGTTGTCTTTTTCTTCTACCCAATATCCATCTTTGGACACGACCCATGTTAGGTGGACACAGCCCCTTGTCAGCCTTCTGTTCTTGTTATTTTGAGGTTTGGATGTGAATCTGGGCTTGGCGAGCTGTGGCAATTCTTTCTTCTTTACATTTATGTTGGATTTTTCTATCTTTTTGCTCCTTTTGCAAATTTAAACTCTTTTATCCCTGAAAATATAAAAGGAAAGAAAACACGAGATTTTTCCAACATTAATATTAAAAAAGGGTTGCTTTTACGCCGTATTTGACATAATTTATAGAGTAAATTACAAGTTTTGTCCTTTATTTATGTACAATTTATCAGGCGGTGTCCTTTGTCTTTAAAATTGATAAGTTTTGTACTTAATGTTTTCAAATCCTACACGTTCTATCCTTTAGCCCTAACTTAGTTAATTTTCTTTGTTAATTCTGATCATGTGTTATACACATAAGAGTAATTGTCATTTAAAACTCCATCTCTCGCAAGTCTCTTCTCTCTCTCTCTCTCTCTCTCTCTCTCTCTCTCTCGTTACCACCACCAATAAATAACAAATCAAATCCTTAATCCAACCGAACGCCGGAACACGAAACTGATGAAATTGGTTATGAGGAGCTTTAAGTCTGATGAAATTGGTGACTTCGAGGAACATCAATCTCCTTTTCACTTTCACCAAACCCCAACCACCTATTAAATGAAATCGTTTTCTCCCCTCGGAGCCACTTTATCAATCGTATCGCCATCGTTTCCACTATCTTCGGCCGTCATATGATTGATAGAACTTCGTTATCAACGTCACCGGAAAACTATCGGAGAGAGAAAGTTGCCGCCGTACGGATATCGTCGACGGTTTCTGATTCACACTCGTACGACATCGTTGTAGTTGGCGCCAGAATAGTTGGATTGAGTATTGCACGGCAGCTACTTAACGGATCGGATTTGTCCGTCGCTGTCGTCGACGCCGCCGTTCTGTGTTCGGCGCTACCGGTATATGTATAGAAGACTTGATGAAATTGGTTAATTGTTGGGAGACTTCAAGGACTCTGATGAAATTGGTTACGAGGAGGATCAAGTCTTGCAGCTGCGACATGTGAAATTGGTTATGTATATGTATTGAAGAAGCAGTAGTGGTGATTTTGGAATTTAGGGATTAGGGTTCTTAATGATTTATAAAGGTGGGGGGATTGGGCTGGTGGTGATAGGTAGAGGTGGTGACAGGTGGGGGCAGTGGGGGCTGGTGGCAGTGGTGATTCATGGTGGCGGTGGAGATCTGATGAGAGAGAGGGGTATAGAGAATGATGGAGAGAGATAGTGGTGTATGTATATTTATAATATAATATTATATTAGTGTTTTAAAATATATTTTTTTTTAAATTAGAATATTATTAAATAAATAGATAAAAAGACTAAGATACCCTTTTGTTATCTGATTTAACTGAAAAAAAAAATAACTGGGTTATTGCAAAAGGAAATAACGTGTAAGATTTGGAAACATTAAGTACAAAACTCATCAGTTTTAAAGAGAAAGGATAACGCCTGAAACTTGGTACAAAGATAAAGGACAAAACTTGTAATTTACTCTAATTTATATGTTGTATTTTAATCACATCAACAGTAAGCAGTTCCGAGGCAGTCGCCAACCCCTCGCCGCTAAGAGCATCCAACAGGTGTTGGGCCCGGAGGCTATCTCGCCCACAAGATGTTCCTTTTGAGAAAGATTTCACACACCTTTGGACAAAGTCTTCATCCACAGATAACGTAGGTTGGGAAAGAGGGGTTGAAGGTAGGTTCGGGGGCGGTGCGAAGGGATGTTTGTCGATAAGGGCTTGCATGGTAGATCCCCCTCGGGGAGCAACCCCACTGGAATACAACACCTTAACTGCAACAGTGAAGTGACCATCACTCACTTTCCTGAGACATTGCTTGATGTTGGGGCTAATCTCCTCAGCTATTTCCTGGTGTGACTCCCCCCACCCATGAACCCTTCTCGACTATTGGCGAGGAGGGAATAGGGATGAGCTCGGTACCGTCCGGTACCCAAAGAACCGGTACCGAAAATACTCAAAAGTGGTTACCGGTACCGAATATACCTGGTTCGGTATGGTTCGGTACCAGTTCGGTACCGGTACGGTACCAGTATTAGAGGGTAAAAACCGGTAAATACCGGTACCGAACCGGTACCGTACCGGATCGGTACCGAAAATGCTAAAAGTCGGTACCGAAAAAGTACCCGGTTCGGTAAATTCGGTACCGGTACCGGGAACGATTTGCTCATCCCTAGGAGGGAATTAACCAAAACCTCAAAACCAGAGCCCTCCTTCCACATAGCTAAGGCCCGCAAAATACAATTACATTGCAAGGACTTTAGATTACCCGACTTTCGCTCTTTCCTAGAAGACGACTTAACCACCTTAAGGGTACAACGAGATAAGAGCAAGAGTTTGACCCAACTTTCAACAGTCCCAGGGGAAGCTACTACTTTATGGATGGCACCTGTCAAAGCTTGTGCAAAGGCCAAACGACAGCTTGGGGGGGATGCTCTTAACAGTTCGAACCGGAAGGGAGAAAACACGTTCAAGGAGAGCGGCATTTCCCATCATTCCCTGCGGGGTCCTAAGCTCAAAAACCATCCCAGGATCTTGGGGCCTTGGGATCCCCACGACAAAATCCTCATCAGACCCAGATTTCCTAGAGAACGTGAAAGCACCATCCGGATGATGACACCCTCTATTAAGCGCGTGTCTTCAAGCACCTCCCACACAAACAATATCCAAAAACCCGCAAGGTTTCCCCAACATTCGAAAACAAGTCTATATAATTGGAAAGCGCATCCTGAAGGGATTATTTACGATCATCTTTGAAATGAAATTGCTGAAAATGCGCGATCAATCTGTTATACCCAGAAGACCAGGTTTGCCGTCTTTATACTCGTGGAAGTTCCTAAAGGGGCATAGCCACACTCCATTGGACGAGGTGGAGCCATCATCCCCTTCAGAGGCATTGGATGCCATGCTCCTACCCTTGGCAGAACCCATTGGTGAGGAGGAGGCCAGGTATCAACCCACCCAAGAAACGAAGGAGAGGAAAGCAACCTACAGTTGCTCACCCTCCCAGACACCCCACCAAGAAAGAGCTACGTCATGAGTGCGCCACTTGCGGCATATCCCAATTTTTTGGGTTCTTGAATACAGGTACTACACTACTAAGAATTTTCAGATTGAAATATAGCTTTCTATGGGGTATACGACTTGCTTTTACTATTTCAATTCAAATTCATTAATGTACCAATGTGGGTTCTTGATTAAAGATTTCCGAAGGGGGGTTCGGCTAAACTTTTACTATTTTTTGGGGCGTAGCTTTCAAGGGGCCGGAGGGGGGGGGGTGGGGGCGTCCGACCCCTCGAACTTTTAACTCAGTAACGTTATATATGTATGTTTCGTACAGAATTTTTTATGAATATACGTTTTCGACTCCCCGGTTAATTTTTTTCTTACTTATATAGAAATTTTAGGTCCGGTGACTTCCGACCCCCTGCGAAAATTTTCATGCTTTACCACTGACTGTACCCTCTAAATTTTTGTGTCTTTAGTATGAAAAGGGGGAATATTGATGATTTGACAACTCGATTGGGGATTTACAACAAGTAAAAAAGCATGGGTAAAAAGTAAACTAGGAGGTTGTTAGGGTTAATCAAAATCTTGAATGCAGGACGTTTGTGGGTATTTGAATGTCCAGATTTTAGTTTAGTGGTGGCTGGTGATGGATGATAGTAGCTAATTATGAATAATCACTAATCTTCAAAGTTTTTCCTTCTAAAAGTTGGTCTACAAAGTCAAAAAAACGATAGATTGTACTATAAAGAAGATGACAGTACTTCATAATTTCTACAGAATAAAAATATTTTAAATTGTTCAACATTACAAAAGATAGTATCAAATAAAAAAAGATCGCCTGAATAATAAACGAAAACATAGTAAATAACTAGCTATAAAGATTAAAAAGCATCTTTTTACATATTTGTGTGATAGACGTTTATGTACTAAAAATTATAATTCTCATAAATATTAGTTAGTGATTGGTCGCTAAATATTCGTGGGTGATCCATCGTAAGAATCCATTAGCGGTCGCAACTAGGTCGCAATAGGGCAATTGCGACGTATGTTTTTCGACCGCATGTTTGGTTACAGAACGGAGGGCAATTGCGATCGTTTTGCGACCGTAAATGCAGTCTCAAATACTCAGTTTTCTAGTAGTGAATTCCATGCTCGATTTGCCAACTGATTTTCATAAACTGATGTAGATGATTCTCTCATTCACCAACACATTTGCGACGAGTATGTCCGTAAAAGGGAAGTAAAGTATAATAAGCAAAGTAGACAAATATCTAAATAAATTGCTATTTGATAACATTTTCCTTGGTAATCTTTTTCCTAATATACGTCATTACATTTTTTAGGCAAACTAGCAAGTTAACCGATTCCATTAGTCAAACGAAATAGCCCATCAAAACAAACTAGTATAATTACCGGGTTGTGACAAAAAAATTATTAAAACGGACAAAGGTTGCTATCATGTGAACTTTGCATTTTAACAATATATATAATACACAGGAAAACTAGAAGGATCCGAGAAGGACATAAGGTTCATAAAAATAGAAAGGTAGGGAAAAGTCTTCAATATTATAAGGTGGTCTTTGATGGGGGGATGAAGATTAGTAAAAGTTACAATTAAAGATGTGTTTTACTTCTTTCTTCATGTTGAAAGTTTAGTCATCTACGAGCCACATAATACTTCGTTTCCTCATTAAAAGCAATGATCTTTGTCTTTATAATCTGCATGATTACTTGTTGGCTGTTGCACATCACTCTTGCAATTTCCCATGGCCTTGATCTTATATTTCATTCTTTTAACGTCTCTCCATACATTTTCAGTTGTAGCGCAACAGAGGAACGGTTCAGTACCGGTTGGTGCGTCCCTCACAGCGCAAGACGGTGTTGAACCATGGCTGTCACCTTCGGGTGACTATGCTTTTGGATTCAAACAAATTCAGGGAAAGGATAACTTTGTGTTATCCATATGGTATGCCAAGATACCTGACCAGACCATCATATGGTATCCACAAACAAATCCAACGGTTTCTAAAGGATCGAAGGTTGAGCTAATCAATAGGCGTGGGCTCGTACTCAGTGATCCTCAAGGCAAAGAGTTGTGGAGTTCTAGATCCATCTCGGATGTTGCATATGGTGTCATGAATGATACAGGTAACTTTGTGATTGTTGATAGCGATTCTGTCAACTTATGGGAAAGCTTTAATAATCCAGCAGATACCATGTTGCCAACACAAGCTTTGCAGAGAGGTGGGGTGATCAATTCAAAACTTAGCCAAATAAACTTTTCTAAAGGAAGGTTTCAGCTTCGGTTGCTTCAAGATGGGAATCTTGTTCTCAATTCTCGAGATATAGCTTTTGATTTCGCTTATGCTCCTTACTATGAGAGTAAAACTGATGATCCCTCTAATTCATCCAATTCTGGTAGCCAAATGATCTTTGATGCAACAGGTTACATGTACATATTGAGAAGAAATGGCCAAAGATCCGAAGTTACTACAAGAAACACGACACGTTCTTCGGAAGAATATTATCAGAGAGTTACTCTAGATCCTGATGGGGTATTAACTTTGTATACCCACCCCAAGAATTCCCCTGGCAATGCAAGCTGGGAAAGTATATGGATTGAGAGAGGAAACTTATGTTCTTATGTTGGTATTCTTGGAGATAGCAGGGCTTGTGGGTTTAACAATGTTTGTAACCTTAAAACCGAGAGGCCAAATTGTGAATGTCCACAAGGGTTTTCGTTGCAAGATCCGAATGATCCAAATGGTGACTGCAAGCTTGATTTCACTCCAAGGTGTGATGAAGGTGAGTCTAATGAAGACTTAGGTTTTATCGAACTCAACAATGTTAATTGGCCGCAATCCGACTATATGCGCATCACACCAATTGATGAACAGGGCTGCAAAAATAACTGCAAGGAAGATTGCTTTTGTGCTGTTGTAATATACAATAATATTGATTGTTTTAAAAAGAGGCTTCCACTTACCAATGGAAGGAAGGGAACTTCAGAGATTAGCAAGGCGTTAGTGAAAATTCGTAAAGGTGAACTTCCTCCTCATATCCCCACTAAGTTTCCTAGAGAGAAGAAAGATCAGAAAACTTTGATTACCATAATATCAACCCTTTTAGGTAGCTCTGTGTTTATAAATCTCATGTTAATTGGTGCAATTTTTGTTTGCTTCTTCATGAACTACCGGAAGAAAGACAAAAATCATTATCCAAGTAGTAAAGCTATAAATACCAATCTGCTTCATTTTACATATCAAGAGCTAGTCAAAGCAACTAATGTGTTCAAGGAAGAACTGGGAAAAGGGGCTTTTGGGATAGTTTATAAAGGTGTAATAGACACAAAGATTGTCGCAGTGAAGAAGTTGGATAGGGTTTTTAATGATGGCGAAAAGGAATTTCAAGCTGAGGTGAATGCTATTGCAAGAACTCACCATAAAAACTTGGTCCAACTTCTTGGCTATTGTGATGAAGGTGAGCAACGCCTATTGGTTTATGAGTACATGAGTAATGGTACACTGGCGAGCTTTCTTTTTGGAAATGTCAGACCTAGTTGGAAGCATAGGAGCAATATGGCATTGGGCATTGCAAAGGGGCTCTCATACCTTCATGAAGAGTGTAGCATCCAAGTCATCCATTGTGACATCAAGCCTCAGAATATACTTCTTGATGATTACTACAATGCTAAGATTTCTGATTTTGGATTGGCAAAGCTTTTGATGATGAATGAGAGTCGAACAAATACTGGAATAAGAGGAACAAAAGGTTATGTTGCTCCTGAATGGTTTAGGAACATCCCTGTCACAATTAAGGTTGATGTTTATAGTTTTGGTGTCTTGCTATTGGAGATCATTTCTTGCCGAAAGAGTGTGAAGGAAAATAAGAGTGAGGTTGAATATGGAGCGATCTTGACGGATTGGGCATGGGACTGCTATCAAGAAAGTATTTTAGATACATTTGTAGATAAAGATTTGGAGGCCCTTGATGATTACAAGAAGCTAACTACATTTGTGAAGGTTGGTCTTTGGTGTGTGCAAGAAAATCCGTCTATGAGGCCAACCATGAGGAAGGTCATCCAGATGCTTGAAGGAGTTGCTGAAGTTTCTGAACCTCCATGTCCCTTCCCTTTTTCTGTTACTTTAAGCTGATCAATTCATTTCCTTGGAATACCCGGATAGTTTTATGTATTCAGTTGTTAGAATAATAATTTGCAGTAACTGCATCGTCCTATGTGAAATCCATAGGCCCAGCTATCTATGAATTAGAATGTCCATTTGTTCATTGTTTATCATCAACTTTGTTATTGAAATATTATGCTGTTTTTTTTATCCTTAACTTCTATGCACAAACGTGGAGTAGATTTTGATTTTGACATTAGAAAGTGATACGGACCACCGTGAAATTAGCTTGCATTCACACGTTCATCATCCTAGTTTTAATAGTTTTTCATTTGTTTTGTTTTTAATTATGTTAGTGGGTAGTTAATCATGTTAGTGGTAATTGCATTAGGTCCATGTTCCCTTAACTAGTTGCATGTTTTACGTATTCAGTTTAGTATTTGTAAGCCTTTATAAGGCCTTTGAGTTTGGCAAATGGAAGAAGAAGAAAAATTAGATCAAAGTTATTATTGTCTTGTTCTCTCATCTATGTTCTTTGGAGCCTAACCCACTCTACGGGTCTCTTGGGAGATTAGCCGTCTCGAATCGGCTTCTATCATTTGGTGCTTTCATTAGCTTGCTCATGCCTCCTTTGTCACGTGAAGACATGGTCCGGGCTTTGGTTGAGCGACTCGACCATTGGCTGGACCACCAAGCTGCACAAGCCAGAGCCTTTGACGCCCTACACACCACAATCACCTCCCTCACCGCGACCATCACCAAATATACCGAGACACTCTCATCTTCCACCCAAAAAGCAACCCTCCATGACCAGAACACACCCCAAGAACTTGAACTTTCGACCACCATCACCTCACACATTGAAGTTACCGACATCGGCGTCTCTACGGACAACGCATCATCAACCAACAACACGGACTCATTAGCATGCAATGAATCCCCAACCCCCACATTACCATTGGCACCACCACCGGCCCAAGCCACGACTCACCAACAAATCCGGGTTGATATTTGTCGCAAAATGAAACAAGCTGCTTCTACACCAACATATATTGCAGAACAATTCTCGGAAGACAACATTATGTCACACACACTCATCTTCTTCCCATCTCCACCTCGTGCCGATACTGACATTCGAAACACCGAGCATGGTCTGAACACATTTGGAAGAGTTGCATGGCGACCACCATGATGCTATGTTAAGGACGCCCATAACGTCGTTGTACGACGCGAGTGGCGACCGCCATGGCCCGCGCATCCCATCCTTGAGGACAAGGATGATTTGAAGGGGCGAGGAGTTGATACGGACCACCGTGAAATTAGCTTGCATTCACACGTTCATCATCCTAGTTTTAATAGTTTTTCATTTGTTTTGTTTTTAATTATTTTAGTGGGTAGTTAATCATGTTAGTGGTAATTGCATTAGGTCCATGTTCCCTTAACTAGTTGCATGTTTTACGTATTCAGTTTAGTATTTGTAAGCCTTTATAAGGCCTTTGAGTTTGGCAAATGGAAGAAGAAGAAAAATTAGATCAAAGTTATTATTGTCTTGTTCTCTCATCTATGTTCTTTGGAGCCTAACCCACTCTACGGGTCTCTTGGGAGATTAGCCATCTCGAATCGGCTTCTATCAAAAAGTGTGGTTGATTAATTCAGGATATACGTATGTTTTGTTTTAACAAACTTCCATTGCTGTAGATAGGATTTTTGTTGTAGATAAGTTCATTAATTTGATAGTATTGATTTTTGTTGTAGATAAGTTCATACAACCATTTCATGTCCATAGGCTGCCGGTTTTTGTTTGATAAATTTATGTTCTAAAAAATGAATTGTAGGTCCGGCTAGGGGAGGATCTAGTCGCCTAATCCTTGTGTACAAACACACCCGGTTGTGCGGAATCCAACCGGAGATGCAAACCGAGATAGAACACGACAAGAACACGAGAAGGAGACCGAGACTCAATGATTAACACCAATGTATTAATACTTGAAACGGTTACAAATCAATGTTTATAAATTAATCTTTGCAAACTCTCACTAGTTCTCTCAGGTATGTGTTCTTCCTTGTGCCCTCCTTCACTCGCCAGTGTGTTCTCACCCGAAATCACTTGATTTCCTATTATATATTTTCTTCACATGTGGTTTAATATGGGGTTCGGCCCATGTGTGTTGTATCAGCCCACGGTTAAGTTGATTGGCCCAAGTTCATTTGCCCATGCACGTTCATTATGTTCAAATATGCAGATTGTAGATATTAGTCAACATATGACGTCATCATGACATCATCATGATGATGTCATGATGATGTGGCAGCGGGAACCGGCTCGCGGCGCTTCGTGCTTCGCGTGTCGAACTCTGGGGCGCACGACGGAGGAATGTCGTGACGTCGGGCTTGAGCCGAACCTAACTGGGTCGAACCGAACCGAGTCGAACCGAAACGAGTCGTGTCCACATAATATGTATCAACAAACTCCCCCTTGGACGCTACTCGTGAGGTTCAACTTCCATATCTTCCACGTCGAAGGATCTTCAAAGTCTTCACGCGTCGTAAGTAGAAAGTGTATCAACAAACTCCCTTTTCATTTAGGTAGTGTGTCAATAAACTCCCCCTTTGATTATGCTTGTGAATCTTTTGACTTCAATGCTTGAGATCCTTGTGGTGTTGGTAATGGTCAGCGGCAACTCGATCATTTTTATCTCTTAAGTGCCTTCACGTCGTGTCTTCATTCCGAAGCTTGTCCACGAACATGTTCTCTTCGCCTTTAGCATCTGCACATGCAAGAAATCTAAACGCGTAATGAGAACAACTGCTTGGAATATAGTTTAACATAAACAAATAACACACATGTGACCATATTTCAATCAACTACCGTCCGACAGTTTGAAAGTTTAAAGGATTTATAAATTCTAGTTTTTAACTTTCAAAACTTGCAAATTTCGACCGTTTATGAAGATCCAGTCGTTTTGGTTTTCATTCAGATTTCAGGCAACGAAGACTCGAGATCCAACATCGTACAATCGAAAATAAGATAGAAATAAAATCTTTTTGGCTTTTAGAAAGTTTATATTAAAACACACCTAAAATCTTTTTGGAATTTTGAATATTTCAAATTTAAAGACTGAAAGCAGTAAATAAATATATACAGAGTTGCAGAAACTTAGAAAAGTAAATATATACAAATAATCTTTTTGCGAGTTTCGAGGGTAAGAGAATCATATCAGTGTACGGTCATGCCAAAACACTCTTGTTGTTCAATTAGTTAACATTAAGATAAGCATCCTATAATGATTATCGGTATTGTTGTCCACATAAGCTCAACTTATCAGATGTAATCACGGCGAGGGGATACATTAAGGTATGATTTATACTTACCGACCGGTGTTCATCCACATCACGACACATTCCCGTATCAAGGTATGCACGGGGATTCATCTTACCGGTGAGTATACCGATTATCATCTGTTTGACCGTATATGATGTGAGATTCTCACTTATTCTGATTTGAAGACAAGCCCTATGTGATAGAATCACTTATTGATGAGGAACTTGATTTTCGATGCATGAGGGCACAAGAGCAAGTCCGTGAACAGGTCAGTACTTTCGTACAGCAGAGAGACGAACTTGACTTCCGGATAAATGTGATATTTTATCACTTATTTGTTTGGACATGTGATTGTTGATCACTTATTGAGGTCGTATGCAGTATGTACACGTATGTATGGTATCATGGAAGATCTAGACTTGCGTCCCCGTTATTTTTCGGTAAAAGAAACAACCATGATACCCAGATGATAAGCAGCATAAAGACCGAATATCTCAGAACCTCGGCAATCTATCAAACGAAATTTTGGTACTAAGACCATATGCTAATGAGTGGTTCCCACCAGGTCTTCAGTCGATTTAAGATTTATATCACCCTGCACACTTTAAAATGATTGTGAGCCTACCGATACATCTTATATAGAGCTGCTTATCGTTTTTCATTTAAGGTTTAAAGAGGTTTGGATAGACCACTGATGTACTATCATTTTCTCTTTTGCTCGCCGGGAAACTCATTTTTGTTTTTCTATTGTTTTTAAATTTTTCGATGTTTTTGGATTTTCAAATTTTGGATTTACTCCCCCTAAAATCAACAAACTAAGATAAATTTAAAACACAAAGGTATTTACAAAAATGATTTTCCGATGTTGGTTTTACTCTTGCTTGACCTTAATGCCGTTTACCAACAATAAAAAGTCAAATCTTGATTTGTCAAATGCTTTGGTAAAAAGGTCGGCACGTTGGTCATGAGTGTGGACCTTAACAACATCGATTAGCCTTTTCTCAAAGCAATCACGTATGAAGTGATACTTGATTTCGATGTGTTTGGTTTTTGAGTGCTGCACAGGATTTCTAGTGATCTGTAATGCAACAGAATTATCAACGTAAATAGGAGTAGTTAGGAATTCAAAACCGTAGTCGCGTAATTGTTGTTGAATCCAAAGAACTTGGGAGCAACAACTTGAGGCAGCAATGTATTCAGCTTCGCATGTTGATGTAGCGACGCATGTCTGCTTCTTGCACTGCCATGTGACTAGGCGATTTCCCAAAAACTGACATCCAGCCGTTGTGGACTTGCCGTCGATTTTGCATCCGTCAAAATCAGAATCACTGAAAGCGATCAAGTCAAAGTTATTATCCCTAGGGTACCATAAACCGGTGTCAGGGCAACCCTTCAAATAACGAAAAATCCTTTTTACAGCTGCAAGATGTGAGGCCTTCGGGTTGACTTGATATCTGGCAAGCAGGTACGTTGGGTACATTATATCTGGCCTTGATGCTGTGAGGTACATAAGAGATCCGATCATTGCGCGGTAGTATGAGGGGCTAACAGCTTCACCCTTCAAGTCCGGAGTAATTCCGTGATTTAGTGGCAATGGGGTACCGATGGGCGTTGCATCAGACATCTGGAACCAGCTCAAGATGTCACCAACATATTTAGTCTGATGGATGAATATCCCAGACTCGGTTTGTTGCACTTGTAGGCCCAACAAGAAAGTCATTTCCCCCATAGCACTCATCTTGAATTTATCCTGCATAATGCGCTCGAAATTCCTACACAAAACATCATTAGTAGAACCAAAAATAATATCATCAACGTATACCTGTACCAATAGAAGATCTCCATCTTGTTCTTTGATGAAAAGAGTACAGTCGATAAGACCTCTTCGAAAACCATTCTCCAGCAGATAATTAGATAAGGTTGCGTACCAAGCTCGCGGTGCTTGATGAAGACCATAGAGAGCTTTGTTGAGCAACCAAACCCGGTCGGGATGGATAGGATCTTCAAAACCTGGAGGCTGTTCGACGTACACCTCTTCTTCAACCACACCATGTAAGAATGCACTTTTCACGTCCATCTGGTAAACCTTGAATCCTTTGAAGGACGCATAGGCTAGAAAGATTCGAATTGCTTCAAGACGTGCAACAGGTGCATACACTTCGTTGTAGTCGATCCCTTCTATCTGACGAAAACCTTGAACGACTAAACGTGCTTTGTTCCGGATAACAACTCCACGGTCATCCTTTTTGCATTTGAACACCCAACGGCTACCAATCTTCTTGTAACCAGCAGGTTTCTCTACGAGCTTCCAGACACCTAGCTTCTGGAATTGTTTCAGTTCTTCCTGCATTGCTTCCACCCATGAGTTATCTTTCATAGCTTCTTTCCAAGTTCTTGGTTCTTCCTGTGAGACATAACACGCGAAAGACCAATCAATTTGTTGCCCGGATTCTCGAATCTCTGCATACAAGCCTGCATTGTTGTTGTTCTGCAACATGTTTCTCGTTTGAATGCCACTTTGCACATTTCCGATGATGTTTTGTTGAGGATGGGTATTATGAATCCTTGTTTCAGGATTATCTCAAACTGGAATGTTTATACCCAGGTTGTTGAGATTGAGATCAACAAACAAATCAATGCCCGGAATTGACGAAGAGGATGATGCAGTAGCTTCAGCTATTCTAGGGGCATCCACTGGAGGAGTACCCTCTGAAGTACCATGAACTGCTGTTGTGGGAGCTTCTTGATCTGCATCTAGAAATTCATCATCCTCTGAAGATTCGTTCAATTCGGTTGCATCGTGAAAATCCTCATTGTCGAGAGCATTGTTGTTCACTGAAGATGGTTCTTGATTGACAAGAATTGGACGAACCACCGGTGAAACTGTTGCATTGTCACTCTCGAAAAACATCCTTGCCGCAACATTTTCTTCAACGGCTTCAACATTGATCGAATTGAAAAAGTCATCGTACTCAAACATCCAAGGCTGACCAGGACATTTGACTGGCAATGTGTGCCTTTGTACTCTGACCTCAGACCATTCCTCGACCCTTTTAGTCTCTAGATTCCAGACTCTTAAGTTCGGGGTGGCATACCCAAGAAAGTATCCCTCAATTGCTTTTGCCCCAAACTTTCCATTAGGATCGATAATTGTGCATGAAGCTCCAAACGGTTCAAGATATGACAAATCTGGTTTCCGTTTGTGAAGAAGCTCATAACAGGTCTTGTTGTGCCTTTTGACTGTAAGGACTCGGTTCAATGTATAACATGCAGAGGCCACAACTTCACTCCAGAATGGAATGGGCAACTGCGACTCTACCAACATAGTCCTAGCAGTCTCGATCAGTGTGCGGTTCTTACATTCAGCGATGCCATTCTACTGAGGAGTATAAGTTGCACTAAATTCATGAAGAATACCTTTTGAGGTGCAAAACTCCGCCATGGCATGATTCTTAAATTCTGTACCATTGTCGCTGCGTATCCGCCTAACCTTCAGCTTGTACAAATTCTCAATCTGAATAATCAAGTTTTTGATAATACCAAAGGTTTCACTCTTGTGTGCCATGAACGCCACCCAAGAAAATCTTGAATAATCATCAGTTATCACGAGGCAATATTGATCATTCCGGATGCTTTTGTGCTTGACAGGACCGAACAAATCCATGTGCAAACGTTCAAGCGGAACGACCACCGTGTTGATCTTCTTAGTCGGGTGTCGCTTCTTCGTTTGTTTTCCTTTCTAGCACGAAATACATACGTCTTGAAGATGGAAATTTTTAAGAGGAACACCATTCACCAATTCATTTGACACCAAATGATTCATTTTGCGTAAGTGAATGTGACCCATTCGTCTGTGCCAAGAGATTGAGTCTTTTTCTGTGGCTTTGGAAACGAAACATGTTGCTTGGGCAGACGTAGTAATAGCTTGGCTCATATCAAGGACATATAAATCATTTATCCTTGGAGCTGATAAGAGAATCCATTCTTTGGGAATCTTGAAGCCGGGCTTCAGCACATAGCATCCATTAGCATCAAAGTGAACTGAAAACTGCTTGTCACAGATTTGTGAAACGCTGAGAAGATTGTAATCAAGTTGTTGCACAAAGTTGATCTTATCAAAGCTGACAATCCCATTGGATATCATTCCTTCACCCGTAATATATCCGCCCTTATCTCCAGCAAAAGCAACATATCCTCCTCAAATAGATTTGACGTCGTAGAGAAGCTTCATGTCGCCTGTCATGTGCCTGGGTGCCCCACTATCGACAATCCAATGACTACTGATAGTTCCTCCTGGAACACCCTGCACATGAACTCACTTGATTAGTTGGAGATGGGGACCCAAGCCATTGTGGTCTTGGGTCTTCCATTTTCATCTACAACAATAACTTCCACTTTTTGATGATTCGGAAATTGTGATGGTCCCTCTGAACTTGTGGTCAATTTAGGTTTCCATGTCTGTTGAGTTTTACCAGTTTGATTGTTTGACAATTTAACTTCGTGATTGTTTGAAGTTTTTGAAAATTTTGAATTTTCTGGTTTAACTGAAACAGATTGTTTTTGAACCACATCAGTTTTAAGTGCCTTTTCAATCACCTTGACTTGTTGGCGTTTCTGTTTCTTTTCCCTTTCTCTTACAAGGCGGGGATCTTGTTTTACAGAAACAGATCGCTTACGGTCAGTTTGGTCACGGGGAACATCAACTTTGCCTTTTTTTTCATGAAGGTATGGACAATTTCGAATTACATGTCCAATTGTGCCGCATTCGAAACATGATCTTCGTTCAACAAACCCCGAAGTATCATGTGATCGTCTTGCCGATGATGATGAACTTTGTGATCCCGAGGTACTAGGTTTCGAACTGTTTGATTCATTTCTTTTCAACACGGTTGCTTTCTTAACAAAATCCAAGTTAGATTTGTTTTTAAACGTTTCAATTTTGTCCGTTCCCTTTGATTTCACAAAGTTCACATTCTTGTTCTTTTTCTGATTCGGCTTCTTTTCACCTTGAGCCGGTAATTTACCTTTTTGCTTGGTGTGATTTTGCTGTTTTTGCACTGTTGGTAATTTCTTATTGCCAAATTGTTTTCGAACTTCGGCCTTTGGAATAGGAGGACATTGTGTTACTGTAACACGTGATCCTGTCTTTCCCAAAAACTTACTTGTCGAATTTTCAAAGACTTTACTTATTAAAGATTGATTAACATTCTTAATAGGAAAATCTTTGTCGGAGTAGATTTTATCATCACCAACAAGAGTGTACAGCAAATTCACACTCTCCGACTCCTTTTCAGACGAGGACTCGATTGCAACAGTCTTAGCGGGTTTTGCAGGAGGATCACATAGAATGTAATTCTCGAGAGGTATGTCCTCATCTTTGACTACCGCATCAGACTTTGCTGGGATAACATCATCAGATTCATCATCAGAATAATCAGCATCCTCAATAATGACTGGAGGATCCTGATTCCGTTCAGCAGAAGACACACATGTATCTGCTGATGCATCTGAATCTGATGATACTTCTTTCTTGTATCCGAGTCCTGTTGCAAACTCCTTTACATCTAGAGGAACAGATGGTTCAAAGAAAGTTCTATCCTCCTCGTCAGGCATTGCATCATAATTGTGTCTCACAGGTGGTGGACATTTCTTGTAACCTATGCATGTGACATCCCGTTTTTCTTTCTGAACGTCAATGATGTGATCTAACACATAGCTAGAGCTCAAATAACTGTCTAGCTTGAGCTGGATCGCCTCACTTTCCGTTTTCACACAAGCCATCTCTTTTTGCATTATCTCAAGGCGAGTTATATACAAATTAATGTCAGTTTGTTTTCTGGAAACCATTTTAGTTAATTCGGTTTTATCTTTCTTTAATTTCTCAATTACCGATTTAAACTCCTTTTCATGGTTTTCATAAAACATGTTGGCTTCAGTGCATTTGGAAAGATCCACGGTTAACTTCTGATTGTGGATAAATGTCACATCATATTTCTCTTGCAAAGCCTCGTGTTTGCTTTGCAATTCACACCATTTATCATTCAACAAAACATGTTTGTCTTGCAAGTCAAACAAACTAGCTTGTAAAGCATCATGTTTGCCTTGCAACTCAGACATGTTTGCTTCTAAATCAACACATTTAACACTCAAACTATCACAATTATCACAGATAACAGCAGTGAGTTCATCGACACATACCTGACTCGATGAATTATCGACATTAGCCATAAAGGCTGAATGGAGAGAAGACGAAGAATAAGCAGCTTGATCCACCAAAATAGATCTTCTATTAATTCCTGCTGCAGCTTCCTCCAAAAGCTCATCAATATCTGCATCGATTGATGCACTTGATGTCTCACCCACATGATCATCACCTGAACTTGAGGATTCTTCATCTGAACTTCTACTATAACCAGAAGAGTCTTCATCCTCAGAAGATTCACCACCATTGGCGGAAGATTCTCCACCACTGGCGTGATTTAAAGCCTTGACAACCTCAGCAAAACACGCTGTTCCATCCGGAGCATCACCACTCAACTGGATTGACCAATCACAACCTTCATCTATTTGAACCACAAGTGCTTGGTTGGCATTTGATGGTCCTGCTTGGCCTTGGTTGTTGACAGGTATCAACGTACGCTCAGTATTCCTGTTCTGATTTTGCTGGTTGCCTTCGTTTCTGAAAGGATTCTGGTTCCCATGCTGTGCTGGCTTTGTGCATTCCCTTTTGAAGTGACCCCGTTCACCACAATTAAATCACTTTACTGCCTGCTTATCAAACCCATACTTGGTGTCTTTCTTGCTCTCCAAGCTGGTTCTGCCAGTTCTTTCCATGAAATCCTTTGCCCTCCTCACAGCACTAGCAAAGGCCCACTTGATGTCCATCAAGTCCATCTCTTCCTTGTCAATCTGCTGATAGTCTTCTTATGTCAGATTAATGTTGCCAATCTGACCTTCCACTAACCCACAGTACGCGCTCACTAAAGTGTTAAGCAGCTCCATGTGTTCCTTCGCTACTTCCACACTGACCTTTGAAAAGCTTGAAGTGTCGAGACGTACTGTATTTGGCTTTGATTGCTGACCAGCCGATGATGAGCTTCCATAACAAGCTTGTTGTTGAGCAGGAAGTGGATTCCCATTAAGATTGATTGCTACAGCAGGTGGCCGATAGACTTGCTGTTGAAGAACTGGCTGAAGAGGATTCCCATACAGATCTGTTGTTGGAGCTGGCTTGACAGGAACCTGTATCTGATTGCCATAAAGATCTGTGCTCGTGACAAATGCCGTATGAAGAGGAGCATGAGACACTGGTCTTGTAGAAGAGGTGCTGGAGGTTCCATAATACATCTCTGGATTCTGTGGAACTGGAACCTTCTTTGCCTTTAAAGTTTCTTCCTGATCCTTGTTCTCCAAAAGCTGCACGAAGTCGTTGATGTTTGTTGTAGCCAAAACCCCGTTGTATTTCAAAATCTCCAAGAAACTATTCCACTGGGGTGGCAATGCATCAGCAAACTTCTTTACTACCTCCACTGGAGTCGTCACAACCCCAAAATTACCCAACTCTGTAAGCAAGTGATAGAACCGACTTGTCATGTCTCCCAACGATTCCTTATCCATACACGTGAAGCCATCGAATTCTTTCTTGAGTAGATCGTGTCGCAGTTGACGTGTTGCTTCATTACCTACCCCTCTGGTCTTCAACGCATCCCATAATTTCTTTGTCGTCTTGAAACTGACAAATTGATGGTAGATGTCTTTGCTTAATGCTTGAGTAAGAATGGCATATGCTTTCTTTTCCAGATCATACGTCTTTTTCTGATCTTCTGGAAGATCGGCAAATGTAGCAGCAGATGAAGCGGCAACCTCTATCGTTTGATCGAAATCTGTGGTGAACCGTAACCACAACTCTGTGTTTTGACCCAACACGTATGTGTAGAACCTATCAACCCATCCCGGATACTCATTTAAATGCATCAACTTTGGAGGTCGATTCAAACTCCCGGTTTCGCTCTCGCTTAATAAAATGCTTTGAATACTAGGCGTCTGATTTGATACGAAAGCCCATTGACCGGTTGATATAGCGTTTGTTTGCGAAGAAACGGATACGGGAGATTCGGCCCACGAAGGAGATAAACTTGTATTTCTGTACTTTCCCTCATCTGGAGACGGAGTACCCCACCAACTCGGATTCATATTTGATACGTAAGAATGAGTACCTGAACAACACACTTGAAACAAACAGTTAAACCACTTTTGCAAACTTTCTGTTTAAAAATTGACAACAAAACACGACGAAACAAGTTGCACGAAACAAAAATCCGACGAAACAGGTCTTGTGATATAATGCGATGAACCATACTTCTTGAAAGATAGGCGACGAAAACAGGTAATGAAGTGATAGGCGACGAAAACAGATGTTGAATGCGATGAAACCAAAGCCCAAACAGAAGCCCAAATCTATGTTGTGCGAGCCCAGTTTTCTTGTGCGACTATCAGATCTTGTGCGAGCCTCAACCTCTTGTGCGATTACATATCTTGTGCAAATAATCAATCTTGTGCGACTGGAGCCCAAACAGAAGCCCAATTCTTGTTGCGAGCCCAGTTCTTGTGCGAGTAATCAAGTCTTGTGCGACCAACTGAATCTTGTGTGATCAATCAAAACTTGTGCGAGCTTATCAAATTGTGTGATCCAACTATCTTGTGCGACTTGTGCGACTATCAAATCATCTGACACAAGGTGAGCTTCCTTTTCAACTCAACTTTCGGCACACACCTGCTCAATGTACCAACCAAATGATGGCCTTGTAATATTTTAATCAAACAACAAGTTCCAAGACACAAACAACTTTGACAAATACTTGACCAAAATCAATCAGTTGAAAAACACCAAGAATACTTTGAAGATGATATGAATATATGAAGAACAACCCAGAAAATTTGAATTTTTCGGTAAACCGACAACTTTCCGAAACCCGATTTTGCCCGAAACTTCACCAAAAACCAAAGTTTAACATGTGAAAATGATAAACAACAAGGTTTTTATAAGAACTTCCAGCAAAACAACAAGATATTTGAAGATTTGACCAGATTTTTCAAGAAAAATAAAAACTTCAAACACCCGGAAAAACACCCAAAAACACTCGGTTTTAACAAGGAGAAGAGCCAAGGCTCTGATACCACTTGTAGGTCCAGCTAGGGGAGGATCTAGTCGCCTAATCCTTGTGTACAAACACACCCGGTTGTGCGGAATCCAACCGGAGATGCAAACCGAGATAGAACACGACAAGAACACGAGAAGGAGACCGAGACTCAATGATTAACACCAATGTATTAATACTTGAAACGGTTACAAATCAATGTTTACAAATTAATCTTTGCAAACTCTCACTAGTTCTCTCGGGTATGTGTTCTTCCTTGTGCCCTCCTTCACTCGCCAGTGTGTTCTCACCCGAAATCACTTGATTTCCTATTATATATTTTCTTCACATGTGGTTTAATATGGGGTTCGGCCCATGTGTGTTGTATCAGCCCACGGTTAAGTTCATTTGCCCATGCACGTTCATTATGTTCAAATATGCAGATTGTAGATATTAGTCAACATATGACGTGATGATGTCATGATGATGTGGCAGCGGGAACCGGCTCGCGGCGCTTCGTGCTTCGCGTGTCGAACTCTGGGGCGCACGACGGAGGAATGTCGTGACGTCGGGCTTGAGCCGAACCTAACTGGGTCGAACCGAATCGAGTCGAACCGAACCGAGTCGTGTCCACATAATATGTATCAACATGAATTGTTGGTGTTTATGTGCTTGCTAAAGGGTTGATGTAACTAGAGTCGTATCAACCAAATTGAGAGCCTAAATAATATTTAGGCTTTTAAGGAGCTAATCTAATCACAAGCGTACTTTGAGTTTTCAAGTTTGAGTCTCTTCCTTTCACAAGCGGACTCCACCGTTTCTCTCAACTCTGATTGCCACATAGGCTATTTGCTTAAGTTTGCTTGTGAGATAAGCGAATTGTCAAACTTAAAAAGTCATAGTCTGCTTGTGGAAGGAGCGGACTCCCCATAAACCAAATAAGTTTTAAAAATCACCCGCAAACCAGATCAGATTCACTTTTATATAGTTTAGTACTTCCCATTGGAATAGTTTTTTATTTATTTTATTATAAACAATAACGATAATAGTTTTATTTATATTATGTACCTAAATTTATAAAACTTTAACGTAAGATTTATTCTAAAATGTTGAACTATGAGTAAATAATAATTTATTTACGTATTATGGTATTTTGTATGGTTTAAAAAATAAGTGGGACTGTATATTAAAAATATAACAATTTAAAGTTTAGTTGAGTTCTCATTTTTCATATGCAAGATGAATTTACCTTGGTTTATTTATTTTAGAATTTAAGTAACAAGAACTCATCAAGGGATATTTATCCCTCAAGACTTTCTACCTTTACTTGCATACTAAGAGTTCATGGAAGACCACTAGTAATCGAAACTGTACTAGTGATATAAACCTAAGAGTTCATGGAAACCACTAGTAATCGAATGACTGTACTAGTGTCAACATAAAGTTAATCTCTTGTGGGTAACCCATCGCGAAGCATAAGTGATGCGGGCCCAAGTGTGGAGGAGCGGGCTATCTTGTATTTGGAGGCCCAAGATCGTGTAACAAAAGGGGCTTCACTAAAATGGCTCTAACTTGGGCTACGGGGGTCCGTTTTGGGCGTGCGACCAGGCGAAATGAACATGAGAACGAGCTCCATCTTGCTGCAAACGGCCTACAGCGGTTTGGGTCAGCGTCTGGGCCAAAAAACGCTTATTTCTATTAGTTATTTACGTTTTTATGTTTTTTTGGAAGTGTTTTGGGCATTTTGTTTTTGGGCTTGTGTTTGGCCCATTGTCTTTTTGAGGCCCATTTCGAATTTCTGTTCCTATTTATATGTTTCTCTAGTAATTTGAAAGATTAGACTTGAATTTTGAATTAACTCATTTTCACTTCAAATTTTGTGCCATTTGGGTTGAATTTTGGGGGTTGGGGAAGAACTACACGAGTATTCGCAGAATCAATATGTTTGATCTTTGTTTTCGTAACACACACTATATCAATAAGGCTGCCTCAACTCGTGCCCTATTGATTGGTTGCCAGCTTCTAAGGCATTCGGTCTTTATACTGTTTTACATTTGGGACATCCGGTCTCTCTTCTGTTATACAAAAGTATAGATCTAGTTTGACCTGGCGTCTTAGTGCGTTTACCCAAACCCTTATGAGAAAATGAAAAAGACAATTTGCTCGTAATATGAATCTCCATAATCTCTATATAAGTGCTCTTCGCACACTCATACCTGATTTTGGCCCTTTTCTCCCTAGTCTGATTTTGTCCTCTTTGCTTGTACGTTGGTACAGACCTGAGACACAATGTCTGAAATCCTATGCATGCCTTGATATGGGAATGTGCATTAGCATGTGCGGTCCTTTAGATTGATTTAACACATCCAGTAGTACTACTCAGAAGAAGATCATGCGGGAGTTTAGATGGACAAAATATTGGTAATCGTCGTGCAGCTTTGCACTTTAGGATCAAGACGATGGTAGAAGGGTATTTCCTTAGCAGCTGATCAATGAATGGGATATGTGCAACCATTCACATCTCAGTTGGAGAAGGCAAAGTTGTGTCCTCACTTGAGATTCTTTATGCAGGTTCTTATTTAATGCATGTCTCCATGTCGAGGAGGCTACAACGACTGCAATCGAGTTATTTAGTCAGAAATGGTTAGTGGCCCTAGTATTGAACAAGAGATACAACTTTACAAATCTAATCTTCAGCACCTAATCAACAACATTCATTCCCATAACAAGTTTGTGTTTTCCCAAGATTCGTGCAGATTGAAGCCGATAATCAAGAACAACCGGTGATCTGGTTTTGGGCCGCTCGTTTTTATTATGTTTTCTAGTTTGGTCGAACAATTATGTCTTTTATGTTTTATTTGGTATTTTTCGATTTGGGCCAAAGGCCATAAACATTGGGTTATTAGTTAGAGTCCATTAGGGTTAAATATGGTAATAGTATTGGGCTTGTTATGGAACGGTGTGAGTGAAGGGTTATAACCGTACAAATAGTTTCTAGGGGATCGACACATCCCTTCATGCAATCGACACACCCTTTTAAACACACCTGTTCATCAAGTATAAGTAGGGTTTCAAAACATTCAGTTATTGTATCCAAGTTTCATACGTACAAGTTTCAAGTTCATGTTATTCAAGTTCTAGTTTCGGGTAGTTGTTTTATTCAATTCTTGTATTTTCATTTAAAGATGAAGTGGTGTGATGGCTGTGGAGATTTTATGTATATGTGTGATCATCGTTCTTCTCGGACCGATTGGTCCTTGGAACCCATTAACCTTGATACCAACATTGGTATAAGAGCCAAGGGTTCGGTGAAAACCGAGAAGGATGATGGTGGTTCTGGAGATCGTCAGGATAAAGAAAATCGGTTGGTGCCAATTTTGGTTATGAGAGGATGAACGCTGGAAAGTGCGGCCAGGGCTGCAACAAAGGGAAGTATGTTGCGCAGGGGAAGCCATCTTCGCGTTCGTGGAAATCACTTATCAAGGACTTTCCCAAGACGAAGGTTCCAAAGGGTTTCGTTAAGAAGTTTGGTCGTAAGAGAAGTGCACCGGTCGGGAGACCGAGAAAGGCCGGGATTCGCTGTTTCATGCGTAAAGTTCTATTTGTCCGAGTGATGTGCACAAAATGCAACATATAAATTACATCAATTATGGCATAAAACTAACCCTTTTTTAGTACTAATGTTGGAAAAAGTGTGCTTTTGTCTTCCTTTTGTATTTTCAGGATTAAATGAGCTCAAATAAACAAAAGAAGCAAAAAGACAGCTAAATCTAACATAAATACAAGAAAAGGAACAAAAGTGGCATGCCCGACCTCCCGACAGCATCTTCCCAAGCAAATTAAAGAAGACAGAAGACTGAACACGCCCCGTGCTCAGTGAGCACGGGGCCGTGACCAAATGTCAGCAGAAAAGACAAAGTTATAGAAGCTTCTGTTGCCCACCACGGGGTCGTGCCTAGCGGACACGGGGGCATGGTCAACTTCCTGCAGACGCATTTAATGAAATTGCGAATTTCAATTAATGAAGAGAGAGACGCGGATGGACACGGGGCCGTGCCCAACGGACACGGGGCCGTGCCTGAGCTTCTGTTTAGCCTATAAATAGGAGTGTTTGGAGCTCTTGCAACTCATCCCTTGGCACACCACCTCTCTCACACTTCACCCACCACCCACCACCCACCACCATCACAACACCATCATCCACCACCATCATTCATTGTCCATCATAGAGTGTGTGAGTCGTCTCGGGATCCAAGATTGATCGTAAGAGTTCTTGATAATCAAAGGCCATGTTTGCCTAAGTCTCTTACATCACTTGGTGAAGACAAGTGTTTAGTGTAATACTTTTTATTTTTAATCTTTTGCACTTTTTAATTGGTTTTGTATTAATGACTTTAATTACTAGTTTCTTATGTTGAAGGTTATTCTTCCTTATCGTTTGTCCATGGTGTCTTGGCATTATTTTACTGTCTATATAAAATACAAGATTTTCACCATTCATATCTCCACAGTCTATATGGAGGTATGTTGGCTACCTGGTCGGGGGTTAAGGGAACTGTTTGGTAAGAGTCTTGCCATTGTTCAGTGTATAGATCCTGCAAAGGACCTGGGTCAAATTTAGAAGGACCTCCTTCAATACCCAAAGGTATTGGATGGCGGGGGTCCAAACTCTTTGATCCCCTCATAAGTTAAACTACTATTAAAACTTTAACCCGGCTACTTAGGACTGTATCCCTGCTGACTCAGACTACTTAGTCGAGGGTAACGTCGCCTTCAAAAGAGAGGCCTACCACATTATGCATTAATAACTTAATTAATTATCTTTCAATAATCCGACCCTTTAGGATTGTATCCTTGCTGACTCAAACTATTGGGTCGAGGGTAATGCCGCCTTCAAAAGAGGGGCCTACTACAATAACTAAGATAATCCCTTAAAGAAGTGCAAAAGTGCAAAAATAATCAAAGGTTACACTACACATGAGTCGGATCCAAGTGATTCATCTTGTCTATCTGTTTTATTTTTATTTTTCAGCATTTTAGTTAGTTTTATTTTCTTAGTTTAAAAACCTTTTTCTAACATTTTGATTGATTAGACGTTGAGGATAAACCGGTACTAAAAGCTCTTGTGTCCTTGGACGACCTCGGTATCTTACCAACACTATACTACGTCCACGATGGGTGCACTTGCCCATATGTGTGTTTAGTGTTAGTAAATATTGTGTTTTATAAATTTAAAACTTGGCTAAAAAGTGTAAAAAGGGCTTAAAATATACACCTAAAACATATACACACTTACGCACATCACCGAGTAAGTACGTTAACCTTACCCCATTACCCGTAGAAAATGATTAATTAGTTAATGATACTTGCGGAGGAAGTTCGGATTCAATTTGGGTACTGGATCCAAGTTTTAAGATACACATGACCGAGAATAGGAGGGTGTTCAAATGTTTTAAGAGGCATTTTGGTGTGACGACGAATGATAAGAAGAAAGAATTTTCATTCGTTCATGGGGTTGGTGAAGTTAAGCTACCGATGGATGGAAAAAGTAAAACTATACCGTGTGTTAGTTACGTTCCGATTTTAAGCCTAGAGCAATTGTTGTTTCAAGGAATTAAAACGGTTACTACCGTGATACTTGTGTTTTAAAGAAAATGTTCGGTAGTCATGCGAAAGGGTTTGGTGTTTTTGAGAAAAAGTTGGAAATAGAATTGGAAGAGGAGTATCTAGACAAGTTCTATGAGGGTCTAGATGTAAAAAACGAGCACCGTTAGGATAAAGAAAAGCTCAAAGAATATGTTGAAGGGTATTATGAGAAAGAGTTCGAGATAGAGTGTCACACCCTGATATTTCCACGTTTCACCGGTGGGCCCGGTGGGGGATAATCGTGACGTAGTTGGTAACATTACAGTCAAACAACACAATATTTAAATGCACAGCAGAAGCAAAAGATAGATATGTTTCAACCGAATATAATTGTAATATCAAGTATCACAACAGTTGAAAGTAATCCACAGGTGGATCAAAATAAATAGGAAACATTGTTCAACAGTTTTGACATCCAAGCTTGCGAGACTTATTGTGGACGCTAGGAGAAAGCCAGCCTAGTTCGCGTAGTACCTGCACTTAACCTTTTTGGGAAAATACGTCAGTTTACACTGGTGTTCAGTAGCCCGATCCGTAGACCAGGTTAAAGATCAATAGACATGGCACAAACTTTCTATAACTTGGGATAATTATTGAATATAATCTTGTAAAAGAATTACATGTTTCTTGTGCGTTCAGTAGCCCGATCCGTAGACCAGGTTAAAGATCAATAGACACACCACATTATTTATTTATGCACTGACGGGTGTACGCCTACACCCTGTGCTCAGGTCGTGGCCATCTCGTGAGATGATGCCAAGGATATCCGGGACATGGTCATTAACCCCCAAAGGCTTTAAGCAAACAACACATTTCAGAACGGAGCATATTAATGATTTAACCTCTATTCGGTTAAAGATTCAATGCAGGACCAAGCGGTATTTTTATATACCGTACCCCAAGCCCGTATAAGGGAAATTAAGTTAAAAGTATTTACCTTTGCAAGTATCAATCACAATTAGGAAGTGCGTGTAGCTTTTACCGGGTCTCCTATTCTGGAACGAAGGTTTGTAATAACCTATTAGAATCCTAACGGGTCTTTAATTAAGCCGAAACTTAGACCGGTTAGTTTTAACGAAAGATACGGTTCGAACGCATGATTAAGCGAAGACCGGAATAGAATGTGATTTAGACCCGGCAAGTTCGAAGACTTGTATAATATGGGTAATCTAACCACATTCTGGATTTTGAGATAAAAACGACAAGGTTTGACCCGTTTCGGCTAATTTATGCAAACTAGTTACATAAACCGTACCGAACGCGTAAGAAGCGTAACGGGTAACCGTAAGAGTCCTATACAGGTTTCCTAAGTCAATATGCTTTAAATATATTGTGATATCAGTAGGATATCTCCCATTATGCCCGAAACGAGTTTAATCTCATATTAAGCCCCGTAAGGGTATTTTGGTCATTTTTAAAGGTTATAAAAGAGTTTAAATGAAGTTCTGAGATTCGGGTCTGAATACATCAGCAAAATAACTTATTTCAATAGGTCATATCAGTTGATAATAAGTCTTATGTGACAAAAATGGTTTTTAAACCCATACTAGGTGTTTAATACGCGTAAAAAGCCTTTTTAAGCGATTTCTGGGTTACACCGGAAATCCGAGTTTTCTGATCAGGTTATAAAGTTCAAAATACCACATTTATTACATAAAATCAGTAGCAATTGGATTGGTGTCAAAATACTATGTAGAACTCATTTTATAACCAAAAAGGGTATAATCGGTATTTACCGAATCAACGCCATAACCTTGGGTTATGAGCAAGTTAAAAATAATTAAAAATCTTCATAAATCTCAAAATATTATATTACATCAGTGGGAAAAGGTTTGGTGCTAAAAGTTGGGTTTAGATAGGCTTTATGCTAATTGCGCCGTTTAATTAACAAAAGTTTCTTAATTGCGCTATTTAGCATAACTCCTATTCTGGACCTCGAATTGTTATGAAACTTTAGGGATATGTTTATAAATCAGTAACCAAGGTTATTCTCTTCTCACATATCCAAAGTTCTTGTTTCATGGTCAAAAGGGCATATTGGTCAACATTAAGCATTTAACGGAAACGTGCATATGGAATAAACAAACAACGAACCAATCAGAGAGGGTTATACCATCATGTAACTTGGTCCTAAGGAAGCTCTAAGGCATATCTAAGGCATACTAAATCGGGTCAGAACTGAAGTCAAAGCAAAAGTCAAAGTTTTGCGACTTTCGGTTCCGAACAGGTCAAAACATAAAATTGTCAGACCAAACAAGCTTAGACCAGTTCTTATACTTATTACCAAGTTACAAGAGTGATAAAATAGGTTACATGTCTTCCACATTGTTAATTATGCGTTAATTCGAAAATTAGCATTCTGTTGACTTTTTCTAAACAACTTTGACCCGACATTTGATCTGGTTAGAATGGGAATCAGAGGGTGCCCTTTTAAGGGTTTAAAGCCCACATGATTACCAACTTACAACTACCTTCAATTCGACTAATCACTGGACCATTAATGATTAATCGCTAAGTCAAACGTTAATTACGACGGTTTGACTTTTAAGCTAATAACTAAGTAAAACTCAATTAGGGAAGGTTAAGCATACTTACAGAAGTCCTATGCACTAATAGGGATGCTTGGGGACCGTTCTTATGCTCCAGGAAGCTCCAAGAAAACAGATGAAAGGTGTGATCAAATGTTGCAACATGAAGGGCCTTTTATATTGTTCTTGAGGCCTTGTGATCATGACAACTAAGTCTAGCATTGTTCCCAGATCATTTACAAGTGCCCCTAATGCCTAGGAATAGTTAGGGGTCGCCCATGGATGAGAAAATATCTTACCAAGTCGGTTAAAACATTTATAATCGCCAACAGCCAACTTTCTGTCGCTGGGCACTCCTTACGGACCGTAAGGCAGGACCTTTACGGTCCGTAAGCCTTTACCAGAAGGCAAAAAAATTTAACCTTCCAAGCTTCGAACATGCAACTTTCATAGTATGTTTTTGAGCTAGGAATTGTCAGTATGAGGCCTTTAACCCATGCTTGATCAGTTATGTCTACCCTATCTTGCAATATTATTGGTTTGGTCAATAATGGAATTTATAAACGAAGATTTATCATGCATTATTTCATAGGATCCATTCTTGCCAATTTGGAATCCATTATTACTAGAAATCACCGTATTTAAAGGTATACTAGATGTTTATTATCATGTTAGGGTCCTGGGATTTATAATGAAGTCGTTCAGAGGTATAAATTAACATGTCGACATGTTCAAAAATCCTGCCATACATCTTTAACTAAATCCGGGTTTATAACACTTTTGTCGTACATAACACGTGTCGTTATTGATTTAACACAAATTTTCGAGGTGTTACATCCTCACCCCCTTAAAAGAAATCTTGACCTCGAGATTTACTGAAACAACTGAGGGTATTTCTCTTTCATTTTGGACTCTACCTCCCACGTATACTCGGGACCTCTACGGGCATCCCATTTTACCTTTACAATAGGCACATGCTTCCTTTCAAGCTTCTTACCTTGTCGATCCTCGATCGACACAGGTTTTTCAACAAACTTCAAGCTCTCTTCTATGTGCACATCCGTGTGCGGTATCACTAGTGATTCATCAGCGAAACACTTCTTCAGATTGCAGATGTGGAACACATTGTGAATACCACTGAGCTCTTCAGGTAATTTTAACTTATAAGCAACTGATCCAACACATTCGATGACCTCGAATGGTCCTATGTATCTCGGGCTTAACTTACCTTTCTTTCCAAATCGCATCACTCCCTTCCAGGGTGATACTTTAAACAACACTTTATCACCTACCTTGAATTTTAGAGGTTTACGCTTTTGATCTGCGTAGCTTTTCTGCCTATCCCTGGCAGCTTTCAGGCGGTCACGAATCTGGACAATCTTGTCCGTCGTTTCAAAGACTATTTCCGGTCCTGTCAGTTAGACATCTCCAACTTCAGCCCAACACACGGGCGTTCTGCACTTTCTACCATACAAGGCTTCGAAAGGCGCAGCCTTGATGCTGGTATGATAGCTATTGTTGTACGAGAACTCGATTAATGGCAGGTGGTTATCCCAATTACCACCTAAGTCAATCACACATGCACGAAGCATGTCTTCCAAAGTTTGGATAGTACGCTCACTCTGCCCGTCCGTCTGAGGATGGTAAGCCGTACTGAAATTTAAGCGCGTGCCCAAAGATTGTTGGAAACTTTTCCAAAAATGAGATGTGTATCTAGTATCTCTGTCAGAGATAATAGACACAGGTACGCCATGTAGAGATACAATCTTATCTACGTATAGTTGGGCTAACATGTCGGAGCTATAGGTCTCCTTAATGGGTAGGAAATGTGCTGATTTAGTCAGTCTGTCTACGATCACCCATATCGTATCATTTCCTTTCCTTGTCTTCGGCAACTTGGTGATGAAATCCATCGTCACCATTTCCCACTTCCACTTGGGAAGTTCAGGTTGTTGCAGCAAACCTGACGGCTTCTGATGTTCAGCTTTGGCTTGCGCACATGTCAAACATTTAGCTACATAGGTAGCTATAGACTTCTTCAAGCCTATCCACCAAAAGTTTGCCTTCAAATCCTGGTACATCTTGTCAGCTCCAGGATGAACGGAGTATTTGGAACTGTGAGCTTCCTGGAGGATAACATCTCGAAGTCCTCCATAAACTGGAACCCATATTCGTCCATTTAACCTTAGAATTCCGTCCTTGCCACAGGATAACTGTTCTTCAGTTACTCCTAGCTTTTCGTTAGGGTAGTTAGCTTCCAGCACAACTTCTTTCTGTGCAGCTAATAACCTTTCATTCAAACTATTCTTTATCTCGATGCTCTTGGCATTGATTCTTATAGGCTTCACCCTTTCCTTTCGACTCAAGGCATCAGCGACTACATTTTCCTTGCCAGGATGGTATCTTATCTCACAATCATAATCATTCAAAGTTTCCATCCATCGTCGCTGCCTCATGTTCAAATCCTTTTGGTTAAACAGATGCAGGAGACTCTTATGATCAGAATAGATCACACACTTGATGCCATATAAATAGTGTCTCCATAGCTTCAGTGCGAATACAACGGCACCCAATTCTAAGTTATGGGTGGTGTAATTCTTTTCATGCACCTTTAACTGACGTGAAGCATAGGCAATAACCTTGCCTTTCTGCATAAGCACACATCCCATCCCGGTGTGTGATGCATCACAATATACTACAAACTCTTCTATTCCATCAGGCAATGTCAACACAGGTGCATTGCTTAGCTTCTTCTTAAGGATATCAAAGGCTTCTTGTTGCTTCGGTCCCTAGCCGAACTTAATTTTCTTCCTAGTCAGAGAAGTTAGGGGTGCAGCAATCCTTGAAAAATTTTCAATAAAACGCCTGTAATATCCTGCCAGCCCCAAGAAGCTACGAATTTCTGTGGGTGTCTTAGGCTCTTGCCAATTCATGACAGCTTCCACCTTAGCGGGATCCACTTGGATACCACGCTCACTAACCATATGTCCAAGGAATTGGACTTCTCGAAGCCAAAATTCACACTTCGAAAATTTGGCGTAAAGCTTATCCTGTTGAAGTAGTGAAAGAATACATCGAAGATGCTTCTCATGATCAGCTTGGTTCCTTGAGTAGATGAGGATGTCGTCAATGAAGACGATGACAAATTTGTCCAAGTATGGTTTACAGGCACGATTCATGAGATCCATGAATGTCGCTGGTGCATTAGTGAGCCCGAAAGGCATCACTAGGAACTCGTAGTGACCATAACGGGTCCTAAATGTAGTCTTGTGTACGTCTTCATCTCTAACCTTCAGTTGGTGATAGCCTGACCTCAGATCGATCTTAGAGAAGTAGCTTGCCCCTTGAAGTTGATCGAACAGATCGTCGATCCTGGGCAATGGATACCTATTCTTGATAGTGACCTTGTTAAGCTCACGGTAATCGATGCACAGGCGCATCGATCCATCCTTCTTCTTGACAAATAAGATTGGTGCTCCCCAAGGAGACGAACTAGGTCTAATGAAACCTTTGGCTAGCAATTCATCCAGTTGTGTTCTCAATTCTTTCATCTCTGTTGGTGCCAACCTATAAGGCGCCTTTGCTACTGGTGCTGCTCCAGGGATAATGTCAACTCTGAATTCTACTTGTCTCTCTGGTGGTAAACCAGGTAGTTCTTCAGGAAAAACTTCAGGGTATTCAGAAATGACAGGGATATCCTTAATCTTGGGTTTCGGCTCATCGATAGTCACTTGTGCCATGTAGATGACACAACCCTTCTTCAAACACCTAGAGGCCTTGAGCATAGTCACTTGCTCAGGCAGTCCATACTGGGTATCTCCCTGAATGGTAAGTGATTCACCAGACGGAGTCTTGATCACCACTTGCTTCTTATTGCTGACAATTTGGGCCTGGTTATGAGATAACCAGTCCATACCCAAAACTATGTTGAAACCGGCTAACTTCAAAGGAAGTAGGGACAAAGGAAAAGACTGGTTCTTAATGGATATGAAACATCCCTCTAATATGGTTGAGGCAGTTTCTAAGGTGCCATCTGCTAATTCCACCTCATACTTCACACTTAAGGTTTTGACAGGTAAATTCAGCAATTTGCAAAACTTATTATCTACGAAAGATTTATCAGCTCCTGAATCAAAAAGCACTCTTGCATAGACATCATTTATGAGAAAGGTACCTGTGATCACGTTATCGTCCTGCACAGCTTCCTTTGCGTCCATTCTGAAGACCCTAGCATTGGTCTTCTTTCCTTCATCAGCTTTCTTTGCATACTTTGGGCAATTTGTCTTAATGTGCCCCTTTTCATTGCAACTGTAGCACGTTGCGTCTTTCAGTTTCTTGCACTCCAGGGTCTTATGTTCCGAAGATTTGCAAATCCTACAAGGTCTCGACTGAGATTGGGATTTTGAGTCAAGTCTGCACTTCCCAAAGTGGTATTTCTGATGTAACACCTCGAAATTTTGCGTCCAATAATGTATTGACACGTGTCATAAGTTTACATGTGGTATTAAATACTAATTAAAGGACTAAAGTTGACAAACATTGGAAGTGTGTAAATTCGAGGGTTAAAAATGTCAACAAGAGATAAATATGCTGTATAGTAACCCTAAATGATGCTCGTACCTTCACACGAATGAATCATGGGTCGTACGGAACGAATTATGGAAGAAAGTGAGGAATTACAAACTACAGGGGTCAAATGTGTCAACATGTTTAAGTTATACCTCTGAGTGACCTTTGGGCCTACCCGAGGCTTTGTAATGGTAAATTATACTCACTAGAATGCGCGATATAAATTTCGCGAAGTTCCGATTCAAAACGAGAAAGTTATGATCGAATTCGTTAAAAAGGGTTAAAAGCGTCAAACTTTGAAAGTTAAGACTTTTCGGGTAATAATAAATTAACCAAGGTTTAATAAGTTGGGTAAAAGTTCCGAGGCCCTTATTCGTAAATAAACGAGGCCTAAAACGCAAAGTTACCCCTTCGAAACCGAAAGGCCAGGGCAATAATTACAAAAGATTTGAAAATCTTGGAAATTAAGCTTCAGGCGGGCCGCGTTAAAGAATTGATGGAGCTTACGCGGGCCGCGCGGGCAGTGTTGATCCGGGCTCTGACAATAGGATTCAGGCGACCCACGTAAAGGTAGGCTGACCTCTTACGCGGGCCGCGTCAGCCCTCCAGATGCAGAAAATGCGGACAGGTTCACTGTTTGCTGTTTTAACCGACTTAGAATGCCATTATGAGAGCATAGGCGCCCCCCTAAACGACCCCTAGCACTCAGGGACACTTGGTGATCATCCAAGAGCACTTGTAGCACTTGTTGTCATGATCTAATTCATCCAAGATTGCTATAAAAGGCCATTCATGTTGTAACAATTGTTCACACCTCATTTCTTCACTCCTGGAGCTTTCTGGAGCACAAGAGCCCTCTCTAAGCATCCCTGGTCATTCACTAAAACTTCAGTAAGTGTGCTTGATCTTTCTTAATTAAGTTTTGCTTAGTTTTAGCCCAAAAGTCAATCCGTCGTAATTAACGATTGACTTTATGATAAATCACAAATGGTCCCGTGGTTTGTCGAATCAAAGGTAGTTATATGTTGCTAATCATGTGGGCTTTAAACCCCAAAAAGGGCACCCTCTGATTCCCATTCTAACTAGTCCGAATGTCGAGTCAAACTTGCTTAGAAAAAGTCAACAGAATGCTATTTTGCGATTTTATGCATAATCAGTAATGTAGATGCGTGTAACCTGTTTTAACACTCATATAACATGATAGTAAGTATATTAACTAGTCTAAGCTTGTTTGATCCGACCATTTACTGTTTAGACCCGGTTCGGAACCGAAAGTAGCAAAACTTTGACTTTTGCTTTGACTTCAGTTCTGACCCGTTATGGTATGAATTAGATATGCCTTAGGACTCTCTTAGGACCAGGTTACATGATGGTATAACCCTCTGTGACCGGTTCGTTGTTTGTCCGAGTCTTTAGCGCATTTCCGTTAAATGCTTAAAAGTTGACCGTAACGCCCTTTTAACTTTAAAATGAGAATTTTGGACATGTGAAGGGACAATAACCTTAGTTACTGACTTCTAAACATGTCCCTAAAATTTCACGTCAATCCGAGGTCTAGAATAGGAATTATGCTAAATAGCGCAATTACGGAAACTTTAGTAATTAAACGGCGCATTTAGCATAAAGCCTACCTAAACCCAAATTTCGACACCAAACCTTCTACACACTAATGTAAAATAATATTTTGAGATTTTTAAAGATTTTTAATTATTCTTAACCTGCTCATAACCTGCGGTTATGGCATCGGTTCGGTAATTACCGAATATACCCTTTTCAGGCATAACTTGAGTTCTACACGGTATTTTGACCCGATTCCAGTTGATACTGATTTTAAATAATAAATAGATTATTTTGGACTTTATAAACTGTTTGGAAAACTCAGATTTCCTGTAGAACTCAGAAACCTCTTTTATAATATTTAAAGTGACCGAAATACCCCTACGGGGCATTTATTGGATTTAAACTCATTACGGGCATTATGGAAGGTATCTTACTGATACCACAACCTCTTTAGAGCATATTAACTTAGGAAACCTGTGTAGGACTCTCACGGTTACTCGTTACGCCTTTTGCGCGCACGGTTCGGTTTATGTAACTAGTTTACATAAACTAGCCGAAACGGGTCAAACCTTATCATTTATACCTCAAAATCCAGAGTGTGGTCATTATACCCATAGAAAACAAGTCTTCAAACTTGTTGGGTCCAAACCACATTCCATTCCCGGTTTTCGCTATTCACGCGATTAAACCGTGTATATCCTTTGAAACTGACCGGTCTAAGCTAAGGCTAAATTAAAGACCCGTTAGGATTCTAATAGGTTGTTTAAACCTTCGTTCCAGAGTAGGAGACCAGTAAAAGATACTTGCATTTGTTTATTAAGGATATTACTTGCTCAGGTAAATACTTTTAACTTATTTTCCGTTATACGGGCTTGGGTTACGGTATTTAAAATACCGCTTGGTCGGGCAATTGACCCCAACTCATTAGTAGTTGGGAATTATCAATGTGACCCGTTTAAAATTGGTTTTGTTGGCTTTACACCTTTGGGAGCTTAATGACCATGTCCCGGATATCCTTGGCATCATTTTACGAAATGGCCACGACCTCGACACGCGGGTGTAGGCGTACACCCGACAATGTGTCTATATTATTAAAGGTATAACCGTTGGTTTTCCCGCCACGGCTTTATGCTTTGTGGCGTGTCTATTAACCTTAAACCCGGCACGACCCGGGCGACCGAACGCATAGTGAACATGTAATTCTTTTACAAGATTTAATTGATAAATTATCCCAAGTTATAAAGAGTTTGTGCCTTGTGCATTCAAATCAATTTTATTAAACATTTTTACAAAAGTGTCGGTTGAATGTATTTACCAGTGTAAACTGACGTATTTTCCCCAAAAGATTAAAGGCAGGTTCTGTATGAAATAGGCTGGCCACTCCTTAAGCATCGTTAGAGTCTCGCAAGCTTGGGATGCCATATCTGTTGAACAATACTTATATTTTTATTTTGATCCCCTGTGGATTATATTCAACTATTTGTGATACTTGGATATTGCATTTAATGGTTGGAATATATCTATCTTTATGCTTCCGCTATGCATTTAAATATTGTGGTTTGACTATATTGTTGCCAACTATGTCACGGTAATCACCCACCGGTGAAACACATGGAAATCGGGGTGTGACAGGTTGGTATCGGAGCCAACGTTGAGTGAATTAAACACTATCCTTATGTGTTTAATCTCAATGACACAATTGCACATACTTGAGTCTAGACAAGAACATAGGACAAATTCGAATTTGTTATTCCAGTTTGTCTTTTATTGTTTATGGTGATTTAAAGAATTGTTGAGCAGGAAATATGCCACCAGCAATTAGAAGAGGAGGAAGAGACAAAGGGCCGATCACTACTCATAATGATCACGAGGCCGGACCTTCAAACATGCGAGCTCCTTCCAGCACGAGGAGCGAAGAACCTCAGAGACGTAGAAGAAACCCTCTTTGAGCCAGCAAGACGGTCCACCTCACACAGTTCGACACCTTCATAGCGTCACTCTTTTGGACCAAATTCGGAGAACGATTCCAGTAACCCTCAACCTTCGTTTATACCTCTCCAGCGATCTGCATCGCACCGTTCCTATGGCGATCCTACTCCTTTCTTCCAAGGCCAGTTCAACCCGGCTGATTATGTCCAAGAACCAATAGGTTATAACCCTTTAGGACCCGAAGACCATGTTTCCGAGGATAATGCTGTAGATATGGACGAAGACACGAATCCCATAGAACCTGCAAGAGGTACTCCCAACCATCCTATCGAGATCTCTGATGGGTCATCCTTTCATGGAACACCCTATCAAGGTCCCGACAGTTACCAGGCGAGGTTTAACCAGTGTGATTGGTACTTCACACCCTCTCGCCACTTCTCGCCTCATGAGCAGCAGCAGCAACAGGATCCTTCCGAGGATTCGCGTTTCGTGGCAGTTACGCCACCGCCTCCACCGCCACCAGTTCAACAAGCACCTCCTGATCCGCCAAGGCATAGGAGATCAGGCGAGCGGATGTCTACCCGAGGAGGGGAATTCCACTTTAGTACCCCTCGCCACTCGAGTGCAAGTCACTTTCCGCCAGTGCCTGAAGAACCACAGTTAGGGGAACCTTCGGGTCACCCTGCAGAGGTGAATTCTGCACCAGTTGCACCACCTCTGCCACCATTCGGCAATGACAATCCGATACCAGCGTACGTCGGTTCCACCGCATACAACCCGTTTGAGCAGCCGACTCACACGCACTACAACTATAATTACGATGCCGACCCATACGTGGTAGCGGCCAATTACAACGCCCTCCATCCCGGCAGACCTTATGGGGATCCTTGGGGATTAGGATACGCAGCTCATGGGTATCCAGCACCTCCTAGGCCTCCGGTTCAGCAGCCGTCACAGCAGCCGCGTTTTTCTCCACCGGAGCAAGAAGAAATCCTCCACCGTCTAAACCTAGTGGAACGAGACTTTGAGCAAGAACGTAAAAGTAATCGTGGATTCCTCAAAGGCCTAGAAAACCTACTAAAAGGGAGGAAGAAACGAGATCATTAGTCTCTTTATGTACTATAGTATTTACTATTACAATCAAGTCCCTGCGAGGACATTTGTTTTGAGTATTTTAGTCCCTACGTGGACATTTATTATGTTTAGTCCCTGCGTGGACAATTTCCTTTCAGTCCCTGCGTGGACTTATCTTTTGTCCCTGTGCGGACATCTATCCTTGTATTTGGTCCCTGCGTGGACTTGTTTTCTGTAAACCTCTGCGTAGGTATTTGTTTATTGAAAGTCTCGTTTAGGGCAGTGTGTAATCATTATTATGATTAATGGAATGTTAAGTTTATGAATTTCATTATTGTCATTATATACATTATTATATTAAATAAATTAAAAATCATTCCTTTTAAATTAATCTGCCTACTAAATAAAGAATCTTAAGGGTAAAACCTAGCCTAGTGTCATTATAAGACCCGACCAAGATGGTAAGACCTGATTAAAAGATTCAGATTCCTGTTAACCTCTGTAAACATGTTAACGTTCTTGGCAGATGTGATTCGTTAAAATCGCACGCGCCATTCTTATATAAGAATCCTTCAAAGGATTCCAAAACCTGAATTAAATTCTTATATAAGAATCCTTCAAAGGATTCCAAAACCTGAATTAATGAGTTATAAATCATTGGGTTAAAACATCCATTAGTGATGTAGTGCCTACGGGCCATACTTATTGTCATATAAGACAAGAGGCAGCCGTAGTCTATGACTCCCTGTTAGAAAAGGTAAAAGAACTATAGTTCAAACCTTCATGCCTTGATTCTCTGTAATCCCGGCTTATAAAATATAAAACGTCCTTGTGACTAGGCTTTTGTGCCGCTAGCAATATTGTTATAATTAGGAATAAGTTATATTCAAATCCTAAATAAAAGTGAGTAACAAATTAACCAGATATGGCTTATGTTTACCATGGTTAATGAATTGCCATAAAAGACAATTCCATGATAAACTCCTAAATAAAATTCTGTCATATTCTTTGTAGCAGATCAAGACCTCCATGGCAGACCCAAATGAAGTTAATAGTCATTCAAAAGAGGATGACAATGATAACGCCCAAATTCATGTAACAGGCGCTGAATTGAAAGCTCTAGTAGACGGCGCTGTTAAGGCAGCCTTGGATCGGCAGTACGAAGAATACACCGAGTCTCGAAGCAGAACCCTATCTACACCACACTCAAAGCCAAGAACCCATTCCAAATCTCACAGCAAACCACCCTCGACCCCGTCTAAGCCTAAGAAGGATGACGATCGACACTCATCAAATGAGAATAGTGTCCACCCTAAGAAAAAGGTGGTCGATGACGCACCTCGCGCCAGGGGTTGCACGTATAAGTATTTCGTTTCTTGCAAACCCTGAGATTTTACTGGGGAAAAGGGCGCGGTGGATTGTATGACCTGGTTAGACGAAATTGACACAGTTGTGGACATAAGTGGTTGTTGTAGATCCCAAAACGAATCCGGATCACAGTGGTTGGTTGTTTTAACCCATAACACCTATTGATTAGGTGTTTGAGATATGAAAAGTTAAGAAAGATCAAAGATGAAGGTGAAGCTAATGGATTAATGAATACAACAAGTGTTGTATTGAATCCAAACAATAAGATATAACAATAAAACACCTTGGATATCTGATTTGAGCACAAGATCAACACAAGAAAGTAACAACACCAATATTCATTTAAGAGCCAAAAGCTTGAGTTTGTTACAAGGCATGAGCTATATATAGTGTTCCTGATCAGCCAGCAAATTTATAAATTTGCTGGAATCTTATCTACACTAGGTCAGGAACTATACTATTAGAGAATTACAAAATAAGCCCTTGCACATTCATATTAGCTACAAACTATGACTAAACTAATCCAGCACAAGTATCAACGATCTCAAAAGTTCTAACAGTTGTGCTGAGAGAGATGTGGTGAAGTTTGTATCGCAGTCGTTTAAGGGTGAAGCCCTAGCTTGGTGGAGATCATTGGTTCAAACCTCATGGAAGGCTGTTTTGAATAGCATGTCATGGGAGGAATTTATTGCTCTCATTAAAGAAAACTACTGCCCTCAGCACGAGGTTGAGAAGATAGAATCTGGTTTCCTATCGTTGGTCATGAAGAACCTGGATTGCCAGGCTTATCTTACGACTTTCAACACTCTGTCGAGATTGGTTCCGTACCTTGTTACACCGGAACCAAAACGGATCGCGCGTTTTATTGGGGGTTTGGCCCCAGAGATAAAAGCTAGCGTGAAGGCTTCTAGGCCTGCTACCTTCAGATCCGTGGCAGATATATCTCTGTCTCTCACACTAGATGCAGTGAGGCAGAGATCGTTGAGAAATACTGATAATGAGAAAAGAAAGCAAGTAGATGATGATTCACGTAGATCTAACAAGAAGCATCGGGGCAATCGTGACCACAAGAAGGGGTCAGAGAACAAGAAGAATGACCGACAGTCGGGCGATAAGCCCTTGTGCAAGGTTTGTCAGAAGCACCACTTCGGAAAGTGCAGATTTGAAAAGAAATCCCAGCCTAAGGCCTGTGGGATATGCAAGTCCTCTGAGCATAGGACTCCTGAGTGCAAGAAACTCAAGGATGCAACTTGCTATAGTTGCAACAAGAAAGGGCACATCAAGACTAACTGCCCGAAGATAGTGAAGAAGGCTGAAGAAGGGAAAAAGACCAATGCGAGGGTCTTTCAGATGAATGTTCAAGAGGCTATCCAGAACGACAATGTCATAACCGGTATGTTCCTTATCAATGATGTATTCGCAAGAGTGTTATTTGATTCTGGAGCAGATAAATCCTTTGTGGATGATAAGTTCTGCGAGTTGTTAAAATTGCCTGTTAAAACCTTGAATGTGAAATATGAGGTAGAACTAGCTGATGGGACTATGGGGACAGTCTCAACTGTTTTAGATGGATGTGTTATGTCCATTAGGAATCCCTCATTTCCTTTATCCCTATTACCCTTTAACTAGCTGGTTTCGACGTAGTATTGGGTATGGATTGGTTATCGCATAACCAAGCCCAAATCGTGTGCAACCAGAAGCAAGTGGTAATCAAGACTCCGTCTGGAGAACCACTTACCATCCAGGGAGATACTCGACAAGGATTGCCTGCACATGTATCTATGCTAAAGGCATCCAGATGTTTGAAGAAAGGATGTGTCATTTATATGGCACAGGTGACTATCGGTGAAGAGAAACACAAGATTGAAGACATCCCAGTCATTTCTGACTATCCCGAAGTTTTCCCAGAAGAACTGCCTGGTTTGCCACCAGACGGGCAAGTGGAATTCAGTATCGCCAACATTCCAGGAGCCGCACCTATTGCGAAAGCACCTTATAGATTGGCATCCACGGAAATGAAAGAATTGAGGACACAGCTAGATGATCTGCTAGCCAAGGGTTTTGTTAGACCAAGTTCATCTCCTTGGGGAGCACAAATCCTGTTCGTCAAAAAGAAAGATGGTTCGATGCGTCTATGCATCGATTACCGTGAGCTGAATAAAGTTACAATCAAGAATAGGTATCCTTTGCCTAGGATCAACCATTTATTCGATCAGTTGCAAGGAGCAAGCTATTTTTCCAAGATTGATCTACGGTCAGGATACCATCAATTGAAGGTCAGGGACGAAGACGTGCACAAGACTGCATTCAGGACTCGTTATGGTCATTTCGAGTTCCTAGTGATGCCTTTTGGGCTCACAAATGCACCTGCCGCATTCATGGATCTCATGAATCGCGTTTGCAAGCCTTATTTGGATAAATTTCTCATTGTCTTCATCGATGACATCCTCATCTACTCCAAAAGTCAAGCTGACCACGAGAAGCATCTTCGATGCATTCTTAAGTTGCTTCATCAAGAAAAGCTTTATGCCAAATTCTCTAAATGTGAATTTTGGCTACGAGAAGTCCAGCTCCTTGGACACGTGGTGAGTGAGCGTGGCATCCAAGTGGATCCCGCCAAGGTTGAAGCCGTCATGAACTGGCAGGAGCCGAAGACACCTACGGAGATTCGCAGTTTCCTAGGTCTAGCAGGATACTACAGACGCTTCATCAAAAATTTTTCAAGAATTGCTGCACCCCTAACTTCTTTAACTAGAAAGAATATAAAGTTTAATTCGGGCCCTAAACAGCAAGAAGCTTTTGATATCCTCAAACAGAAGCTGAGCAATGCTCTAGTGTTAACATTGCCGGAAGGAATGGAAGAATTTGTTGTGTATTGTGATGCATCGCACACCGGTATGGGTTGTGTGCTTATGCAGAGGGGCAAGGTAATTGCCTATGCTTCGCGACAATTGAAAGTGCATGAAAAGAACTACACCACCCATGACTTGGAATTGGGTGCCGTTGTATTTGCACTAAAGCTTTGGAGGCATTACTTATATGGCATTAAATTTGTGATCTATTCTGATCACAAAAGCCTCCAGCACTTGTTCAATCAGAAAGATTTGAATATGAGGCAGCGACGTGGGATGGAAACTCTGAACGACTATGACTGTGAAATAAGATACCATCCAGGCAAGGCCAACGTAGTCGCAGACGCCTTGAGCAGAAAGGAAAGAGTGAAACCAATAAGGATCAATGCCAAGAGCATTGAAATCAAGAACAGTCTGAATGAGAGATTGTTAGCTGCACAAAAAGAAGCTGTGACAGAAGCTAACTATCCTCACGAAAAGCTAGGAGTAACTGAAGAACATTTATCCTATGGCAAGGATGGAATTCTGAGATTGAATGGATGGATATGGGTTCCTGTTTATGGAGGTCTTCGAGATGTTATCCTTCAGGAAGCCCACAGTTCTCGATATTCCGTTCATCCTGGAGCTGATAAAATGTACCAGGACTTGAAGGCAAACTTTTGGTGGATAGGCTTGAAGAAGTCTATAGCCACCTACGTAGCAAAGTGTTTGACTTGTGCGCAAGTAAAAGCAGAACACCAAAAGCCGTCAGGCTTGCTACAACAGCCTGAACTTCCCGAATGGAAGTGGGAAATGGTAACATTGGATTTCATCACCAAGTTACCAAAGACAAAGAAGGGAAACGATACAATATGGGTAATAGTTGATAGACTGACTAAGTCAGCACATTTCCTACCTATAAGGGAGACTCATAGCTCCGATATATTAGCCCAGTTGTTTGTAGACAAGATTGTAGCCCTTCATGGCGTGCCTGTGTCTATTATATCTGATAGAGATACCAGGTACACGACACACTTTTGGAAAAGTTTCCAACAATCCTTAGGCACACGTTTGATTTCAGTACGGCTTACCACCCTCGGACAGATGGACAGAGTGAGCGTACAATCCAGACGTTGGAAGACATGCTTCGTGCATGTGCGATCGACTTAGGTGGCAGTTGGGATAACCACCTACCATTAGTCGAGTTCTCCTATAACAACAGTTACCATACCAGCATTAAGGCTGCACCTTTTGAAGCTCTATATGGTAGAAAATGTAGAACGCCCGTTTGTTGGGCAGAAGTTGGAGATGTCCAGATGACAGGACCTGATATAATTTTTGAAACAACGGACAAGATTGTTCAAATTCGCGATCGATTGAAAGCTGCCCGGGACAGGCAGAAGAGCTACGCAGATTTGAAACGTAAGCCTTTCAATTTCGAAGTAGGCGACAAGGTATTGCTAAAGGTATTACCCTGGAAAGGGGTGATGCGATTCGGTAAGAAAGGCAAGCTAAGTCCGAGATATATTGGACCCTTCGAGGTAATCGAATGTGTCGGATCGGTTGCCTATAAATTAAACTTACCGGAAGAGCTCAGTGGTATCCACAATGTGTTCCACATCTGTAACCTGAAGAAGTGTTTCGCTAACGAATCACTGGTCATACCACATACAGATGTACACATCGACGAGAGCTTTGTAATGGGTCGTACGGAACGAATTGTGGAAGAAAGTGAGGAATTACAAACTACAGGGGCCAAATGTGTCAACATGTTTAAGTTATACCTCTGAGTGACCTTTGGGCCTACCCGAGGCTTTGTAATGGTAAATTATACTCACTAGAATGCGCGATATAAATTTCGCGAAGTTCCGATTCAAAACGAGAAAGTTATGATCGAATTCGTTAAAAAGGGTTAAAAGCGTCAAACTTTGAAAGTTAAGACTTTTCGGGTAATAATAAATTAACCAAGGGTTAATAAGTTGGGTAAAAGTTCTGAGGCCCTTATTCGTAAATAAACGAGGCCCAAAACGCAAAGTTACCCCTTCGAAACCGAAAGGCCAGGGCAATAATTACAAAAGATTTGAAAATCTTGGAAATTAAGCTTCAGGCGGGCGGCGTTAAAGAATTGATGGAGCTAACACGGGCCGCGCGGGCAGTGTTGATCCGGGCTCTGACAATAGGATTCCGGTGACCCGCGTAAAGGTAGGCTTGCCTCTTACACGGGCCGCGTCAGCCCTCCAGATGCAGAAAATGCGGACAGGTTCACTGTTTGCTGTTTTAACCGACTTAGAATGCCATTATGAGAGCATGGGCGCCCCCTAAACGACCCCTAGCACTCAGGGACACTTGGTGATCATCCAAGAGCACTTGTAGCACTTGTTGTCATGATCTAATTCATCCAAGATTGCTATAAAAGGCCATTCATGTTTTAACAATTGTTCACACCTCATTTCTTCACTCCTGGAGCTTTCTGGAGCACAAGAGCCCTCTCTAAGCATCCCTGGTCATTCACTAAAACTTCAGTAAGTGTGCTTGATCTTTCTTAATTAAGTTTTGCTTAGTTTTAGCCCAAAAGTCAATCCGTCGTAATTAACGATTAACTTTACGATAAATCACAAATGGTCCAGTGGTTTGTCGAATCAAAGGTAGTTATATGTTGGTAATCATGTGGGCTTTAAACCCCAAAAAGGGCACCCTCTGATTCCCACTCTAACTAGTCCGAATGTCGAGTCAAACTTGCTTAGAAAAAGTCAACAGAATGCTATTTTGCGATTTTATACATAATCAGTAATGTAGATGGCGTGTAACCTGTTTTAACACTCATATAACATGATAATAAGTATATTAACTAGTCTAAGCTTGTTTGATCCGACCATTTACTGTTTAGACCCGGTTCGGAACCGAAAGTCGCAAAAGTTTGACTTTTGCTTTGACTTCAGTTCTGACCCGTTATGGTATGAATTAGATATGCCTTAGGACTCTCTTAGGACCAAGTTACATGATGGTATAACCCTCTGTGACAGGTTCGTTGTTTGTCCGAGTCTTTAGCGCATTTCCGTTAAATGCTTAAAAGTTGACCGTAACGCCCTTTTTACTTTAAAACGAGAATTTTGGACATGTGATGGGACAATAACCTTAGTTACTGATTTCTAAGCATGTCCCTAAAATTTCACATCAATCCGAGGTCTAGAATAGGAATTATGCTAAATAGCGCAATTACGGAAACTTTAGTAATTAAACGGCGCATTTAGCATAAAGCCTACCTAAACCCAAATTTCGACACCAAACCTTCTACACACTGATGTAAAATAATATTTTGAGATTTTTAAAGATTTTTAATTATTCTTAACCTGCTCATAACCTGCGGTTATGACATCGGTTCGGTAATTACCGAATATACCCTTTTCGGGCATAACTTGAGTTCTACACGGTATTTTGACCCGATTCCAGTTGCTACTGATTTTAAATAATAAATAGAGTATTTTGGACTTTATAAACTGTTTGGAAAACTCAGATTTCCTGTAGAACTCAGAAACCTCTTTTATAATCTTTAAAGTGACCGAAATACCCCTACGGGGCATTTATTGGATTTAAACTCATTACAGGCATTATGGAAGGTATCTTACTGATACCACAACCTCTTTAGAGCATATTAACTTAGAAAACTTATGTAGGACTCTCACGGTTACCCGTTACGCCTTTTGCGCGCACGGTTCGGTTTATGTAACTAGTTTACACAAACTAGCCGAAACGGGTCAAACCTTATCATTTATACCTCAAAATCCAGAGTGTGGTTATTTTACCCATATAAAACAAGTCTTCAAACTTGTTGGGTCCAAACCACATTCCATTCCTGATTTTTGCCTTTCACGCGATGAAACCGTATATATCCTTTGAAACTGACCGGTCTAAGCTAAGGCTAAATTAAAGACCCGTTAGGATTCTAATAGGTTGTTTAAACCTTTGTTCCAAGGTAGGAGACCAGTAAAAGATACTTGCATTTGTTTATGAAGGATATTACTTGCTCAGGTAAATACTTTTAACTTATTTTCCGTTATACGGGCTTGGGTTACGGTATTTAAAATACCGCTTGGTCGGGCAATTGACCCCAACTCATTAGTAGTTAGGTATTATCAGTGTGACCCGTTTAAAAATTGGTTTTGTTGGCTTTACGCCTTTGGGAGCTTAATGACCATGTCTCGGATATCCTTGGCATCATTTTACGAAATGGCCACGACCTCGACACGTGTCTATATTATTAAAGGTATAACCGTTGGTTTTCCCGCCATGGCTTTATGCCTTGTGGCGTGTCTATTAACCTTAAACCCGGCACGACCCGGGCGACCGAACGCATAGTGAACATGTAATTCTTTTACAAGATTTAATTGATAAATTATCCCAAGTTATAAAGAGTTTGTGCCTTGTGCATTCAAATCAATTTTATTAAACATTTTTACAAAAGTGTCGGTTGAATGTATTTACCAGTGTAAACTGACGTATTTTCCCCAAAAGATTAAATGCAGGTTCTGTACGAAATAGGCTGGCCACTCCTTAAGCATCGTTAGAGTCTCGCAAGCTTGGGATGCCATATCTGTTGAACAATACTTATATTTTTATTTTGATCCCCTGTGGATTATATTCAACTATTTGTGATACTTGGATATTGCATTTAATGGTTGGAATATATCTATCTTTATGCTTTCGCTGTGCATTTAAATATTGTGGTTTGACTATATTGTTGCCAACTATGTCACGGTAATCCCCCACCAGGCCTACCGGTGAAACACGTGGAAATCGGGGTGTGACATCTGACAAGTCTTACACTTGGGCTTATCTCCAGATTGGTGCCCATCCTTCTTAGAACGAAATCCCTTCTTGTGGTCATTGTTTCCTCGGTGCTTCTTGTTTGACCGCCGTGAATTGTCATCATCATGCTTCCTTTTCTCGGCATCCGTGTTCCTCAGCGATCTCTGCTTGACCGCGTCCAGTGTGAGGGACAAGGATATATCAGCTACAGACCTGAAAGTAGCTGGCCGAGAGGCTTTTACACTTGCCTTTATCTCTGGGGCTAGACCCCCGATGAAACGAGCTATTCTTTTGGGTTCCGGGGTCACCAGATAAGGAACCAACTTTGACATTGTATTAAAGCTCGTAAGGTAAGCTTGGCAATCTAGATTCTTCATAACCAATAACAGAAAATCCGACTCAATCTTCTCTACCTCATGCTGAGGGCAGTAGTTCTCTCGGATGAGGGCAACAAATTGTTCCCATGACATACTGTACAGTGGAACCTTCCCAGTAGCCTGAATCAATGATCTCCACCAGGCTAAGGTCTCAACCTTGAATGACTGAGACACAAACTTTACCACATCCTTCTCAGCGCACCCGCTGATATCAACCACTGTGTCCATCTCATCCAACCAAGTCATGCAGTCTATCGCCCCTTTTTCCCCAGTGAAATCCCTGGGTTTGCATGATACAAAGTATTTATAGGAGCAACCTTTATCACGGGGTCCCTGATTCAGCACGATCCTTTGAGATGGGACACTTTGCCGGTTTGATGAGTGACGATTGTCATCGTCTTTCTTTGGTTCTTCTTTCTTGGAGGGAGGATTGCTATGGGCCTCAGAATGAGTCTTAGGCTTGGAATGCGGTGCGGATAGGGTCCTACTCTGAGTACCGCTCGACTCACTATACTGCCTATCCAAGGCTTTTGCAACAGCATTGTCAATTAACGTTTGCAGTTCAGCACCCGCTATATTAATCCGAGCATCATTATGGTTCTCCATTGGGTGACTATTTATCTCATCCGAGTCAGCCATTGTATCAAGAACTGTTACATAAGATATCGACAAAATTTTATTTGGGAGTTTATTATGGAATTGCCTTTTTGGGCAGTTCATTAACCATGGTAATTATAGACCATATTTGGTTAATTTGTTACTCACATTTATTTAGGATTTTTATTATAATTTATCCTAATTACAAAACAATAATAGTATTATTAGCACAAAAGGCCTAGTCACAGGGACATTTTAAATCATAAGCCAGGATTTCAGAGAATCATGGCATGAAGGTTTGAACATAGTTCCTTACCTTTTTCTGACAGGGAGTCGTAGACTACTACTGTCTTTTGTCTTATGTGACAATGAGTATGGCCCGTAGGCACTATACTACTAATGTATGGTCCACATATGATCACTTAATTGATGAATTAAACCCATGATTTATAGATCATTAATTTAGGCTTAGGAATATTTTGAAGAATCCTTATATAGGAATGACGTGTGTGATTTTTAACGAATCACGTTTGCCAAGAGTGTTAACATGTTTTCAGACGTTAACAGAGATTTGAATCTTTTAACCAGGTCCTACCATCTTGGCCAGGTCTTATCATGACACGAAGGTTAGGTTATACCGTTAAGATTCTAAGTTAATATTTGAATAGGCAGATATATTTTAAAAGGAATGATTTTGAACTATATATTTCATAATGTATTTATACGTATAATGACAAAATGAAATTTATAAACTTAGCATTCCATTACATATTAAAAAGGATTACTCATTGCCCTAAACGAGACTTTTTAAATAGACAAATTACCCACGCAGAGGCTAAATAGAAATACAAGTCCATGCAGGGACCAAATACTAATATAGGTGTCCTCGCAGGGACTAAAGAGACAAGTCCACACAGGGACTGAAAAGACAAGTCCACGCAGGGACTGAAAAGACAAGTCCACACAGGGACTAATACACGGATAAATGTCCACGCAGGGACTTGATTGAAATAGGAAATACAATAATACATATAGGGATTAATGATCCCTCTTCTTCTTTCCTTTTAACAAGCTTGCCAGGCCCTTGAGGAATCCACGGTTGTTCTTACGCTCTTCTTCAAAATCTCGTTCCACCCTGTTTAATCGGTGGAGGATTTCTTCTTGCTCCAGTGGGGAAAAACGTGGCTGCAACTGCTGTTGAATCGGAGGTCTAGCAGGTGTTTGATACCCATGAGATGGGTATCCCATTCCCCAGGGAGTTCCATATGGTCCTTCAGGATAAAGGGCGTTGTAGTTTGCCGCCGCTACTAGGTATGGGTCGGTATCAATATAGTTGTAGTGAGTCTGAGCTGGCTGCTCAAATGGGTTATATGTCATGGAACCAGCGTATGTAGGTATCGGGTTATCATAACCAAATGGTGGCGGTGGTGGTGCAACTGGTGCAGAATTCGCCTCTTGAACTGGGTTTGAGGGCCCACCCATTTGTGGGTCTTCCTGCAGTGGCGGGTAATGACTGCCACTGGAGTGTCGAGGGGTGCTAAAATGAAAATCCCCTCTTCGTGCGGATATCCGCGAGCCTGTTCTCCTACGCCTTGGTGGTTCTGGAGGTGCTTGATGAACTAGCGGTGGTGGAGGCGGTGGCGTGACTGCCACGAAACGCGAATCCTCTGAAGGATCCTTCTGCTGGTGGGGCGATGATTGGTGAGAGGGCGTAAAATACCATTCATACTGGTTGAACCTTGCTTGGTAACTATCTGGACCCTGATAGGGTGTTCCGTGGAAGGATGATCCATCAGAGATCTCGATGGGGTGGTTGGGGGTACCTCTTGCAGGTTCGACGGGATCCGTGTCCTCGTCCATGTCCATTGCATTATCTTCTGAGAAGTGGTCCTCTGGTCCTAGTGGGTTAAAACCCACTGGTTCTTGGATAAAGTTTGCCGGGTTAAACCGGCCCTGAAAGACAGGAGTAAGGTCGCCGAAGGCACGGTGCGAAACGGAACGCTGGAGAGGTATGTATGAAGGTTGTGGGTTATCGGGCTCATTTTCCGAGTGTGTCCCAAAAGAGTGACGGTAAGAAGGTGTTGAACTGTGTGAGGCAGACCGTCTAGCGGGCTCAAAAAGGTTCCTCCTGTTTCTCTGAGGTTCGGCACTCATTGTAGTGGAAGGAGTTCACAGGTGAGAAGGCCCGGCCTCGTGATCATTGGGGGTAGTGATTGGCCCCTTGCCTCTTCCTCCTCTTCTGAATCTCAGTGGCATATTTCCTGATTAAACAATTGAAATAAATAACAAACAATAAAGGACAAACTAAAGCAACAATTTGGATTCGTCCTATGTTCTTGTCTAGACTCGAGTATGTGCAATTGTGTCATTGAGATTAAACACATAAGGCTAGTGTTTAATTCACTCAATGTTGGCTCTGATACCAACCTGTCACACCCCGATATTTCCACGTTTCACCGGTGGGCCCGGTGGGGGATAATCGTGACGTAGTTGGTAACATTACAGTCAAACAACACAATATTTAAATGCACAGCGGAAGCAAAAGATAGATATGTTTCAACCGAATATAATTGTAATATCAAGTATCACAACAGTTGAAAGTAATCCACAGGTGGATCAAAATAAATAGGAAATATTGTTCAACAGTTTTGACATCCAAGCTTGCGAGACTTATTGTGGACGCTAGGAGAAAGCCAGCCTAGTTCGCGTAGTACCTGCACTTAACCTTTTTGGGAAAATACGTCAGTTTACACTGGTAAATACATTCAACCGACTCATTTTGAAAAGTTTAATAAATTGATTTGAATGCACATGGCACAAACTTTCTATAACTTGGGATAATTATTGAATATAATCTTGTAAAAGAATTATATGTTTCTTGTGCGTTCAGTAGCCCGATCCATAGACTGGGTTAAAGATCAATAGACACACCACATTATTTATTTATGCACTGACGGGTGTACGCCTACACCCTGTGCTCAGGTCGTGGCCATCTCGTGAGATGATGCCAGGGATATCCGGGACATGGTCATTAACCCCCCAAAGGCTTTAAGCAAACAACACATTTCAGAACGGAGCATATCAATGATTTAACCTCTATTCGGTTAAAGATTCAATGCTGGACCAAGCGGTATTTTTATATAGCGTACTCCAAGCCCGTATAAGGGAATTTAAGTTAAAAGTGTTTACCTTTGCAAGTATCAATCACAAATAGCAAGTGCGTGTAGCTTTTACCGGGTCTCCTATTCTAGAACAAAGGTTTGTAATAACCTATTAGAATCCTAACGGGTCTTTAATTAAGCCTAAACTTAGACCAGTTAGTTTTAACGAAAGATACGGTTCGAACGCATGATCAAGCGAATACCGGAATAGAATGTGATTTAGACCCGGCAAGTTCGAAGACTTGTATAATATGGGTAATCTAACCACATTCTGGATTTTGAGATAAAAACGACAAGGTTTGACCCATTTCGGCTAATTTATGCAAACTAGTTACATAAACCGTACCGAACGCGTAAGAAGCGTAACGGGTAACCGTAAGAGTCCTATACAGGTTTCCTAAGTCAATATGCTTTAAATATGTTGTGATATCAGTAGGATATCTCCCATTATGCCCGAAACGAGTTTAATCTCATATTAAGCCCCGTAAGGGTATTTTGGGTCATTTTTAAAGGTTATAAAAGAGTTTAAATGAAGTTCTGAGATTCGGGTCCGAATACATCAGCAAAATAACTTATTTCAATAGGTCATATCAGTTGATAATAAGTCTTATGTGACAAAAATGGTTTATAAACCCATATTAGGTGTTTAATACGCGTAAAAAGCCTTTTTAAGCGATTTCCGGGTTACACCGGAAATCCAAGTTTTCTGATCAGGTTATAAAGTTCAAAATACCACATTTATTACATAAAATCAGTAGCAATTGGATTGGTGTCAAAATACTATGTAGAACTCATTTTATAACCAAAAAGGGTATAATCGGTATTTACCGAATCAACGCCATAACCTTGGGTTATGAGCAAGTTAAAAATAATTAAAAATCTTCATAAATCTCAAAATATTATATTACATCAGTGGGTAAAAGGTTTGGTGCTAAAAGTTGGGTTTAGATAGGCTTTATGCTAATTACGCCGTTTAATTAACAAAAGTTTCTTAATTGCGCTATTTAGCATAACTCCTATTCTGGACCTCGAATTGTTATGAAACTTTAGGGATATGTTTATAAATTAGTAACCAAGGTTATTCTCTTCTCACATATCCAAAATTCTTGTTTCATGGTCAAAAGGGCATATTGGTCAACATTAAGCATTTAACGGAAACGTGCATATGGAATGGACAAACAACGAACCAATCACAGAGGGTTATACTATCATTTAACTTGCTCCTAAGGAAGCTCTAAGGCATATCTAAGTCATACTAAATCAGGTCAGAACTGAAGTCAAAGCAAAAGTCAAAGTTTTGCGACTTTCGGTTCCAAACCGGGTCAAAACAGAAAATTGTCGGACCAAACAAGCTTAGACCAGTTCTTATACTTATTACCAAGTTATAAGAGTGATAAAATAAGTTACATGTCTTCCACATTGTTAATTATGCGTTAATTCGAAAATTAGCATTCTGTTGACTTTTTCTAAACAACTTTGACCCGACATTTGATCTAGTTAGAATGGGAATCAGAGGGTGCCCTTTTAAGGGTTTAAAGCCCACATGATTACCAACTTACAACTACCTTCAATTCGACTAATCACTGGACCATTAATGATTAATCGCTAAGTCAAACGTTAATTACGACGGTTTGACTTTTAAGCTAATAACTAAGTAAAACTCAATTAGGGAAGGTTAAGCATACTTACAGAAGTCCTATGCACTAATAGGGATGCTTGGGAACTGTTCTTATGTAAAATATTGGTCAAATGACTCCATAAGAGTCTTTGCCGTAAAATAATGATCCGAAAGGTAAAACTCGGAATATATAAATCACCACATTGAATCCACCACAAATATAGTTGTGGTGGGAGATCAATTGATAAGAAATGTGGACATATGCATTTAGAAACGAATGAAAGCAATTCGTGCTTAAAATATGCTTAAATACCCTTAACGGGTCAAAATAAGCATATGAGCAAAATGGGGTTTAAGAAGGTATATGAACCTGTAATTGGAACCTAATATGATAAGCATCATTGAATTAAATAGGTTCATGAGAAATAGCAGTCAAACAAACTTGTTTGTTTGATAAATGCACGAACGGGTCGAATAATTTGGAAAACCCCTACTGTTCAGTGAACACTCCTACTGTACAGTGAATACTTCTACTGTACAGTGAAAACTCCTACTATTCAGTAAAAACCCCTACTATTTAATGAACATTCCTACTGATGGGCGAACTCGTTTAGACATGTTTTAAGCGCTATATGACTAACTCATTTCATATTTTATGAAATGTAGGTACTATTTGAGTTACCGGAGGACGATCAAGCTAAATGAAGAACCAAACTCATAAAGAACAACGCTTCCGCGAAATGATTCGTCGTCACGTTTTAAACGGCGAATGTTTTATAAAATGTGGAAATATTTTATTTCTTAAAATGTTTTGACGAACCTGTATTTTTAGTGTTTGGTTAACCGTAAATACGCTATTATAGTCGAAATTTATATAATAATCGTATAATTGGACTAAGGGTCTTACAAGTTGGTATCAGAGCCCTGGTTTAAGAGATTCAAGTATGGTGGGGAAAAACTATGCTTGAACTTAAACCTTATGCTCTTGATAAAGATTGGTGTTCGGTTCAAGACTTGATCGCATAATCCGGTAAGGTATTCAATACATTACGGTTTAGCTTGTTAAAGTGTTGTAAACAACACATGGGGATATCGCATAATACACGTTATCCCAACTAAAAGACCGAAATAGTTAACGAAATACGTGTGTTAACCCGTATTGTAGAAAGCATTGTATTATAATACGGGTGCTTGTTAATGCCAACGTTACTAACATTGGTAGATGTTCTAAATTAAAGGATCCTCGCATCTGAAGATGACGAGAGTCTAAGGATCTAACAATATGATGAAGACATAGTATAAAGCATGACAAGTAAGTCATACGCGCCATATACATGAATCAGGAAATGATCTCGAATGAGAGATCGGATAACAAGGAGAGTCATCAGGGTGAGTATCTATAAGGTACACGTCTTAAACTAATAGTATAAACAATAATATGCAACAAATACATAATGAAAGACAGTTGCATATAAAATACGAAACTTGGAAACCTGGATAGGTTATCTATCCAGGATGACGTTTCCAAGAGAAACTCAGTAGAGTGATATATTATTCACAGTTGTGAATAATAAGACAATAACTGAATCTAGTTTAACTATAAACTTGGACGGAAGTAACCATCCAAGTAAGTATTCTAAATAAGAAACCAATTGAGAAAAGTAATGATCGCATCAACGAATGTGATTGTATAAATGGCTATAAAAAGGAACATTGTATATGTTCAAGGATAAAATGGGTAAAACCAATAATTGTTAATTTATAATTAAATAAAGTTTTACCAAATAAAATAAACCGAGAGATTACTTACATGGGACGTAATGTGGTAATTATAATAAGGTCATGTGTACCATGTGTTGATCGCTTACTCTGGCCAAGTAAGTAGTAAACACATGATACCATGAGCTCCTCATAATGGGCACCGTTATGTCCGATGTAGTAAGGTCGAGACGAATAAGAATTAAAAGAACCTTGGGGTCGAGAAATCGTATGGGCATACTTGTATAAATGGCTTTCGAGGAAACCATAAAAACAAAGTATGGCGCGCATAGAATAAATGACCCAAGGAAATTCGTGACATAAGTCATCTTGTACGAAAGAGCCACGACTAAGGGAAAAAAGGCATTGTAAAGCCAAGGTATAAATGACCGTCGGGTCATAGAAACAAAGGTATTGCTCACACAGAAAAGACAATTGAAGTCGTTGACTTTGGTCATAGTAAAAAGGAAGGATGATGATGATGATGAGCATCATTCAGATATTATAAGACCATCAAGGATAGTCAGATAAAGAATACATGTTTGGTTAAATAAAGCGATGGATTTCGCTAAGACAACCAAACAAGTCAAAACAAGTTACAATGCATACCGAGAAGGATGCATTAATGATGATTTCAGCAAAATACCCGGTTGATGGGTAAAGATTTAAAAACGTGTGTATACCGAGAGACGGGAACGCTGATTAAAAGTCAAAGGACTCGGATTATGAGTTATGACTGAAAGATGACAAATTATCGCAGTTAGAAATTGTGATTAATATGTCTAACTATTTCGTGGTTAAATAGGTTAAAAAAAACAAAGTTTAATTGTTCACAAGTGATGGATTTCACATAAACAAGTCAAATGGGTTGAATACAATGAAATGCCGAATGGCATAAGAAAACGAGTGTAGGTATGGACGACAGTCAAACTTAATGGATTTCAAATGTGAAAACAAATGATTTTCAAACAATAAAAGAAGGATCTATGGGATCATCATAACCTTCGGTTTATGAAAAGTATAAAGGTCTACGGACCCAAAATGACTCTTGGAGTCATCAATATAAAGAAATGAGTTATAAGGACCTTGTCTTAACAAGGTGAAAATACAAAGAAATAGCCCGTGAGGCTAAGTGAAAGAACCTATGGGAATAAAGTAACTGGGCTAATAAGTCTAGTTAGTGAGACCAGTTAAGGTCAAAATTCTAAATAAGAGTTTGATGAATATGCTATTCATTATGGGATTAGCGTAGAATAAACACACTTGATAAATTTATATGACCAAATGACCCATAGGGCAACACGGTCAAGTAAACAACAAAGGTATATAAATACCAAGTAGAAGTGACGGCCCATGAGACCTCACTAATGGAAAATACTGATCACCGATGTTGAGGGATCATAAGACAACCCAAGTAAGGTATTGTGAATACAATTCAAGCGAAAGCATAATAGAAGGATAAAGCAATAAGGTATGTGGTTATATGCTTTATAGAAGTTCGCTAATATCATACATAGAATTATCTTAAATAATTAACATAATAATCAAGAAAATTTGGTTTGATCTAAAGCGGTGGATTCCGTATAAGTGAACCGAAGGAATAAATTTGAAAACAAAAGAATTTGTTTGTCAAAAGTGAAAGATTTCACTAAAATATCCAAATGGATTAAATTAACGGATTCATGATGAATTCAATAGTCTAACAGTGATGAACTTCGCTAATTTAACCAAACTGGTTGAAAATAACGAAGTTTCGTTATTCTGAGTTGTATTATTTCGCGTGAAATACGCAGATGCTTGTTAATCAAAAAGATATTACCATACTTTTCTGGTAATACTAATAAACGGTTAAATTATGAGTAATGTTTAAAAAGGCTACTCAGTTTAAGAGCATTGGGTTTAAAACCCAATAAACTATGTAAGAAAGGTTTCAGGGACCAAACCTCTTTAAGGGGGGTAGACTTGTAACACCCCGAAAATGGGATTGGTAATCAAACCACGTTAATACTAAAAGACGGGTAAAATACCGTTAGTGGTAAAATTTACCCGGTGAATATTAGGATTTTAAATTAATAAACCTAATATTAAATAAAAGTTGTATAAAGGCTTTTGTTAAAAATAAAGTTTATAGGAAGCCCGAGTTAACGGGACTTAAAATTAACTTAGTCATAAATTCCCCAAACCCACTAAGTTAACTAGGAATGTTTAACCTAGTTAATAAATGGGAACGTTGCTATTAAAATAAATAGGTTGTGGCCTACTTAATAACGAATCAAACACGAGGGGTTAAAGTGGGATAACCTGAATGGTTATTTAAACAAATCAAAACACAAACACACACATACGTGTGTGTTCTAGATCTAGCAGGGAGGTTCCACAGGAGCCAAGACCCTAGTCTCCCACAAATCCATCAGATTGAAGGGCCAAACGAAGCCCAAATTCACAACCGAACGTAAATTAAAGATCATCCGAACAAGAGGATCACAAGGCATGTAAAATTTTGATGATTTGTGAAGTTGTGAAATTTGGATAATCATCATAATCGTGAATTATGTATGGATTAGAGAAGTTGTGGCTAAACTAATGATGTATACTTGCTTAGGAACTAAACCCTAAGTGAAAATCATACATAACATGCTATGAGTTGAAAGATTGAATGATGTGTCATACTAGGTTAAGTGGGTTTTAATCATATGATGAAATTGATGATATAACGATGATTAGAATCATCATACGTGATTGTAATAAGGAAATACTTGAACAAATTATGTGTTTGAGTATGTACTCATACTTACTAGGATATGGGTTTAGTATGATATGATAAGAATTGACGATATGTTCATGTTAATGATGTTTAATATCATCAAGCATTAAGTCGATAACTTATAGTTACAAGAACTTGGTAATTAAGTGAATAAAACAGTAACATAGGAATGATGTTTACCGGATGATTGGCTAATTAATTAAACGAGTAGTTGAGCTACTTCGTGTAATTAATTATGTCAATAGGCAGTTGACTTTAAAAAGTCAAACTGACCATTTATATGATCGAATGATGATTTCGACATAAAGATCGTAGGATGGAATAGTCGTGAATGATTATGACTAGTCTAACCATCTTACAACTTACCATGATAGTTGACGCTTGACAAGCTAGGTGAAAGCTTGGGAAGGAAGCGGGTCAAACAAATCAAGAATGAAGGAAAAGCATAATCTGGATGCTAGGTAAGTAAAGCTTACACTCTATTTATTTAATACCTATTGATTTTATAGGTTCTGAATAATATAAAGTCTTGTTTGAATTCTGATGTTCCGACACGACATGTGCGGTTCGGAACAAAAGACAATAAAGACAAACCATGTTTAATGGGTAAAAAGAGCTAATACGGTTATTTAGTCATCAAAGGACTAATAAATAACGAGTTTTGAATGATTACCTTATAAGATAAACTAATACAAATAATAAAGGTAAAACGGTAATTCGATCACTCGTTGAGGATTACCATTAGTTTTGAAAGCCACTTTATGGCGAAAGTCATAAGGGGTCAAAAGCATTTAGAAATGGTTTATAAGTAAAATGAACATACGGTGTAAACCGGAGCGAGTCATGTAGGTGAGATGATAATAAATATCATCTTGCAAAGATAAACAGTCATTTAGACTAAACGGGTCAAAAGGTGAAAATATCACCCTTTGACGATATCGACTAATGACTTTGTCAAGTGTATGATTACAGGAATATATATCGAATGGAAATTTGCATCTCTATTAATTAGCGTTTATTAAGCAAAGCATTAAATGGGTCAATATGTTGATCCGAGCCAGGTATGTATGATAGGTTAACTACTTATTTAGAACATAAGGTTCAGTGAGAGTTAAGTAAGTTGAAAATGAATATTCGGTTATCTTATAGGTAAACCGAATAATTTAAGTTATAATCATGGTGTTTTAGAAACCTAATGGGTTCTAAACAATATTATGGTTAAAAGGTCGGATTTTTGGGTCAAACAAGTATTAAAAGTCCTTCGTCGTAAAAGAAGGACTAATATTGACTAAAACGCCCTTGTAAGCTAAATCGAGCAAATGACCCTTAAAGGTTGTTTGGAAATGAGTTATATGATGAAATAAATACTTTGAATAAGTATAAAAAGCGAAAGATGTAAAATATTGGTCAAATGACTCCATAAGAGTCTTTGCCGTAAAATAATGATCCGAAGGCTAAAACTCGGAATATATAAATCACCACATTGAATCCACCACAAATATAGTTGTGGTGGGAGATCAATTTATAAGAAATGTGGACATATGCATTTAGAAACGAATGAAAGCAATTCGTGCTTAAAACATGCTTAAATACCCTTAACGGGTCAAAATAAGCATATGAGTTAAAACGGGTTTAAAAAGGTATATGAACCTGTAATTGGAACCTAATATGATAAGCATCATTGAATTAAATAGGTTCATGAGAAATAGCGGTCAAACAAACTTGTTTGTTTGATAAATGCACGAACGGGTCGAATAATTTGGAAAACCCCTACTGTTCAGTGAACACTCCTACAGTACAGTGAATACTTCTACTGTACAGTGAAAACTCCTACTATTCAGTAAAAACCCCTACTATTTAATGAACATTCCTACTGATGGGCGAACTCGTTTAGACATGTTTTAAGCGCTATATGACTAACTCATTTCATATTTTATGAAATGTAGGTACTATTTGAGTTACCGGAGGACGATCAAGCTAAATGAAGAACCGAACACATAAAGAACAACGCTTCCGCGAAATGATTCGTCGTCACGTTTTAAACGGCGAATGTTTTATAAAATGTGGAAATATTTTATTTCTTAAAATGTTTTAACGAACCTGTATTTTTAGTGTATGGTTAACCGTAAATACGCTATTATAGTCGAAATTTATATAATAATCGTATAACTGGACTAAGGGTCTTACATATCAGGACAAGGGACTGAGCCTTTAATGTATAACAAAAAGGTTGCCTGTAAGAATATTGTGATAGTATCTCCAAGAGAGAGTTTCGTTGGGAGTGTTTCCAGGAGTGTCACTAGGAATGTCACCGATAGTCGAACCTACACTCAGAAGAGAGAGCGTCTCTTGGAGAGTCTCTCGGAAGTGCCGCTGCCAGTTGAACTTGCATTCAGAAGAGAGAGTTTCGTCGAGAGTGTTTCTTGGAGTGTTTCCGGATGAAGATATGAGTGTCCTAATAACACCAACTTTTAATATTAAATAAATGGGCTAAAAACCATATTCAATTCAAATGTTTTTATAGGGATAATTAACCTAAATAAATAAAACATAAATTTCTTCTTTTATTCAGGTATTTTTAGCCACTTTATTTAAGCCTTCAGTGCTCCATAGCTGGCTTCTGTTATCTTTACAGCAATTTACCTGAAACGCGTTTGGACAACATTTTATCGGTAATAAATACTGGCGAGTTCATTCCATTTTTTAAAAAAAATATTGTTACACTTTACAACATTAATGGTTTTTATATTTGTTTATATTTACCTAAAATTTGAATCAGTATTTGTCACATGGTGGCAGTTCCGATGTGACGGTGGTTATATCATTCATTGGCTAACTTTCATCCAGTAGTGCAGTTTATCAAGTAATAGATATATAATATAGTTTACTATTATTCAAAGGTATCTGTTACTAGGGGATTCCCGTGACGGTGGTCAAATCACTGTTGATCATTCTTTCAACTAGTGAGTGTGGTCGTATCACTATTGATCGTTCTTTCAACTAGTGACTCTGGTTATATCACTGTTGATCGTTTTCTCAACTAGTGTCTCTGGTAATATCACTGTTGATCATTCTCTCAACTAGCGATTCTGGTCATATCACTGTTGATTATTCTCTCAACTAGTGACGCTGAACTAGTAGTGTATATAAAGTATATACTATAAAACTCATGATATCACTTTGTCAAATATATTTTCTATGGCACAAAACAAATTAGCCTAGAAAATGAAATATATCATTTTCTGTCAAACTAGTAGTTATAACTTTATTAAATATAATATATTAATTAAATTATTGTATTATTATTTAATATATTAACGTGAAAATATATCAACTTTTACTACATTTTAACTACTATATAATATACATTACTAATACAATAAAACAAATTCATATATAAAATTCATACATTTATTAATAAAACAGGATAACATAGAAACAATTTACACTTCACTTAATCTCTTCTAGATGATCAGCAATACTTATTACAAAGCACTTTTATAACTTTTTACATAAACATTCAAAATTTAAATATATAAACAAAGTATGTCTATGCACAATATACTTCTACTGATTTAAATAAACAAGTCTAAGAATTTTAAAATTATAATTATTAGTGTCACAACACAGAATAACACCAAATTATAAGCAATGTAACGATCGCTAGTTTTATAAATGTTATGTATAATTACTAAAATACAACATAATACACACAAGTTAATTTAATAAATCCCAAAGTAATTACGTATCATAAATAATAAAAATAATTTTTAAGCAATGACAGAATCTACAAGATAATGTATCACAATTTACTACAAAGTTAAATACCATACAATCATTACAAGTTTTATTATATTATTGTACTAGTCTAAGTTCCCGTGTGTTACACGGGTGGTTTCACAATAAAATATATCATTTAACAGTATTGACATAAACTTTTAAATGTTATATGTTTAAAATGATAACTTGTAAATAATATTTGGAAATGAAACAAATATTGCATTTCTATCATGCTTCTCTCGCTTGGGAAAGAGCTGTTTGTTCTTTGTTATACCACCTGTTGAAAGATTACCCATGCTGCCATGCATTACGACGGGCATTCGATCAATGTTGATGTTATTCGTTATAGTAACAGTAACATAAATCTTTCTTTAACTTATCTGGTTCATTTTTATAATCCAACACGTCTAAAAGTTTGATCCACAAATCAAATAAGCAATACAATAAGCACGCCCATTAAGTTGGATAAATACCTTGGCTAATGGTCACTCCATTGAAACATGCCATTTGTATAATAAACCTAAATAACCGAGACATGTTGATCCACTACTTATGTAAAGATTGTAAACACAATAAACAAAAAAGAAGAAATAAGAAATAAGAAAAAGATCACAAGTCGTTAAAGAATTCATTATACTAACACATTTGTTCCTCATCTCACTCGTGTAAACGTCCTTCGATGATGACAATGAGGTGCCGATGGTGGTAGATCCTGTCGACAGTGTTTCATCAAAGTAAATTATATTATTTAAGAGTGTCGACACGTATCGATGTCTTTTAGATATATCACAACTTAATTGCTTTTGTTTCCTCTTTTAATTTGATATCGCGAGTGCCAGTACGCTAAAGGAATGAACTAATGCCAACCGAATTCCCGTGCCAGAATCTCTTAATAATTAATGTGCTCTTTGACCAGAATTTTTCGTGACCTTCCTGTCTTTTGACCTTTTCGCCATATATTGTTCTTCCGGCTTCCTGCATATTGTTAGCCATTTTAACAATAAGAAAATTTCAAGACCATCAAGCTTTTGGCCCATTTCCTTTTTAACCAAACTTTATATCTACACATCTAACCAGTTACGTTGTTAGAGATAAAACACTACTTAAATCGACCATTTCCCAAGTAAATTAGCCGAAACTGGGACCAATATGATGACCATCAACATGTCCATAAGAAACCTATCTATAACAAATTGTAATCATGAGTGCTAAGAATGAACATCCCATTTTGAATTCTTAATTAATTGAAGGCAATTACTTTTACTTAGATTGACAACAGAAATAAAATAAAAATGAAGTATAAAGGCATAAATAGTCAGTGAAGAATCAAGCTTGAATTCATAAAAGAATTACATGTATCCCCTTCTTGCAATTACTAAAAATAAAGTCCTCACACTTTGTTATTAACATAAAAGTTCTATTTTGGGAGATAAAATTCCTGTATGTATCAAAATATAAACGAAAAAAGTCCTTTTTTCATGATTAAGTCCCTAAACTTGAATAAAAAAAAAGACTTCTTCACATATTGGTCAGATTGCATTTAATCTGAACAAAAGTGAAATTAAAGATTACATTTAATCTGTAAAAAAAGATCAGCTTGCATCATGACATTTATTATAACGGGTCAAATAATTTTAAAAAAAGTTCATCCGACCAGCTTGTATCATGCCCTTTTAATGCAAATATATATTATGAGAGGTCAACTGGCATGAATAGATCACCAACCTGACTCAGCCCATCTTGATCTTTTACCTAGCCCACCGAAAATGATATTAAATGATCTAAGAAATCAACTTACCTCCATAAAAAACGATGAATATGAGAGCCCGCTAACTCCCCCCAAACAACCATCAATATGTATAGCTCCATAAAATTACCTACAAAAAGCGTAATACTAACTGATGTTAGCATCGTTAATTGACCAAAAGCAAGAACATTGACACATAGCAAAAGACCACTTTAAAACAAAAAGATAAAACAATTAATCCATAAAGATAATAAAGTAAACCTCTAAATGACGAAATTCATGTTCAAGTCTCTTTCATTCAACCGAAATTCTATGTTCCCTAAAATTCCAAAGAACGATGATCATGCCATTAAGAAATCTCACAACGAAAATGGAAGGAAACAAATAGCGTAAAAAAACAAACTAAAAATTATTAAACAAATTACTTTACGTTTCTAGGTAATTACAAAGTTCTAAATGTTAAAAAAGGTTTGTCATACTCATACCATGTGGTTTTTGTCACACGAGTAAAACCATGTGTATGTAATCACATGTCTTGTGAAGAAAGTAACAATGTTGTTGTTTGTATCTGTAATAATTGAATCGCATTTAACAATGTAAAATTCTCATATTACTTACATTATCGAGTTACACACTGAAAACTATAATAAAGAAGAAAAAACTTACAGTGATAAGCCATTTTGAACAACAGGAATAAGCTTAACACATGCATCCATATTGAACAATCAATTCAATAATGTCAAATGTATACCTATAAATTATCACAAGCTAAACTCAATGCATATTTCAATTTTGATATGTAATTCAAGAATAAAAAATAGTATAACTATGAGATAGAAAGCATAGGAAGAATATTAACATACTTGAATAGTCAACACAAATGATATCTTAGATAATAAATTTAAAAATATAACTTTTAATAATCCAATAACAGAAATAGATAATCAATACCATGAACATTGAAATCTGATTCGCTTAATAATTTAGATAATTACTATAATCAGTAATCAAACAGCAAAAATAAATAAATAAATTAATTAAACAATACCTTGATAAGGGAAATAAGAATTCTTGTTCTTCCTAATGCTATTTAAATTTTCAACTTCATCCCAGTAAGACATGCTCAAGATAAGCTAACATAAAATGATAAAAACACTACAAAGTTTATCTTTTCCATGTCTAGTTTACTCTGAATCGATTCATCATATGCTTTAACTTTAAATTAAGTAAGTTCACAATCAGGGCTTAAATAAGACCTTTAAACACGGATCCGATGGTGGACCAAAAGTAGTGAAATTAAAGATTACATTTAATCTATAAAAAAAGATCAGCTTGCATCATGACTTTTATTATAACGGGTCAAATGATTTAAAAAAAAGTTCATCCGACCAGCTTGTATCATGCCTTTTAATGCAAATATATATTATAAGATGTCAACTGGCATGAATGGGTCACCAACCTGACTCAGCCCATCTTGATCTTTTACCTAGCCCATCGAAAATGATATTAAATGATCTAAGAAATCAACTTACCTCCATGAAAAATGATGAATATGAGAGCCCGTTAACTCCCCCCAAACAACCATCAATATGTATAGCTCCATAAAATTACCTACAAAAAGCGTAATACTAACTGATGTTAGCATCGTTAATTGACCAAAAGCAAGAACATTGACACATAGCAAAAGACCACTTTAAAACAAAAAGATAAAACAATTAATCCATAAAGATAATAAAGTAAACCTCTAAATGACGAAATTCATGCTCAAGTCTCTTTCATTCAACCGAAATTCTATGTTCCCTAAAATTCCAAAGAACGCTGATCATGCCATTAAGAAATCTCACAACGAAAATGGAAGGAAACAAATAGTGTAAAAAAAACTAACTAAAAATTATTAAACAAATTACTTTACGTTTCTAGGTAATTACAAAGTTCTAAATGTTAAAAAAAGGTTTGTCATACTCATACCATGTGGTTTTTGTCACACGAGTAAAACCATGTGTATGTAATCACATGTCTTGTGAAGAAAGTAACGATGCCGTTGTTTGTATCTGTAATAATTGAATCGCATTTAACAATGTAAAATTCTCATATTACTTACATTATCGAGTTACATACTGAATACTATAAAAAAGAAGAAAAAACTTACAGTGATAAGCCATTTTGAACAACAGGAATAAGCCTAACACATCCATCCATATCGAACAATCAATTCAATAATGTCAAGTGTATACCTATAAATTATCACAAGCTAAACTCAATGCATATTTCAATTTTGATATGTAATTCACGAATAAAAAATAGTATAACTATGAGATAGAAAGCATAGGAAGAATATTAACATACTTGAATAGTCAACACAAATGATATCTTAGATAATAAATTTAAAAATATACCTTTTAATTATCCAATAACAGAAATAGATAATCAATACCATGAACATTGAAATCTGATTCGCTTAACAATTTAGATAATTACTATAATCAGTAATCAAACAACAAAAATAAATAAATAAATAAATTAAACAATACCTTGATAAGGGAAATAAGAATCCTTGTTCTTCCTAATGCTATTTAAATTTTCAACTTCATCCCAGTAAGACATGCTCCAGATAAGCTAACATAAAATGATAAAAACACTACAAAGTTTATCTTTTCCATGTCTAGTTTACTCTGAATCGATTCATCATATGGTTTAACTGTAAATTAAGTAAGTTCACAATCAGGGCTGAAATAAGACCTTTAAACACAGATCCGATGGTGGACCAAAAGTAGTGTTGCCTTTAGGTGCAATTTGCTCAATACAGCACTAAGCTAAATCTTACTAAAAGTACAATGGCAATTACTTGTACTTAGATTGACAACAAAAACAAAATAAAATGAAGTATAAAGGATAATTAATCAGTGAAGAATCAAGCTTGAATTCATAAAAGAATTGCATGTATCCCTTTCTTGCAATACTAATAATAAAGTCCTCACACTTTGTTATTAACATAAAAGTTCTATTTTGGGAGATAAAATTCCTATATGTATCAAATATAAACGAAAAAAGTCCTTTTTTCATGATTAAGTCCCTAAACTTGAATTAAAAAAAAAGACTTCTTCACATATTGGTCAGATTGCATTTAATTTGTACAAAAGTGAAATTAAAGATTACATTTAATCTGTAAAAAAAGATCAGCTTGCATCATGACTTTTGTTATAACGGGTCAAATGATTTAAAAAAAAGTTCATCCGACCAGCTTGTATCATGCCTTTTAATGCAAAGATATATTATAAGAGGTCAACTGGCATGAATGGGTCACCAACCTGACTCAGCCCATCTTGATCTTTTACCTAGCCCACCGAAAATGATATTAAATGATCTAAGAAATCAACTTACCTCCATGAAAAACAATGAATATGAGAGCCCGTTAACTCCCCCCAAACAACCATCAGTATGTATAGCTCCATAAAATTACCTACAAAAAGCGTAATACTAACTGATGTTAGCATCGTTAATTGACCAAAAGCAAGAACATTGACACATAGCAAAAGACCACTTTAAAACAAAAAGATAAAACAATTAATACCAAGTCAAAGACGTATTGAAAAACAATTATCCCAGAGATTATGAAATAGCATACCAAGTCAAAGACGTATTGAAAACTTCATGCTTGTTTTCCATCACCATAAACTGACATTGCTTGTTTGCGACTGGCCTGCAAAAAAGCAAAGCTATTTTACTAAATGTTAACATCCTAGGATCGTATGTGTTAACATACATGTAATTTGAATCATAGCTGTAAAAATTACTTTCATCTTCTGATGTGGCGTCTTCACTGCTGATACCGGGAGTCACTGCAAGTGTAGTATCAGTTAAGGTGGCAATTGTCGTTGGTGAAGTCGCTACATTGTTTTCTTTCTTTAGCACCGTTGTTGAATAATCCTTCAAGTTTGCGACCTCCAGGTCATCCTTTTCTCTCAATTACATCAGTATTTAATGCTACACTACCTGCAGACCCATTTATTGTTCTTGACTTTCTTGCACACCAAGTTGAATAAATCATAAAACCCCAAAAGAACATCATTTAAATTGTGTTTAAAGTTTTGTAGTTTCAAAGCCTTGTAATTTCCATAGAATTTTACAAAGACATTCTATCAAATGCTCAAATAGAATGAGTTAACATAGTGACACTGGAAGGTTCAAAACTCAATAAATCAAGAAATTCTATCTAGCGTAAGCAAACAATTTGAAACTCACCATCAAAACGGGTTGCCGCCAAATTATAGACTTGCGATATGCCACCAATTTATACAAAGACAGATCAATGATTCACCATAAAACAATAAAAGACAGATCATATACAAATTATAGACTTGCGATATGCCACCAGTTTATTTAAGTACTTTTTGAAGAACTAAATTATAGAACTGGTGGATTAACCTTTTCATGTAAATGCTCCACAACATGTGGGTCTCGTGATGCAACTTTCATCCTTCAGGTCCAATCTAATGGTTTTTTGCCTGGAGGAAGATCTGTCATTTATGTTCACTAAAAACATTAGGATCTTGATTATGAGAATGAACATTTTCATGGAGGCATTACAATGGCAATATTTTATTTTTACACAACAAAATGCAGTTAGAAAATTACTAAAAGTGAACATGAAAGAAGAGAATAATACCATGTAGATGATCTTTAATCGAACCTATTGGCATGTACTCATATACCAAAATCCTGTTAACATGGTCCGCGCAATATCCAACAAACATATGTAAGTATAAGAATCGAAGAACAAAGTACCTAATAGAAGCCTCAAAATAAGAAACGATCAAAAGGGAAAATTAAAAGCCAATGAGGAGCCTTGGATTCCCGGAAATCCCATGCCTACACTACACACACTCCCTAGGAGCCATCGTCGAACGAACAAACTTAATTAAAAGCCTTGGGAGCAGCCTTCAGAACCACTAACGCGTGCGTCCTGGTCTACACGAACAATACATAATCGATAAAAGTAGGGTTTTTGATTTATACAAAAAAAAAAACCAAATCGAATCAACGATTCAACAAAAACATGAATAAAACCTAAATCTACTTACAACATATACAATTGCTGATCAATTAAACAATATGCTGCTCAATTAAACAATAAGATTGTTTAAAATAAAAAAATACCAGTTAAACAATTTTAGGCGGCAAATGACAAATACCGGATTACATAAACATCGAAGAAAACATACCTGCAGAGAGTTCTTATGCTTGAGATCCAGGGATTTCTTAAGTTCTTATGTGACTGGAATTTAAAGAAACACCAGTTACCGCCATCATCCTTCTTCTGACAATCATCAAGACTTGGTCGTCGATTGATTAACAGATAAAACATAATATACATCAACAGAGAGATGGAGCGATGGAACAGGCAAGATACATGAGAATGAAATTAGGGTTTTAAGGATTGATTGTACGTATTGGAGAAGATTTGTAACTGAATGATTGAGAATTGAGTGGATTTCCATATAAATAGAATTGAAGGAATTGAAGGAAATTGAAGGAAAATAGAGAGAAGAGGAGAATGGCGCCTAAAATCCCAATTCTCTGGCCAAGGAGAATAGCCACATCAAAGTCAAATAGTCAAACATTATTTTGCTTTAGTATAAGAGATAGATTGTTACCTTTCTTTAAAAACAAGCTTTCATTTAAAAAATTATAAACTAAATCCATTACATAGCACTTCATAAAAACTACTAGTAATTTATTCATATATGCGCGTTTGAAAATATTTTAAATAAGGACTCAGAAGAAAAGAAACTGTGAGAAAAATGAGAATGACTCACTTTGTAATTTTAGGGTTCAATTAAAAGCCTCCTGTTATAATCTTGGGTATAACTCCTGAGCTATTTAATAAAATATATAATGCACTCGCGTTAAGTATAATAACCCACATCAAACTTTATCAATACGTCACGAGACAGAACCTCAACGTACTTAGTCGGGCAGAGCCTTGACATGCGTTGCTGGGTTCGAGATCAATCGGATAGGGTATCGACTCAGTGATCAGGGGTTAAAACACTTAAAACGGGGCAGGGCTTTATTATTATTATAGGTGAAAATAAAAATTTAGAGAGAGGGGGGGGGCGAGACATAGAGAGGGTGAGCAGAAAACAATTTGAGCAAATTGAAAGTTGTTTGTGAGGTTCCTATTTATACTCAATTTTTTTCCAAGATTCTTGAAGTGCACACAAACTTTCTATTCTTTCATAAGGATGACACGAACATGCATATAATTATTACATGCATACGTAAGTTCACATTTAATATTTTAGTTTTAAATTTTAAAATTATATTATTATTATTATAATTGATTCAGCTGCTTCACTCATTTAGCGCTTATAACTTCTAATATATGACGTTTTATAAAACGATGAATATGTCATTAGAATGAGAATATTTGTATCTACATTTTTGCCTAAGTTTCATTAAAACGGAGTAAGTTCAAATATAATGTATTTTTTTTTAATTTAATTATTAAACGGTTCCTAGGTCCGTCTAGGTACTTCATATTTCTAACAGTCAACTTACCTATAATCTACCCTTTTAATAATCTAAGTTTTTATATACTTTATTTTAATATACAAAAAATGGAAATGTTACATCCTTCCCACTTTGTTTTAAATCTCGTCCTCGAGATTTGGGCTACGATGACCCCTTAGAGTTATGTCACATTTTAGTCAATAAGAACAATATTAGGGTAAATGATACAGAAGCAAGACATGTTCAAATTTTATGGATACAAGTTTTACAATAAATAGGACTCAATGGTTCAACTGAATTAATTCCAGAAATTGATGTTAAATGAACGAGATGAAATGATATAATTTCCAAGGTGACTAAGTTTACATGGGTCAAACCAAAAGAGATTTATGATCAATAGATGTCTAAATCGAATGTTTACAAGTTGTAAATGACTTTTAGAATCAATAGAATTTATTATCAAAGGAAAACTTACTTTAATTACCAATCAAGGAAAGCTTAGAATTACAAGCTCAAATGAAATAGAAGCTCGAAAATGATTTGTCAATTATCAAATCATGACATGAGGAAAAATCAAAGTGTTGACATTTATTGAATTGCAAGGATACACCGAAATACAACAGAGTTTAGTGTATCATTGTCTTAATACATAATTGCATTAAGACTATTTTCAATGATGAATCAAACGAAAGATGTACGTGGGTTTTGCATGATTCGTATGATTATGACTAGCCCAAGCTACAAGTTTATACCGACGCCGCAAGGTGTCGTAATGATTGATATAGTTCAATAATTACGGTGACCGAACAAATTCACCGTTTTTGTAATCAACTGAAAGTTATACTGAAGTAATTTTGGATATTCATTTCAAATAATTCTTATCGGATTTTCAATTGATGATGAAAGAACAAATGAATATCATAGAATTTTCGATCAATGATGAAAGAATCTTTAGAGGTATACCGGAATATAATACGAATTTGTGTACTCTTATCTTAACACATAATTGTATTAAGACCGTTTAAGATAATGAACCAACAGAAACTAAATAAATCAATCCGAATTTGTGCAAATGAGATTAGCTCAAGCTTTAAGTTAATGAAAACGCCACCACAAGGTGTCGTAACCAAATAAATAATTTAATGAAAGTGAAGACCAAACAAGTCTATTATGATTCTGAATAGATGAAGTACTTGATAGGATGCATTTATTAATAAACTTTGATTTATACTATGGTCAAATAATAACTTAACATAGATATTACATATCAGCGATTATGTCTGGAATCATTTCTGCTCCTTGCGTAGTAAGTACGAATGCTCGCGCGTTCTTCTTAGCTCCGTCTGTTGTTTTTGCCTTGTTGTCGGATGCTTTAGTCAGTTTCGGGCAATATGGTTTGATGTGTCCTGTTTCTCCCTAATTGAAACAAATATTAGTTTTCCTTCAACACTCTTCCTCTATATGCCCGGTCATCTTGCAGAAGTTACAGTAGGGTGTTCTCCGAAAACGACATTTTCCTGAATGCTTTTTATTACAGCTTCTGCATGTAGGTTGCTCCAATAACGGTTCAGTTCCTTTCTTCTAATAGGAGTCATTAGCGTAGAATTCTTGGGAAATTTTCTAGGCTAACTCTTTCTTCTTGTTTTCTTCTTTTGTGCGGATTAGTCCATCTGTTAGGATGTTAACTAGTTCAATTGTTTCTTCAATAGTCTGTGGTCTAACAGCCTTGACCATGCCTCGGATTTTACTAACTAATCCCCAAATATAATGAGAAATTAGTACGGGTTCTGGTGAAGCCAGCGTTTGTACCATTCTTGCGTATTCGAAGAACTTTGTCGTATATTCACGACAATTCACATTTATCATTTTATGATTTAGGAATTCGTTAGTCATTCGTTCCTTTTTATAAGGGGGACAAAATTTCATTTATGCCATTTCCTTGAATTTTTCCCAGTTCAGGGCGTAAGCCATGTTACTTCCTTTTGTTTGACGAATTGTATTCCACCATTCTAAGGCTTCTTCCTTAAAGAGGTTGGAAGCATACATCACATTATCTTCTTCGGCACATTTGCTGATTTTAAGAACAGCTTCCGTCTTTTCCAACCATCGTAGAGCAGCCGTGGGTCCTTCACTGCCTGCGAACTTAGTTGGTTACAAGCTAGAAATTCCTTGTAGGTACTCCCAAGAGTCATTGCCTTCATTTTCTTGGGAAAATGGGGTTTTGATATTATCATCATTGCCTCCATTAACACTATAGCTAAAACTGTCGTCGCGAGTATGCTTGCCACTCACAGCTTTGGTGTGTTCTACAGGGTTTTCAACAACTTGTAACACCTCGAAAAATTTCGTCCAATAATGTCTTGACACGTGTCATAAGGTTCCGGTATGTGAAACATACTTTAGAGGGACTAAAAGTGACAAACAGTGAAAACTATGGAACGTAAGGGTCCAAAGTGTCAACAATGGATAAATAGACTCTATGATAACCCTACATAATGTTTATAACCTTAAACGGATGGTTCATGGATCATACGACGCGGAAATTGCACAAAAGTGAGGAATTGCAAACTATAGGGGCCAAAAGTGTCAACATGTTTAATTTATACCTCTGAGTGAACTTTTGGCAGACCCGAAGCTTTATAATGCTAAAATATACTCACTAGAATATGTGGTTAAAATTTCGTGAAGTTTCGTCAACGTATGAGAAAGTTATGGCCAAAACCGTACTTGAGGGGTTAAAAGCGTCAACGTCGAATTTCATGGCTTTTCGGTTGAGCGCAAAGTTATCCGAGGACATTACCATGTTGGTAAATGTCCTAAGGTTCTTAAAAACCAAGTTTGGGGGTTTACGGGTCAAGATAAGTAGCCGAAACATCGCATACAAGATCAGGGACCAAAGCTGTCAAGTTTGAAAGTTGTTTGGCTGAACAGCAGGTCAGGCGACCCGCCTGGACAGACCCAAGCGGGCCGCGTGGGACTATCAGCATCAGAAATTCGCGAAAATTGCATATTTGGTCCGAAATTGAAGTGTGTAACAGCTCATTCCACCTCTCCAAGCTCTAATAAAATCCCATGCATGCCTATGGTAATAGTAACCTATCCTCAAACCTCTGAATCCCTCTTTAAATCAGATCAAAGCTCCATTCCTTGGCATTTGCATTTGTGAACAAGAACTCTTTCAACTTGCAAAAGCTCTCAAGACTTTCTGGAGCATTTCTGGACATCAAGGCCGACTCCAAGTGCTTGCTAGGCTTCATTAGGACCTTGGTAATCTTTCATATCATCATAATTTCGTTCTAGCATAGATTAATTGCTAAAAGTCAAACTGTTGTTCTTATACTTTGACTTTCTGATTAAACGAGTTTTACTCAGTCATTTCTCAAATTGAAACCACATATATGTTGGTATTTATGTGGGAAACAAACCCTCAAAAGGGTATTCTCTGATTCCCACTTTATGCATGCTAATTGTCGAGTCAAACTTGTTTCTAAAAAGTCAACAGAAGTTGTTTTTGCAAAAATAAGCTTAAATGATAATGTAAAGGACATGCAATCTGTTTGATCATCATAAACAACTTATAATACATGTAAGAATATGTTTTATCATAATAAACTCGACAAATCTTTAGTATAAATACGAATCGGAACCGAAAGTCTTGTAAAACGACTATTTCGTAGACTATCGATTCGGATTCGTACATGCATGTTTGAGATCTGTATTGGAGAGCATTTTTGACCATTTTTATTTTGGTAAAACTTTCTGGAATTTTTGTTGTTTGAGTCTATGCTTAGCCGATTCATTTGCATGTTTCCGATTATGCTTAAAGTTGACTATTTTGCCCTTTTTGATATAAAACGTGATTTTTGGAAAAGTGAAAGAGTAGAAATCTTTATTTCTAATATATAAACTTGCACCGAAAATTTCGGATCAGTTGATGGTCCAGATTTTGAGTTATGGCCATTAGCGTAAAACTATGTTCTTAAGTTACATAAACGGCCCTTTTCGCGTATAACCCATTTCTGGCCACGTTTTGATACAAAACTTTTTACCCACTGATGTTATATAATATTTTGGGATTTTTGATGATTTTTATTTAATTTTTGGCTGGTCGTATCTTAGATCGCTTAGTTATTTTGGTTTATGCCGGTTTTGACCATTTAAGCCATAAAATGAGTTTTATGCATTCTTTTGACCCGAAACCTTTTCCTACTGATTTTATATGTTAAATAAAGTATTTTAAGTATTCTGAAAATATAAAAATTTCAATTTTCTTTTGAAAACCCGGAAACGCCCCTAAATCGTATTTCTAGCGTTTTTAACGCATAGTAAGCGTTATATCCATTTTAAACATATAAGACTTGTACCTACTGATGTAATTAGCATATTTTCATATAATAACAGTAAGTATAAGTATATGAACTCAGATTTCCAGTTTTGGCATTTTTAGCCCTTGTGAATTTACTAAAATACCCCTACGGTGCATAGTTTGATTTTAAATGTTAAGTTTGGTATATGGGTCATACCCTACTGATATAATATGTTAAATAAAGTATATTTACTGTATAAACCAAACCCGAAACTCAGATTTCTAATTTGACTCTTTTATAATCTTTTAAATGACCAAAATGCCCTTATAAGGCATAAATTAAGTTTAAAATTATTCCGGGCAATATAGAACATAACTTACTGATGTTAAATCATATTTAAAGAATATTATCTCAGGGAACTTGCATTTGACTCTTTTGGCTACCCGTAACGCCCTTTTTGCGTTCGGTTCGGTTTACGTAACTAGTTTGCGTAAATTGACCGAAACGGGTCAAACGTTATCATTTTTATCTCAAAATCCAGAATGTATTTAGTATACCCATATTATACAAGTATTCAAACTTGTCGGGTCTAAATCACATTCTATCCGGTCTTTCACTTAATCGTGCGTTTGTTTAGTATCGTACTTAAAACTAACCGGTCAAAGCTTAGGCTTAAATAAAAGACCCGTTAGGAATCTAATAGGTTAATTATAAACCTTTGTTCCAGATTAGGAGGCCCAGTAAAAGCTACCGACACTTACTGTTTGTGATTCATACTTGCTCAGGTAAATACATTTTGACTTATTTTCCCTATACGGGCTTGGGGTACGGTATTTAAAATACCGCTTGATCGGGCGCACAAGTCCTGCGCCTTATGGGTGTACAGTCTTGAATAGCTTGTGCGACTCGTTTAAACAGTCTTGTCTTACTTTAGGCTTTGGGGGGTTATTGACCGTGTCCCGGATATCCTTGGCATTATCTTACGAGATGGCCACGACCAGAGCACGGGGTGTAGGCGTACACTCGGCGTGTATAACTCTTTAATGTGGTGTGTCATTTAATCTTTAGCCCGGACAGTAGATCCCGGGCCACCAAAGATACGAGTGCATGTAATTCGTTCACAAGTTTATATTGCATAAATATCCCAAGTTAATAAAAATATTTATGCCTTGTGCATTTAAATCAATTTTCAATCATTTTCAAAATGAGTCAGTCGATTTGTATTTACCAGTGTAAACTGACGTATTTTTCCCAAAAAGGTTAAGTGCAGGTACTATACGAACTAGGCTGGCTGTTTCCTAAGAGCGTCCACTATAGTCTCGCAAGCTCGGAAGACAAATAACTGTTGAACAATTTATTCTTATTTTTATTTGATCCGCCTGTGGATCCGTTTCAACTACTTATGATGTTATTATGTCATTTTAATTAAAGTTGAAATGTATCTATTCTGCTTCCGCTGTGCATTATTATATTGTGTTGTTTGTCTATGACGATGCCAACTACGTCACTGTACCCCACACCGGGCCCACCGGTGACACGTGGAAATCGGGGTGTGACAGGTTGGTATCAGAGCCAACGCTGAGTGAATTAAACACTAGTCCTTTGTGTTTAATCTCAGTTACACAATTGCACATTCCTCGATTTTCGAGTCTAGACAAAGAACTTAGGAAATGTTCGACATTTCGTTTATTTTATCATTATTTTTATTATTAGCTTTGTCTTATATATTTTGTTGTGCAACTTGTTTAATTTTTGACAGGTTCATCATGCCGCCACGTATGCGAGGACGAGGAGGATTCGCCACATCGCACGACCACGAGGCAGGACTCTCACACAGGCGAGCTCCATCAGCTTCGCACAACACCGCAGCCAACGATCTTTGGAGATCATTTGCCGAGCCAGCCAGGCACTCGGTATCTGCGAGCACTTCGCCATCACTACCCCAATCATTTGGGCCCCACTCGGAAAATGGGCCCCATGGTTCCCATGGATCTTATATACCTCTTCGTCAGTCACCTCACCACTACCAAGCACCAGCTTATCAGGGCCTATACAACCCTGACGCTTTCTTGGATGAGCCAGTGGGTCATAACCCACTAGGACCGGAAGACCACTTCTCTGGTGGTCACGAGATGGAGGTTGACGAGGACACGGACCCTTCACTGCCACCGTCAGGTACGCCTAACCATCCCATTGAGATATCGGATGGGTCACCATACAGGGGATCACCCTTCAATGGTGTGGACAGCTTTCAGGAGAGGTTTCGGCAGCATGATTGGTATTACACCCCCAGCCAACACAACTCTCCGATGCTCCAGTCTCGCCATGGTTCGCCGGTGCACTCGCAGCACCACTCTCAGCAGCAGCAGCTTCAGCAGCCGCCCTTGCAGCAGGACCTATCTGAGGCCCTCTGGCGCGACGTGATCACTCCGTCGCCACCGCCACCACCAGTTTTGCCTCCTCCGCCTCAAAGGCCAAGGAGGAATGCGCGTATGTCTACGCGAGGAGGGATTCGTATTGGTACCCCTCCACACATTGGTAGCAGCCGCTACTCACCTCTTCATGAGGAGTCCGAGATGGGGGAGTCTCCGCATCCCGTTTCGGAGGTCACTTCTGCGCCGATTCCGCCTCTGCCACCGAAGAACTTTGGAGAGCCCATTCCTGCGTATGCTAGCGCAGCGCAGTTCAACCCGTTTGAGCCGACTTTTCCTCCCGGTTATGATTATACGGGAGATCCCTACTGGTTAGCCTCAGGCTACAACCCTCTCAACAAGGAGAGTACATTTGGAGGTCTCTGGGCTACGGGACCATCAGCTTTTGGTTTCCCACCGCAGGGATACCAGCAGCCTCCACAGCCACAGCAGTACCAGCCACCACCGCCGGCACCTATGATGTCGCCGCCGCAGGTTCAGGAAATCCTGCAAGGAATAAACAGTGTACGACGTGATTTGCAACATGAGATGCGAGCTGATCGCCGACGCAACGATGGCATGTTCAAGAAGATGTTTGATTTGCTCAAGGGTAAGAGTAAGAAGGATCGTTAGATCCTTTGTTGTTAGCTCTTTTACTCATGTCCCTGCGTGGACATCTATTCCTGTACTCTACCCCTGCGTGGGTATATCTCTCTTATTCTACCCCTGCGTGGGTACGTTGTTCTGTTAACCCCTGCGTGGGTTTGTTTTATTTTATTTGTTGTTGTTGTTATTTGTTTAGCCCCTGCGCGGGCATGTTATTCATGTTATTTGAATGAAAGTCCCGTTTAGGGCAAAGATGTACTAGTACTTTATTTAAAATTTGAAATGCTTAGTTTGAATTTCTCATTTTATTTATGTGCATGAATATAATATTAAAATAAATGGAAAAATATCAATTTTATTTGGTTTGCCATTTTAATAAGAATCTTAGTAAGGTATAACCTAGCTTGAATGCCTTATTAACAGGCCTGGCCATGATGGTAAAACCTGGTTGAAAAGATTCAACTCTCTGTTAACATCTGAAAACATGTTAACATTCCTGGTTAAGCGTGATCTGTAAAATCACACATGCCATTTTTTTTAATAAATTATCTACAGATTATATCTGTACACAAGTCTGTTTATGACTTGATACCTACGGGTTATGACTATGTCATATAGTGGCAGTTGTGGTTTATAACTCCCTGCCTAATAAAGGATTATTTGTTTAATTATACAATTTAGAATCCTATAAAATCTAAATTTATAATTTAGTAAGTTGTCCGAAGTGACTAGGCCTGTTGTGCCAATATATATTTCATTCCATAATATAGTTGCTAATAAAAGCCCCGAATGAAATTAAATAAATTAACTATTATGGTTCTTAATACCATGGTTAATAAATCGTTTAGAACGATAATACTGTTAGGTTTCTAAATAAGACCTTGTCCTTTTATGTAGCTTAAAGCTACGATGGCCAAATCGGAGGAGACCAACAGTCATTCTGGAGAACACCCAGATAATACCAGGATTCACGTCACTGGTGAAGAATTGCAAGCACTGATAGATAACGCTGTTGCCAAGGCTATGGATAGGCAATTCAGGGAATCTAGCGGTACTCGGAGTAGGACCCGAACAGTAACGCACGTAAAGCCCAAGACTCATTCTGAGGCTCATAGTAAGCCACCTTCTAAAAAGAGTGAGCCGAAGAAAGATGAGGATGATAATCACTCCTCCAACCACAGCAGTATTCCTAAGCAAGAGATCAAGCTGAAGCAGGATACGCACAGCAAGTCCTGTACGTACAAGTATTTCGTATCTTGCAAACCCAGGGATTTTACTGGGGAAAAAGGAGCCGTGGATTGCATGACGTGGATTGATGAGATGGATACTGTGGTTGATATCAGCGGGTGTGCTGATAGGGACGTCGTGAAGTACGTGTCCCAGTTGTTCAAGGGAGATGCGTTAGCATGGTGGAAGTCACTTCTACAAGCTGCCGGTAAGGCCGCTCTGTATAGCATGACCTGGGATCAGTTTGTAGCACTGATCAAGGAGAATTTCTGTCCGCAGCATGAGGTCGAAAGAATTGAATCGGATTTCGTATCTTTGGTTATGAAGAACCTCGATTGTCAAGCGTATCTTACTACGTTCAACACTTTATCTCGGTTAGTGCCTTATCTGGTGACCCCGGAGCCGCGAAGGATTGCTCGATTTATTGGGGGTCTGGCACCGGAGATAAAGGCAAGCGTCAAGGCTTCAAGGCCTACGACATTTAGATCCGTAGCTGATCTATCCCTCTCCCTCACTCAAGATGTCGTCAGACTTAGAGCTATGAAGAGCTCAGAGGAAAACAAGAGGAAACGTGAGGATGACACCTCACGAAGATCTGAGAAACGACACAAGGGAAACAACGACCATAGGAAAGGGTCGGGGTTCAAGAAAGGAGATCAGTCGGGTGAAAAACCCAGATGCAAGGTTTGTAGGAGGCATCATTTTGGGAGATGCAGGCAGGAGTCTAAATCCCAGTCTCAAGAAAAACGATGTGGAATCTGCAAGTCCACAGACCATAAAGCTGTGGATTGCAAGAAAATGAAGGATGCAACTTGTTTTGGTTGCAACGAGAAAGGGCACATTAGGCCCAACTGCCCAAAGAATGCGAAGAAAGCAGATGATGGGAAGAAGACTAATGCGAGAGTCTTCAGAATGGACGCCAAGGAGGCAGTTCTTGACGACAACGTCATTACAGGTACGTTTCTTGTAAATGATGTTTTTGCTAGAGTCTTGTTTGATTCGGGAGCTGATAAGTCATTTGTAGATGATAAGTTTTGTAAATTGTTAAACCTTCCGATTAAAACCTTAAGTGTGAAATATGAGGTGGAATTAGCCGATGGAACCATAGAAACTGCCTCGACTGTTCTAGATGGATGTGTTATATCCATTAGGAATCATTCTTTCATGTTATCCTTGCTTCCCTTTAAGCTAGCTGGATTCGACATAGCGATAGGCATGGATTGGTTGTCGAGTAACCAAGCCCAGATTCTGTGCAATAGAAAGCAAGTAGTAGTGAAGACTCCGTCTGGAGAGTCACTCACTATTCAAGGAGATACCCAGCATGGATTGCCTGAGCAAGTGTCCATGCTCAAGGCATCCAGATGCATGCAGAAGGGATGTGTCATTTATATGGCACAAGTTACCATTGATGAGCCGAAGCCGAAGATTGAAGATATTCCTGTTATCTCGGAATATCCTGAAGTATTTCCTGAAGAACTACCCGGTTTGCCACCGGATAGGCAAGTAGAGTTTCAGATAGACATCATTCCAGGTGCTGCGCCTGTAGCAAGAGCACCATACAGATTGGCACCAACGGAGATGAAGGAGTTGAGGACGCAGTTGGATGATTTGTTAGCTAAAGGTTTTATTAGGCCTAGCTCATCTTCTTGGGGAGCGCCAATCTTGTTCGTTAAAAAGAAGGATGGATCGATGCGTCTGTGCATCGATTACCGTGAGCTTAACAAGGTCACTATCAAGAATAGGTATCCATTACCCAGGATCGACGATCTGTTCGATCAGTTGCAAGGAGCAAGCTATTTCTCCAAGATCGACCTGAGGTCCGGTTATCATCAGTTGAAGGTTAAGGAGGAAGACGTACACAAGACAGCGTTTAGGACTCGTTATGGACATTACAAGTTCCTAGTGATGTCATTTGGGCTCACCAACGCACCAGCCGCATTCATGGATCTCATGAATCGCGTCTGCAAGCCTTATTTAGATAAGTTCGTCATTGTCTTTATTGACGACATCCTTATCTACTCGAAGAGCCAAGCTGACCATGAGAAACACCTTCGTTGTATTCTCAAACTTCTGAATCAGGAGAAGCTTTATGCCAAATTTTCGAAGTGTGAATTTTGGCTTCGAGAAGTCCAATTCCTTGGACATGTAGTAAGCGAGCGTGGTATCCAAGTAGATCCGGCTAAAGTAGAAGCAGTCATGAACTGGCAGGAGCCGAAGACTCCTACCGAGATTCGCAGTTTCCTCGGATTGGCAGGATATTATAGGCGATTTATTGAGAACTTTTCAAGAATTGCTGCGCCCCTAACTTCGCTGACTCGTAAGAAGATTAAGTTTGATTGGGGCCCTAAGCAGCAGGAATCCTTCGACATCCTGAAGAAGAAGTTGAGCAACGCGCCAGTGTTGACATTGCCCGATGGCATAGAAGATTTCATAGTGTATTGCGATGCATCGCACACTGGTATGGGTTGTGTGCTCATGCAGAGAGGCAAAGTCATTGCCTATGCTTCTCGCCAGCTAAAGGTGCACGAGAAGAACTACACCACCCACGATTTGGAATTGGGTGCAGTTGTATTTGCTCTGAGGCTATGGAGACATTACTTGTACGGAACCAAGTGTATAATATATTCGGATCACAAGAGTCTTCAGCACTTGTTCAATCAGAAGGAATTTAACATGCGTCAAAGGCGATGGATGGAAACTTTAAATGATTACGACTGTGAGATAAGATACCATCCAGGCAAGGCAAATGTAGTTGCTGACGCCTTAAGCAGAAAGGAAAGGGTGAAACCGATCAGAATCAATGCCAAGCGCATTGAAATAAGAAATAATTTAAATGAAAGGGTGTTAGCTGCATAGAAGGAAGCTGTGCTGGAAGCTAACTATCCTGCAGAAAAGTTAGGAGTAACTGAGGAGCAGTTATCCTACGACAAAGATGGAATGCTACGACTAAACGGACGAATATGGGTTCCAGTTTATGGAGGACTTCGGGATGTTATCCTCCAGGAAGCCCACAGCTCTAAATTTTCCGTTCATCCTGGAGCTGATAAGATGTACCAGGATTTGAAAGCAAACTACTGGTGGATTGGTTTGAAAAAGTCAGTAGCTGAACATGTAGCTAAATGTTTGACTTGTGCGCAAGTCAAGGCTGAGCATCAGAAGCCGTCAGGTTTGCTCCAACAACCTGAAATTCCCAAGTGGAAATGGGAAATGGTGACAATGGATTTCATCACCAAGTTGCCGAAGACGAAAAAGGGAAATGATACCATATGGGTCATTGTAGATAGACTGACTAAGTCAGCTCATTTTCTACCCATCAAGGAGACGTATAGCTCCGATATGTTAGCTCAATTATACGTCGATAAGATAGTAGCGCTACATGGTATACCTATATCTATTATCTCCGATAGAGATACTAGATATACGTCGCATTTTTGGAAGAGTTTCCAACAATCGTTGGGCACTCGTTTAAATTTTAGTACGGCTTATCATCCTCAGACTGATGGTCAGAGTGAGCGTACTATTCAAACCTTGGAAGACATGCTTCGTGCATGTGCGATCGACTTGGGTGGTAGTTGGGATAAGAACCTACCACTGATTGAATTCTCCTACAACAATAGCTACCATTCCAGCATAAAGGCTGCGCCTTTTGAGGCCTTATACGGTAGGAAGTGTAGATCGCCCATTTGTTGGGCAGAAGTTGGAGATGTCCAATTGTCAGGACCAGATATCGTTTTTGAAACGACGGATAAGATCGTTCAGATTCGCGATCGTTTGAAAGCTGCCAGGGATAGGCAGAAAAGTTATGCGGATCCTAAGCGCAAGGATTTTCACTTCGAGGTAGGTGAAAAAGTATTGCTTAAGGTATCACCTTGGAAAGGTGTGATGCGATTTGGAAAGAAAGGAAAGCTAAGCCCGAGATATATAGGACCTTTCGAGATTATCGAACGTGTCGGGTCAGTCGCTTACAAGTTAAACTTTCCTGAAGAGCTTAGTGCTATTCACAATGTGTTCCACATCTGTAATTTGAAAAAGTGTTTCGCTGACGATTCACTGGTTATACCGCATACAGATATACACATAGACGAAAGTTTGAAGTTCATAGAAAAACCTTTGTCGATTGAGGATCGACAGGTAAAGAAGCTTCGAAGGAAGCACGTGCCTATTGTAAAGGTCAAATGGGATGCCCGTAGAGGTCCCGAATACACGTGGGAAGTGGAATCCACGATGCAAGAGAAATATCCCCATTTGTTTCAGTAAATCTCAAGGTCGAGATTTCTTTTAAGGGGGTGAGGATGTAACACCTCGAAAAATTTCGTCCAATAATGTCTTGACACGTGTCATAAGGTTCCGGTATGTGAAAACATACTTTAGAGGGACTAAAAGTGACAAACAGTGAAAACTATGGAACGTAAGGGTCCAAAGTGTCAACAATGGATAAATAGACTCTATGATAACCCTACATAATGTTTATAACCTTAAACGGATGGTTCATGGATCATACGACGCGGAAATTGCACAAAAGTGAGGAATTGCAAACTATAGGGGCCAAAAGTGTCAACATGTTTAATTTATACCTCTGAGTGAACTTTTGGCAGACCCGAAGCTTTATAATGCTAAAATATACTCACTAGAATATGTGGTTAAAATTTCGTGAAGTTTCGTCAACGTATGAGAAAGTTATGGCCAAAACCGTACTTGAGGGGTTAAAAGCGTCAACGTCGAATTTCATGGCTTTTCGGTTGAGCGCAAAGTTATAAGAGGACATTACCATGTTGGTAAATGTCCTAAGGTTCTTAAAAACCAAGTTTGGGGGTTTACGGGTTAAGATAAGTAGCCGAAACATCGCATACAAGATCAGGGACCAAAGCTGTCAAGTTTGAAAGTTGTTTGGCTGAACAGCAGGTCAGGCGACCCGCCTGGACAGACCCAAGCGGGCCGCGTGGGACTATCAGCATCAAAAATTCGTGAAAATTGCATATTTGGTCCGAAATTGAAGTGTGTAACAGCTCATTCCACCTCTCCAAGCTCCAATAAAATCCCATGCATGCCTATGGTAATAGTAACCTATCCTCAAACCTCTGAATCCCTCTTTAAATCAGATCAAAGCTCCATTCCTTGGCATTTGCATTTGTGAACAAGAACTCTTTCAACTTGCAAAAGCTCTCAAGACTTTCTGGAGCATTTCTGGACATCAAGGCCGACTCCAAGTGCTTGCTAGGCTTCATTAGGACCTTGGTAATCTTTCATATCATCATAATTTCGTTCTAGCATAGATTAATTGCTAAAAGTCAAACTGTTGTTCTTATACTTTGACTTTCTGATTAAACGAGTTTTACTCAGTCATTTCTCAAATTGAAACCACATATATGTTGGTGTTTATGTGGGAAACAAACCCTCAAAAGGGTATTCTCTGATTCCCACTTTATGCATGCTAATTGTCGAGTCAAACTTGTTTCTAAAAAGTCAACAGAAGTTGTTTTTACAAAAATAAGCTTAAATGATAATGTAAAGGACATGCAATCTGTTTGATCATCATAAACAACTTATAATACATGTAAGAATATGTTTTATCATAATAAACTCGACAAATCTTTAGTATAAATACGAATCGGAACCGAAAGTCTTGTAAAACGACTATTTCGTAGACTATCGATTCGGATTCGTACATGCATGTTTGAGATCTGTATTGGAGAGCATTTTTGACCATTTTTATTTTGGTAAAACTTTCTGGAATTTTTGTTGTTTGAGTCTATGCTTAGCCGATTCATTTGCATGTTTCCGATTATGCTTAAAGTTGACTATTTTGCCCTTTTTGATATAAAACGTGATTTTTGGAAAAGTGAAAGAGTAGAAATCTTTATTTCTAATATATAAACTTGCACCGAAAATTTCGGATCAGTTGATGGTCCAGATTTTGAGTTATGGCCATTAGCGTAAAACTATGTTCTTAAGTTACATAAACGGCCCTTTTCGCGTATAACCCATTTCTGGCCACGTTTTGATACAAAACTTTTTAGCCACTGATATTATATAATATTTTGGGACTTTCGATGATTTTTATTTAATTTTTGGCTGGTCGTATCTTAGATCGCTTAGTTATTTCGGTTTATGCCGGTTTTGACCATTTAAGCCATAAAATGAGTTTTATGCATTCTTTTGACCCGAAACCTTTTCCTACTGATTTTATATGTTAAATAAAGTATTTTAAGTATTCTGAAAATATAAAAATTTCAATTTTCTTTTGAAAACCCGGAAACGCCCCTAAATCGTATTTCTAGCGTTTTTAACGCATAGTAAGCGTTATATCCATTTTAAACATATAAGACTTGTACCTACTGATCTAATTAGCATATTTTCATATAATAACAGTAAGTATAAGTATATGAACTCAGATTTCCAGTTTTGGCATTTTTAGCCCTTGTGAATTTACTAAAATACCCCTACGGTGCACAGTTTGATTTTAAATGTTAAGTTTGGTATATGGGTCATACCCTACTGATATAATATGTTAAATAAAGTATATTTACTGTATAAACCAGACCCGAAACTCAGATTTCTAATTTGACTCTTTTATAATCTTTTAAATGACCAAAATGCCCTTATAAGGCATAAATTAAGTTTAAAATTATTCCGGGCAATATAGAACATAACTTACTGATGTTAAATCATATTTAAAGCATATTATCTCAGGGAACTTGCATTTGACTCTTTTGGCTACCCGTAACGCCCTTTTTGCGTTCGGTTCGGTTTACGTAACTAGTTTGCGTAAATTGACCGAAACGGGTCAAACGTTATCATTTTTATCTCAAAATCCGGAATGTATTTAGTATACCCATATTATACAAGTATTCAAACTTGTCGGGTCTAAATCACATTCTATCCGGTCTTTCGCTTAATCGTGCGTTTGTACCGTATCGTACTTAAAACTAACCGGTCAAAGCTTAGGCTTAAATAAAAGACCCGTTAGGAATCTAATAGGTTAATTATAAACCTTTGTTCCAGATTAGGAGGCCCAGTAAAAGCTACCGACACTTACTGTTTGTGATTCATACTTGCTCAGGTAAATACATTTTGACTTATTTTCCCTATACGGGCTTGGGGTACGGTATTTAAAATACCGCTTGATCGGGCGCACAAGTCCTGCGCCTTATGGGTGTACAGTCTTGAATAGCTTGTGCGACTCGTTTAAACAGTCTTGTCTTACTTTAGGCTTTGGGGGGTTATTGACCGTGTCCCGGATATCCTTGGCATTATCTTACGAGATGGCCACGACCAGAGCACGGGGTGTAGGCGTACACTCGGCGTGTATAACTCTTTAATGTGGTGTGTCATTTAATCTTTAGCCCGGACAGTAAATCCCGGGCCACCAAAGATACGAGTGCATGTAATTCGTTCACAAGTTTATATTGCATAAATATCCCAAGTTAATAAAAATATTTATGCCTTGTGCATTTAAATCAATTTTCAATCATTTTCAAAATGAGTCAGTCGATTTGTATTTACCAGTGTAAACTGACGTATTTTTCCCAAAAAGGTTAAGTGCAGGTACTATACGAACTAGGCTGGCTGTTTCCTAAGAGCGTCCACTATAGTCTCGCAAGCTCGGACGACAAATAACTGTTGAACAATTTATTCTTATTTTTATTTGATCCGCCTGTGGATCCGTTTCAACTACTTATGATGTTATTATGTCATTTTAATTAAAGTTGAAATGTATCTATTCTGCTTCCGCTGTGCATTATTATATTGTGTTGTTTGTCTATGACGATGCCAACTACGTCACTGTACCCCACACCGGGCCCACCGGTAACACGTGGAAATCGGGATGTGACACAACTTCAATTATTAAAGGTATAGCATTAGCTATTACTTGGGCAATTATATTTTCTATAGCATTTTTATCAAAAGAATTTTCATTATTAGCATGAACTTCTGGATTATGTGATACTTCATTCGACATCTGAATTGCAAATGTTTTTGATTATTAATATCACAGAACAGTTAAAACAAAACAATACTCATTTTCCATGATTCTTGGAGTGCACACAAACTTTCTGTTCTTTCATAAGGATGACACATATATGCATATAATTAATAAATGCACACGTAAATTCACATTTAATATTTTAGTTTTAAATTTTAATATTATATTATATTATTATTATAATTAATTCAGATGCTTCACTCATTTAACGCTTATAACTTCTAATATATGACGTTTTATAAAATGATGAATATGTCATTAGAACGAGAATATTTGTATCTACATTTTGGCCTAAGTTTCATTAAAAATGAAGTAAGTTCAAATATAATGTATTTTTATAATATAATTATTAAACGGTTCCTAGGTTCGTCTAGGTACTTCATATTTCTAACAAGCAACTTACTCGTAATCTACCCGTTTAATAATATAAGTTTTTATATACTTTATTTTAATATATAAAAAAATAGAAATGTCGCACGTAAGATCTAAGAAAACCCAGATTTGAAAATCACATTTTGAGTGAGAAATTGACCTCGTAAAAACTAGATATTCAGTGAAAACAAGCTCCGGGCCTCTGATGAGCATAAAGTGATGGCCAAACGGCGGCGATAGGCGGCGATGGTAGTGCTTAGCTCTAATACCAAGCTAAAACGCCTTTAAGTCTGTATAATTATAATTTTTTGTATTGATTGTGAATTAGGATTTTACAATGACGAGAGGTTTTATACTACTACATTTACACAATACTACCTTAACTATGTGTACAAAATACTATTGCTAAATAATCATAATTACATTCTGTCTAATAAATAACAATTAGCTTAGTCATTATTTTCTTTCTTCACATGAATATCTAGTTGGGTTGTTCATCGTTCGGTTTTAATGTTTTTTAGTTCCTATGTAAGTCAAACAGTTAGTAACGGTTTTCTATTATCGGAAACAAAAGCCAAACCATAGAATTTTAAAACTGAACCATAATACAGCGTTACCTAACGGTTTGGTTACAATCTGATTTCATGGTTTGAGCTTCCTTAGTCCCTTATATAAGATGTACAAAATAAAAAGATAAAAAACTTGTTAAACAATTTCATTGGCCTAAGATGACTCAAAACTTGTAAAAAATCATTTGTTTTAACATGAACCCGTTAGAACCTAAAAAGAAGGATAAATAAGATTTAAACACTTCCCATTAAAAAGGAAACAAAAATCCTATTACAAATATGTGATTGATCTGAGTAGTTTATAATATTTACCTTATTCATAAATTATTGTAAAATACAAGAATAAATCAGAAACCACAACTAATATCTAATATCTGGAATATGAAAATAATAGATCATATAAAAAAAACTTAAGCAATATTGTTCAATATAGAAAGTTTTAAAATTATTGATAATTGTCGTTAAAAATAGTTACAAAAAGTTGAAATATTCTTTTAATAAAAGGGTTATTGGATTTTATCACCCTTAACTAATCAATTTAGTTCGCTGCCACTCCCAACTTTCACTTTGGCTCCCACCACCCCCAACTTAACACTTTGTGTGTTTTGTCATCCCGTTGTTAACTAGCCACAAACTTGGTTTTTTTCTTATCCTACGTGGCATGCTGACATGGATCTAAGGCATATCTTTTTAGCTATTAATTATAAATATTTAATAGATAAACAAAAAGTAACTAAAAATAAAAAAACTCTTATATATATACACACACAAATCAGTTTAGGTGTATATACATATTATATAAAAAATCAGTTCATGTTTTTCACCCATCTCTCTCTCTTTCTCTCTCTCTCACATACACACTTAACACTACCACCACCATCCACCAACATCCTGTCATCTACCCCTCCACCATCCTCCGCTGCCATCCACCCCACCACCATACTCCCTTGTTCAAGAACCACCATCCTCCGTTGTCATCTACCCCACCACCATACTCCCCTGTTCAGGTACCGCCGCCATCACCACCACCATGGCTCCCTTATCAACCACCACTACTACCCATGCTGTTAGTTTCTAGACTTCTGTGTCACCTCAAGTTTTCAGTTTTGGGTCTGTTACTTCAACAGCCCCAAGCACTTTAGTGGCCGGAAACTAGGAACACCAACAGCAACTACTTTAACCACCACTACAACCACCACCACAGGAAATGTTCTTTTTGGCTTTAGTTTTGCAGCCACAGCGACAGCTACTTCAACAGCCACAACCACCACCACCACCACCACAGGAAATGGTCTCTTTGGCGTCAGTTGTCTGGCAACAGCGATGGAGTCAAAACTAGGGAAAATCGTTGCTTTTTCTTTAGGGTTTTGATTCTGGTGAAAATGGGGATGGGGGTTGAATTTAGGGTTTCGATTTTGGGTGGATTTAGTGGATCCAGAGTTGAGTTTAGGGTTTTTATTTAGCGGAAAAGGGGGATGGTGATGGTGATCAAGTGGTGGTGGAGGTGATGAGAAGGAGGTGGTGGTGGTTGCGGAGAAAAGGACGTGGTGGTGGCTATGGTCAGAAGGACGTGGTGGTGGCTGTGTTCAGAAGGTGGTGGCGGTGGTTGTGTTGAGAAGGGGAGAAGGCGGTGGTAGTGTTGTTAGAGAGAGAAGAGAGAGAGAGAGAGAGAGTGAGTTGAGAGAGAGGTTTATAAAATCTTATTCTTTTCACTTTAAATCGTATTTTGAAAAACAATAAGAATACACATTTAAAATTTGAAAATAAAAAAAAAACACACATCAGCATGCCACGTTGAATAAATTAACCATGTAGGATAAAAAACTAAGTTAGTGGCTAGGTAATGACAGGGTGACAAAACACACAAAGTGTTAAGTTGGGGTAGTGGGAGTCAAAGTGAAAGATGGGAATGACAACGGCCAAAATTGATTAGTTGAGGATCATAAAATCCATTTCCCCTTAATAAAAACTTTAAATATTTTTTAATCATCAATCTTGAGATAAATAAGATTCAAACACTTCTCGTTAAAAAGAATAAAAAAAATCCTATTATAAATATGTGATTGAGCTGAGTTGTTTATAATATTCACCTTAAGCATAAATCAATGAGAAATACAAGAATAAATCGGAAACCACAACTAATATCTTGAATGTGAAAATTATAGATCTTATAAAAAAACTTAAGCATAATAATTCATTCTAAAAAGTTTTAAAATTATAGATAACTACCGTTAAAAAAATAGTTAAGAAAGTCGTAGTATTTTTTTAATAAAAACTTTTAGTATTTTTTTAATTATTAATCTTGAATTTTAATTTTAATTAATATTAATATTAATTGCATAATATTATTAATAATTATTAATTAGAATTGGATATTAATTTAGTAATATTATTAATGATTTGAAGAAGAAAATGTCATGTACAATATTCCTAAAATTTTGAATAAGAAAATAACATTATTAATGATTTGAAGAAGAAAATGTCATGTACAATATTCCTAAAATTTTGACAACAGTTGAAGTTTTTTTATTAGAATTAGATTAGATAAACATGATACTTCGAACAAAGCCATTAAAACATTGTTAAACAATATCATTAATGCTTTGCATTATGTCCACTGTTTAGTGTTTAGTGAAAATTAAAATGGAAACAAAACCATAAAAGCTTCATTAAACAAGTTCTGTAAAGTCTCTTTTTTTAACGGTAAATTTGGATCACTGTCAGATTACTATAGTATCATCGTGGTACCAGCAGAACCATTCGATCACATCTATCTCCATTAAGAAATAGTGGCTATACACCAATTTAGGAGGAAACCTAATTTTTGAATGTTCCACTCACATATTACCATATTATAAATTACCATATTTTTGAATGTTCCACTCACATATTACCATATTATAAATTAGCAACTTTTGGTTGCATAGTATGTTGTACCTCAAGCTTTGGGGATTTTTCAAAAAAAAAAACTTTCAATTTTTGCTTTTAACCCAAATTTTTTCATATTTTGTATTTTTACCCCTTTTATTTTTTTTTACTTTTAACCTAAAGTTTTTCATCTTTTATAATTTAACACAACACTTTATTATTTACAACTTTGGTCCCCCATACTTTTTATCTTTCGCAAGTTTTTCGTTTTACGTTTCGTTTTAAATTTTGCGAGTTAACATCTCGTAGCGTACATGTGAGGTTCAACGTTTTTTGCTCTATTTTTCCAAATTTGACAGACCCGTCGCAACGTGTTCATTTTTCTCTTTTGAAAAGTTCACCGCAACGGGCGGGTCCTAGATCGACTAAGTTATTATTTTCTACATTTACGTTTCTGGTTAATTTTTTCGCATTAACACACTGTAACGGGTGTGCGTGGTTCAACGTTTTTAAGTCCGCTTTTCGTTAAGTGTAATTTTTACCATTTTATCTATTTTATTTTTACGATGTTGAGAGTCGATGTCATTGTGGCATTGGTGCTACTTGGCACGGTTTTACGAACGTTTTTAACCAATTAAAAATTTTACTAATATTTTGTTTCGGTTTACCCCTATAGTTCCTTTATTTAAAAACTATTTTTTACGTGCCTATTTTATGTACGTGTATGTATAAATATGATTTGTTCTACATTCCGATGTAAACTTTTTTTTATAGATGAGTCAGGTCAAATATGATACATTTTCGTTTAAAGAAACCATTTTTACATGTATATTTTTATGTACGTTTTGGTATAAATTCAAGTTATACATTTCGACGTAAACTTTTTTAGATAATGATTCTGGTCAAATATAATTTGTTTTCATGTTTATTTTATGTATGTTTTGAACCGAGTGGAGTCAAATTATGGTTTCTTTTTCTCCCCTTTCTTCGAAAGCTTTAATTAATCCCTTTCGATTACATGTGCATATTTTCCTTCATACCCGTTACGTTTTCTATGTATGAGTTGGGTCACATATAATACGTTATGATTGTTCGATATGAATTTGATTTACTTTACGTTTGATCCAATCACAATGCTTATACAGGTTACATTGAGTTCAACTGGATACGTCGAAATGTGTGTTTTCATATGGTTAATGCATCATATAACGTTTGGACTAATCCATTCAATGTTTACGATGTACCCGCGCCGCAACGCGGGCGGGTCTTAACCCTAGTTTATTTAAATACCTATCCTAGTTTTATCTTTTACTAACCTAATAATAAAATATTTTTAAAATAAAATATTTAAATATAACATATCAAAATCTCATGGTCCGGTTTAGTTTGGTTTTATAATGTTAGAAATTTTTTAAACCCTAAACCAAACCGTTCGTTATGGTTTGAAACTTTGAAACCAACAAATAAAATAATGATAAAGAACACCGAATGTAAAACCAAACCAATGACCAGTTTAAACGATTTTACGGTTTAAAACTGAACCAAGACCACCCCTAATATCCTGGAAAGAGTGCAGAGCACTCAAGAGTTCAATAATTAGACACTAAACTAGGGAGATAATCAAATAGGAAGTTTATTTTGGTAGAAAGTATAGGAAGCAATAATAGGATGACATGTGGCAAATAACTAAAAATACAAGAAAGGGTATTTTAGTCCAAACAATTTCAAATACACTCAGATTTAAAAAAACCCATTTCCTTTCTCTTTAACTCAACCCTACATCATCACCACCACCACCACCACCACTCCACCACACACTATCACCCACCGTCACCACCACCACCACTACCATAACCACCATGGCAACTGCCGCCGCCTTAACCACCACCAACACCAACAACAACACCGATCTTGCAACCATCTCTTATCTAAACTCTTACCCGAACTCGACTCTCACAATCCGGTGAGCAACCACCACCTCCGGCTTCGGCGACATTCCTCTCTGCAAGTGGCTCTACGACACCTTCATCTCCTTTGAATGCGGTTCGTCGGGTCACAGGGATGTTTGGCTGGAATCTCGTTAAGGAGGCCATCGATATTGTTTCACCTGGTATGTTCCAATGCTTATCTTTACTTGAATGAAAATGTAGATTTAATATATTTTAGAGTTGACAAAAATGGGTGGTTGGAATGGTTGGATAAGATCAAAAGCTTCAGTATGCATTCTTCATTGCGTTTAAAGAAATTGTTTTTTTAATTATTGCGTTTTACATCCACTAACGAATATTATGTTTTTTAACAGCAAGCTGCATTCTATTTTAACAAATGTTAGTATTTGAACAAGAAAAATGAACATTTATATTCATCGCATTGTGTTTTATTTGTGTTTTAGTGCGTTGCGTTTTTGAATTGTGTTATATAACACAATGATAAAAACACATTTTATTGTGTTTTCTTCCATTGTGTTTTATAACAAAACGAAAAAACACATTTTTGTGTTTTTGTGCATTATGGTTTAGAAAAAAAACACATTTTTGTGTCTTTTTTTCATTGCGTTTTAGAAAAAACACTCATTTTTTTTGTTTGTTGTCCATTGCGTTTTAGGAAAAACACATTGTTTTTGTGTTTTTTGTCCATTGTGTTTTAGGTAAAACACATTTTTATGTGTTTTCAGTCCATTGCGTTTTAGAAAAAAGACATTTTTAAGTGTTTTTGGTCCAGTGCGTTTTAGAAAAACACATTTTTAAGTGTTTTTTGTCCATTGCGTTTTAGGTAAAACACATTTTTATGTGTTTTTGGTCCATTGCATTTTAGAAAGAACACTTTCTTTTGTGTTTTTAGGCCATTGCGTTTTAGAAATAGGAAATTTCTTTGTGTTTTCTGGCAATTGCGTTTTACAAATAAGATATTTATTTGTGTTTTTGGTGCATTACGTTTTAGAAAAATGTCATTTTTTAGGTTTTTTATTTTGCCATTGCGTTTTACGCAACTGGGTTTTCGATTTTTTTTTTCGAAAATATAACAATAGTATACTCGTTTTAAAGATTAAAAAACGCTCGTTTTTTTAGTGCAATTTTTATAAAAAAAATAATGTCTTATGAAAGAGTTATTAACGTTGAAAAAATTGGGGGGGGGGATTGGAGGATATAGAAACTATTGCCTTGGATAGACTAGAATTGTCACACCCCCAAAAATACCACCTAGGGAATGTCCCTGCTAGGCGTGTGACGTACCAACAACGAGCCACTAATTACATTGAACCCATACAAGTTTTCCAAATGAAGTCGTCACTTATTAATAAAAAATATCAATAATAAGTTTAAATAAACACCAACATGTTCAGCGGAAGCAAATAATAAACTTAAGTTAAACTGTTATCAAAACCAATGTATAATATCAATAATCCACCCAGTTCGACCCATGACCACTCCAGCTACTCCAGACAGCAAGTTCCTAATCCAAGACATTTAATGACCTGCGAGCATGCAACAAGTGTATCAGAAGACAACGCTGGTGAGTTCATAGTTTTACGAAAACGTTGATTACCAAGTGTTTAGTTAATCCATTGAATTTAAATCCGAAAATAATGTTGATAATACCCCGAATACAAGACGGCTTCTGATTATTTTGCCCTTTCTCCAATGCTCCTATCAAAGCATTGGTCATGACTAGGTCATTAGTTCAACACCGGTCCTCCCAGGTACAGGGTGAGGTTGCCAAACCTAAGTAGCGCTACTAACTAATACCATGTTACCTCTTTGGTAACCAAACAACACGGAGGGACTTTAAAGGTGATAGGATGAGTATATTATCCAACATTCCTGTTTTTACCCCAAAGACTTATCCCTCCCCGGGATACCCACTGACTGTCCCAACCACCGGGACACATGCTCAAGAGATGAACTCACCTTGGTTTGCTCGGTCAGATAAATTATTTGTTCAACAGTTGGTCAATCACGCCCTATTATTGTTACCATATCTAGTCAGGTTCGCATTCAAATAACGTCACATATACATGTATTTAGCATATAACACACAAACACATATTTTACATCTGTGCACATATAGTTCCCAATAATAGCAATTTTGGCAGTCCAAATAAAGTACGATACATAATGTGCAGCCCGTTAGTTAGTGTGCGGCTCAGTTTTATGCGACCCATATACTTGTTCGGCCCAATAACATATTAGTTCACTAATGAAGTGTGTGGCACATTCCAGGTGTGCGGTCGTGTATCCTATCACTCACTAGTCTTGCAGGGCCTAAAGGTGTGTGGCCCAAGAAAGGTATGACTCAAGCATGGAGTGCGCAACAGTGTCCCAACTGTGCGGCCAAGAGGGAAGATGTGTGATGTTTCACATGCATCATTTATGGGTGGTCCCCACACCTTATTAAATGTGCGACATTTCATGAAAAGGAAACCCTATATCATCAATTGGGTTATTGGATTTTAACACCCTTAACTATTGGCTATTGGTCATTGCCACTCTCAACTATCACTTTGACGCCCGCCACCCCCAACTTAACACTTAGTGTGTTCTGTCACCACGTTGTTAATTGATCACTAACTTTTGATCATGTTACTTACATTTGGGGGTGTCCTAAGGTCCCTAAAACCTTCCTAAGATCCCTATGACGCCCCCAAAAGTATAGTAACGAGATCAAAAGTTAGTGATCAGTTAACGATATGGTGATAGAACATGCTAAGCATTAAGTTGGGGGTGACGGACGTCAAAATGATAGTTGGGGGTGACAGCGACCAATAACCAATAGTTTGGGGTGATAAAATCCAATAACCCTCATCAATTTCAAATAGGGAAAATCACCAAAATGGCCACTGCAACGCCGTCTTTGCGAATTTGGCCACCGGACACCCCTTGCCGAGCCGTTTCAATATCTTGAAACGGTACAGGAATTTTTTTTAACGGCCATCCACTCCCCGTTTGACACGTGTCCGACAATGCATGTAACGGCTTGAGAAGCAAGCAGGGAACGCCACGTGGCTGATTATGTGGAAAGATCTTAGCCAAGCCGTTACAATCGGCTCATGTGGAAAGATCTTAGCCATGTTCCTTCAACGAGCCAAGCCATGTTCTTACGATCCAGCCAAGCCGTTACCGTACTCGCATGGACCCACTTCTGTCATCCGAGCCATTACAGCTGTCATCCGAGCCGTTTCCGTAAACTGCTTGTGCCGTTTTAGCTGGCTCCAAGCCGTTTTAGCTGGCTCCAAGCCGTTACAGATGGTCCGGGCCGTTTCAACATACGGTTCGAGCCATTTCAGCTGGCTCAGGCCGTTTGAACTGAATTGAAGCCGGTACAGCTGTCTAAGGTCGGGTCAACGTGTTGTTCAAGCCGGGTCAACGTGTTGTTCAAGCCGTTTGACCTTATGTTCTCACTATATATTTACCCACTTGTTTTTTGGTGTGCTTGTTTAACGAATCCCTCTAACACACTTAAATCTCAAATAAAATGTTATCTTGCTTTCTTTATGTGATTATCATAGATGTTTTTGTGTATCAAATGCAAGAAATATTTATGAAATCACACGTATCTGCTAGTGACGTGTTCCTTGGCTTTAGTTATCAAATTCGGTTTTGATATTGCTTATCATATTGGAGTGTCTTACTCTTCAGAAATGCCGTATCTACCTACCCAGTTAGTGCGGATGGAACTATCGAGCAAAAGACGCATCTTTATCATTCCTACAAGCGTTTTGACTCGAATTCCAGAAGAAGAGATTTGATTCACTCCTAACTTTGAATTTGTTCTCGGGGAGGTTCTAAGTTCTAAGCAGTGGTTTGGTGAAGTTATCTGAAGACTGCTTTCTTGGAGACCGAGCTTTTTTCTCTACTACCCGTTTCTGCGGTTATGAGAAAAGGTCCCGATGAGAAATTTCGTTTGTAATTTTTACATGTTATGGATCAAATTGAATCACTTTATTAGCGGTTTGACGAAGTTTTGTTTGTAATTTTTTCATGTTATATCTTTTATGTAATTTGTATTAATTAATAATAAAAATTATGTGTTTTAAATTTGTTTGGGTTGTTTATGTGTTCCGTTCACTTTTAATTCTGTTTTGGGCTTTTTATATGGGTTGTTCACTAACAAGTTAACGAAAAAAAATACATAAATGTTTTGGGCTTTTTATACGGGCTGTTCACTAACAAGTTAACGAAAAACAAAATACATAACTGTTTTGGGCTATGTATACGGGCTGTGCACTAACAAGTTAACGAAACTGCTTTGGGCTTTTTATATGGGCTTTTCACTAACAAGTTAACGGAAAAAAAAATAAATAAACTGTTTTGGGCTTTTTAAACGGGCTTTTTACCCGTTGCCTTTCCATCTTCCCATGTAAACGGCCAACCATTGCCATTATTACCTCCGCACCTATTACCCACTATATAAACCCCCCCAAAGTTCTCATTTCTCCACGCCGTCCCCGTTAACACTCTTCATATTTTCTGAATACAATCCGTACATCCGTTCACATGGCAAATGCATGGACTGAAGTTGACGACATCGCCTTGTGCGAAGCCTGGGAGGAGGCAGTGACCAATCCTCCACCACGGGGACAGGGGGGCCTTTGGGTTCGTGTTCAACAGATTTTTGGCCAGCTTTGTGGTCCGGACCATAACCGAAGCGTGGACGCCTTATCTTCCAGGTTTCGTGTGGTCGGTTGGAATGCGAGAGGTTTGACCGGTATTTCCAGAGGGTGGAGAGAGAAATGCCGGACCTTGATGAGGATGATCAGAAGGCGGTGGCGCTGATCAACTATCGTCATGACGAGGGACAGGATTTCAAGCATGTTTCGGAGTGGGAGGCAATTAGGATTTGGTTTTAGTTTTTTTTTAGTATGTTTTCTTTAGTGTTTTTATGTTTATGTTTAATATTTATATTAAAAATATTTTGGATCTTAAAAAATTTTGCATGTTATAAAGTTTTGTTAACTGCCACGAAAATGGTAGTGTATAACATTAATAAAGTTAACAATAAAATAGTGGACTGCAACAAATTGTCAACGTTAAGCCCAACGTGAAGCCCAACGTGAAGCCCAACCTGGCCCAAATGTGGACTGCAAAGAATTGTCAACTGGGCAGTTTTAAACTAGTGTATAAAAATAAAATAGTTAACAATGTTATCAGCTCCGAGTAGGAGGATAAACTGGTTAACCTGTTTGGCTTTCACACAAAGGGCGCATGTTCGATCCACGAAGGGGCCGTTTCTTTAAAAAAGAACCCCCTTTTTATCTATTTTTTAAAATTTTCACTTTAGGCCCCTGTTTTGGCCGTTTTTTATTATGTTTTCTTTAGTGTTTTTATTCTTATTTATATAAAAAATATTTTGGATCTTATAAAATTTTGCATGTTATAAAGTTTTGTTAACTGCAACGAAAATGGTAGTGTATAACATTAATAAAGTTAACAATAAAATAGTGGACTGCAACGAATTGTCAACTGAAGCCCAACGTGAAGCCCAACGTGAAGCCCAACCTGACCCAATTGTGGACTGCAACGAATTGTCAACTGGGCCGTTTTAAACTAGTGTATAAAAATAAAATAGTTAACAATGTTATCAGCTCCGAGTAGGAGGATAAACTGGTTAACATGTTTGGCTTTCACACGAAGGGCGCAGGTTCGATCCACGAAGGGGCCGTTTCTTTAAAGAAGAACCCCCTTTTTATCCGTTTTTATTATTTTACTTTATTAAATAGTTTAATTAATTAAAATATTAATTAATAAATTTTAAAATTATTTGTTTTAAAACGTTGTGGGTTCTTTGGCCCAAACATTATAGCTTGTTTTGGGCCGTTTTTTACTATTTTTATTTAACTTTATTAATTAGTTTAATTAATTAAAATATTAATTAATTTTTGCACGTTGCATATCGACAAACGGCTCTTTGGCCCAAACATTAACTTGCACGATACAATCTAAAAATATTACAAACTTATTTCGTGAATTACAGATAGATTTTTAAAATTTTAAACACTGAAAGGTGTTCAAAGTCCTCGTCGTAAAGTATTGCGTAGTCGAGCAGGGCCTCTTCTACGATCTTTTTTTCTTCCATGTTCGGATTTGTTTTTTTTCACATTTTTGCACCTTCCTAAAAAACGTGTACATTTAAAGCGTACAAAAGAAAGACGAGTCATCAACGCCTCGACGCTTCAGGACGTCTCTTGTAGGTGAATGCAGAAATTGTTGAAAACCTGCTCCCAGAAAGCAGGATCGGAAACTGAATAAGTGCCCAGTTCACGAGCGGCAATGTACGAAACGACAGCAGCAATATCTTCCTCGTCGGTCCAAGAATCCATTTTTTTAGTGTGAACTTTTGGGATGAGAATGTTGTTTAATAGGAGGGAGTAATGTATGTATTTATAGGTTTGAAAAGGGTAAAATGGGAAGATTTAATGTTAAATATTAAATATATTACAAAGAAGAGTTATTTTATTTAACAACATTTGGCCGTGGTAAACACCGCCAAAAATACAGTTTATCAGCCATGAATCGTCTATATGACAAACATATTTGCTTTACGTCTCCAGTAATGTTAATGGGTTTGTCTGTAACCAGATGCTCCATAAGCATACACAGATAGACAGCTTCATTTCCTACGATTGACCTGTTAGAAATCACGTAGTTATCGTTTAGCTCATGAGTTATGCAGCATTCTGGTTTTCCTGTCTTTTTCCAATACTTCAAATGCACCAGCAACCCAGTTAAATACTGATCGGAGTGTCGCGCTCCGGTCAAAGATAATATTTATAAGCCTAAACTACCCTTAACAATGTGTTAGTGGTAGTAAGGGGTCGATCCACGAAGAGTATGTGGTTTGTGTATGGATTCGAATGAATTATAAACAATTGTCACAATTTATGAAGCTTGCTAAAGTGTTTTGGGTTTTCGTTTAATTGAGAGAAATGATTTTTAACTAAATGAATTTATGAGAATGATTGACAAATACTACTTAACGATTGCGATAAAAAAACGGTTGTTAGAACAATAATAATAAAAAGGAATCACACCCGGTTTCGGTAATTATTAACCTAGGATTTCTACAAGTTCTAATTTCAACTCAAATGCATTTGATTAACGAATTTAGTGTACCGTGACTTAGGTGCTACTAACTATCAACGCCCCGAAGAACGGACAAAAAGACACTTTGTAATCAACACAAGTAAATCCTAACAATGACAATGTACAATTACATATCACCGTTTCGCGAAGTCATAACTTTTAACATCGCTCGACAATTCACGAATTCGTAACAAATGTAATACTATTGTCAAGAGTTTCAAAAACCAAATACAAATTGTCACTAAGTTAAAACAAGAACAATTCAAAACCCTAGAATTAACAACTACCTACACCGGGGTGAAACCGAGATGATTAGCCGCTCATGGTTGAAGAAGCTTGATCACCGGATGTTTGGAACGCGGAAGGATTCATCTTGAAGCTTGATTGGATGGAGAATGATGAAGGTTAGTGATGGATGGTGACGGTGGAAATGGTGAGTGATTCGATGAACTAGGGTTTGAGGAAGGAATTGGGGATTTGATGATGATTCGGTTGTTGAGATGATGATAGATGGAGTGGTTGGTGAATGATGGTAAATAAGGCTCCAAAAACAAGATTCAAACTCTCCCAAAAGTGTAACTCCCGAAAATGATGTCCCACCAACTATTTTTGATTGTTCCAAACCCCCAAACAAGCAAAACAGCGTCAGCAACATTTAGAAGCCGTCGCCGACGGCCTGAAGCCCCGTCGGCGACGGTGCCTGCTTCCTTGTTTTCATCCGACGGCTTATTTCCCTGTCTACGGACGAATTTGGGCTACGGACATATGTGTAAACCGTCGGCGACGGCCCCTATGGGCGTCGGCGACGGTGCCTGGATGTTGGGTTTTCTGTTTCGTCCCTTTCTTGAGTCCGGTTGACCCGTTTCGCATCCCGGTGGTCCCGTTTTCACTCCGGTGACCCGTAAAGCTCACGAAAAGCTCCTTAAACTCTAGTAGACCTGCAAAACACAAATCTAATCAAGAGTAGGCAATTCGAAACTAAAACTTGTGTAAAAACATCAGATTAAACAATTACAAGCACCGGTTTTCAACCACGTATCACATCCCCACACTTGTCTTTTGCTTGCCCTCAAGCAAATCTGTTTTTCACTTTCACGTGGGTCGAACAACGAATATACATCCCATTCCCGAGACAAAGGTTAAGGTCTAATGTCATGATAAAGTTCAAACTCTTTACAATATTCAATTTATTTAATGGTAACGTGCTTTTAGATACACAAATGGTTACCCAAGATTAATCCGCCCGTAAAACTAACAACTCATGCATATCCCTCACAATGTGCTCTCCACTCGGCTTAAAATTTGCTAACATGTATAATGTATTAGCATTTCAACAATTAATCGCTCAAAACCGATTAGAACACGTACCCGCATAGGCTTGCAACTCAATCATTCTCCACTATCGAACACAAATACTAAGCACAAGTCAAAAGGTCTTTGAGGGGTTGTAACGGGGCTAGGCGAAGGGTAGGAAATAAGATATTTTTAAAGTGGCTAGAGTGATGAAAATTCGACTTTTTATTACAAAAGACTATCCTAAACAAAAGTAAACTATAAACATCCACTATGGGCAAAAATCTTTCACCCTTTTATTCGATAACTACTAACGCTACTTTTTGTGTTTTTCTTCCTCAATTTTCAATTCTTTTTCACATTTTTTTTAAACAAGACATAACAATTATACAAACTTAAGCTCCTATAATCGAATTTTCATCACATGGGTTTAAAAAGAAAAGGTTTAAGGTTTATGGGCTATAGGGTGGTCAAACGAAAGGTTTAGGCTCAAAATGGGCGACTAAGGAATTTGTTCGGGTAAGGATAGAGAAATGGTTTAAAGAGAAAAAGGTTTACCTAATGCCTTAATCATTCTCGTGCTTGTATTTGGTCTATAGTCTCAAACGTATCAAAAATTGCAAGTTCTACAATACGCGACTAACGGCCCACTCAAACAAAGAAACATGTAAATGTGAATCTATGATATATAAGTGGCTCAAACCTCACGTATAAAGGTATGATATGTGATATGCATACATTGCTAGTTCCTTAGGCGAATTATTCCCAAATAACCACCCGCTAAATACCCGTTATGCTTATTAATTTGAACTTGACCATGACAAAAGACCAAATGGGTTGTGACATCCCTCGTTGACTTGGTTACTTGTGCTTTTGAGATTGCTTTGAAAACAAGACATTTTTGAAAAATTTTAGAAATTTTCCCCCATCCCCACACTTGAGATAAACATTGTCCTCAATGTGTAGTGTTTAAATGAACGGGTCAAAATCGAAAAATTTTTACTACTCCCCCATCCCCACACTTGAAGTACATATTGTCCTCAATGTGTAGGAACTAGAGTTTTAGCAACGCACAAGGGATGTGACACGACTAACCTTCCCAACTTTTCACCCTGGAAATTAAAATACATATTACAATCCACTTATTCTAAACTACCAATCAAAGTAAAAAGAAACACATGCACCTGATTGTTATCGCTTGATGCTCATATTCTTCGTCTCTTCATAAAAGTGGTTGTCCCTCGAACCCGTTATACCTACAAATTCTAATCCTTGTGTAGAAGCATGCTTCTCACAACCATCAAAATTTGTTAGTTACTTAGTTCTACCATTTTTATGAACGTATTACCAAGCCATGCATTATTTCACTTCGATTTTATGTGGAAAATATTTTACAACAACAACAAGCCTAACTCACTTTCGTAGGAATCACGACGGCATTTAGCATATGCACGCAAGCCCTTTAAACCTCCCGATAGCTCGGGAGGACGAGTCGGTCTCGTGAGGGTTATATAGGGAACACACCCACAAAGTTCATTTAACTAGGCAATAATTTAAATAATCAAAAAGAGAAAAACGAAAATAAACAATAATATACAACAACAACAACAAAAACGTACCTCGCCTCTACCGCTGATATCTCTCATTAGGGTTCACTGGCGGGTTCGGCTGGTACGGATAACCAGTAAGGGCCTCGAACATATCCCTATAGTTATCCAGCGGGCTTGACTCTTGTTGGGGTGGCGGTTGGTATGGCATGGGAACGAAACTCGAGCCGACTGCTTCGGGCCAGTGAGGGATTGGATCGGATGGCCCTCGCGGATGAGGAAGGTTGGGGTAATCAGTCCACCCCGAATGTTCAGCATATGGAAGCCCGGTTTGATAATCTCGTTGATGGCGTTCTTGGTCATGGAGTACCTTGAAATTATTAATTGCCATCTGGTTGGAGAAAGCCATCGCCCCCCATCGGCGTTGGTCCAACTCTGCCTGTGCATTACGGCGCCTAGCATCCTCTTCCTCCCACGCTTGTCTGCGGGCCCTTTCTTCTTCTTACAGCTGTATCATGCGTTCCATTTGAGATTGTTGCAACGCATATTGCAGCTGCTGTTCCTCCAACTGCTTTTCCACCCTCTCGCGGAAAGATGATTGAAAACCCCATTGTTGTTGTGAGTACGCCCCTTGCGCCTCTTCCCATTCTTTCCGACTAGCATGGTACTCTCTTGCTTCACCAATACCCGTCGACACATTGTCGTAGATCGCTTGATCCGCACGGTTCCACAACCGATATGACGGTATTTGTCTTTGATTCACAAAATCTGCCACATTGGCAGAGATTTCCCTATGCTTTTTCCGGTACCTACGCCTCGGTCCCCGTGGACCGGAAGGACCAATGTCCTCCTCAACATCGGGCATCTCCTCATCGCCCCCTTCTTCCTCACCTTCTTCATCACCCTCTTTGTCGTTGAACCGATAACTATCCCCTTGCTCATCTTCAACCGTGTGCAAATGCCCAAAAGATTTCACGGTTATGTTCCAATGTCGCCTCATAGAGGCAAAGTTGAATTGATCAATGGGTTTGGATACCCATAGTGAGTCTTGAGGTAATGCATTTTGTTGGAGAATCATGGCGCTGATCAATCTTGGGTAAGGAATCATTTTGCGTTTAAACGATTCCCGTGTATCCCATGTGTTAATCATAACAATTTGACGCCACGAGAGCTTGGGCGTCCCATATAACAATGCATGCACCACCCGACAGTCGGGTGCCTTCACCGTTCCACGGTCTCCAAACCGTACCATAATGTTCTCCAACGAGATACCTTGCAATATCTTTCCCATCAGAGACATATCTGCCCTTGCGTTACCTGCACCCCCAGAACCGGGTAATGTATCCTCCAAGAGAGTCACTGGGTCAGCATCATTTCTCTTGTTGTCCAAAAACTGATCATACCCATAATAATCATACGCGTCGACCCCAAGCGAGTCAAACCTCGCTATAGCATTCATATTCTCGAAGGACATCACCATTTGATTTTTCCCGATGTTCCCAATCAACTTCCACCTATGAGCTGGTGTATCGGAGTGTTCAAAACGAAGGGTGGATAGCCACTCACAAACTGCCCCCAAGTACACCCGATTGGTGATGTCATCACACCAATCAATCACTCGCTCCCAACCGAGTTTCTCGAACCTTTGCACTATCCCAATCTTCCTAAACTCTTCAACATCCACCGTATGTTCACAAACTGCCCTGTCGGGTACAGGTTTTGAAATGCCCGTAACCATTTTCATCTTCCACATCTTGGCTTCCAACCTCTTATTATTGTATCTAGAAAGAGCCTTTGTTTTCTCTCCCTTCCATGCCGAAGCCGACCCACTATTCTTAGCCTCTTCCCAAGCCCAATCTTGTCTTTCAAGTTTACCATCGCCTTCTTCTACATTACTAAGTTGTTCCCAACGTCTTTGATAAACCCCGGAGCCCGAGCCGGCTCCGGAAGATGATCCTTGACCGGAGGTCTTTGCCTTCTTGCTTCCACGCAACATGACTACAATCACAAGACAAAAATAACAACAATTAGTACATTCCAACCTTCAACAATCTCAAACTTTGAACATGATATGTAATGTTGAACTTTAATCCAATTTTAGATGTAAAATCGCTTTTTTAAACTTCTAAAGTCGCTCATTTTATCATCTATATTGACTAACACATTTATTCCTAAGATTTTTCAATAAAAAAAATCATGGTTCAACAATGTTCAACATCACTACTATGTTCAATCATGCCAAAATCTTAGTGTAATCACATCACTAAAACTAAGCATGCTAAATCCCCACCCAAATCAAGCAAACACCCTTGAATTTATGCTCAAACATCCTACATTATGATAAACAACCTACTCTTAAACAATAAGTCTAAAATTTCGGAAGAAATCACAACACCTATGAAAATCATGCACAAATTGAGTGAAAGTTCATACCTTTAGTGAAGATTGACAAGAATAACCAAAGAAAAGTGTAAAACAAGAACTTGGATTAACACTCTTCAAAACCCTAAAACACACGTCCAGAAATCTTGCAATCGAGCAAGAATTGATGAAATTGGTTATGGGGGTTTTGTTCTCCTCCGAAAATCACTCAAAACAGGTTCAAGAAGCAAGTGATTTGGTTAAGGATTGAGAAAGTTATGGAAAAGAGAAGAATTAGGGTTCTAGGGAGAAGTTGGGGAAGATGAAGGATATGAGATAGAGAAAGTAACGTGGATGCAGATTTGATGAGGTTTACTAGATGTTTGGTGGAAGTAATAGAGTTTTCGGGTTATTTGTGTGGTGAAAAAGAGAGTCGGGTCAAGTTACCATGGGTATACAAATGTTTGGATTCGATACAAGACCCAAAATAACAACCTGCGTCGGCACGATTTATAGGGACCGTCGGCGACGGTCCACTTGTCCGTCGGCGACGGTATGTGAATTCTCAACCTGAGCCGACGGCTTAACTTGCTGCCTACGGTGAAATTCAGGCTACGGTGTTTTGTAGAGACCGTGGCCGACGCCACACCCCACCGTCGGCGACGGTGCTTATTTTTCGATTTTTTTTTTTAGGAGGAAAATTATGACTTTTTAATAAAGGGTCTATGTACACTAAAAATCCTAAAAATTATCAAAAATCTTTTTGTGAATTTTTATAAGTTAAAAACAAGACTTACGCAAGGCATGGACGTCGTTAACGGCCCTACCACCCCCCAAAAAAAATCGTGTATTGTCCTCAATGCACCAAAACAAGTCTAAAAACATACCTTGTATCTTCATGACCCGTTCGTAATGTCTGGACTTCACACAATCAAGAAGGATTAGTAGAAATTGAAAACGATAATCCTTAAAACACTCAAACAATTAAACAAATATACATAACTTTACACAAAGTGTTACCGGTCCTTTTCATTCGACCTCGTAAACCGGGAAACTTACTACGAAGCTTACCGATTCCTTGTTTGTATCTACTTTCTCGTTACCCTCGAGAAACAGTTTTAGGCGATGACCATTTACCGTTTGCCGTACCCCGTCCTTCGGGTCCTCGATAGTAACATCACCCAATTGTCCGACCCGGGTGACAACATAGGGTCCCATCCACTTGCTTCGGAGCTTTTCGGGAAAGAATTTGAGCTTTGAATTGTAAAGCCACACCTTTTGACCCACTTCAAATTCTTTCTTCCTCAACTTGGCATCATGCGCTCTCTTCATTCCGTCCTTGTATTGAGATGCGTATTCATATGCCGTCTCCCGTAGCTCTTCCAGATCACACAACTTGAGCTTCCGTTCCTTACCTGCATCATCATATTGCACATTAACCTCTTTAATAGCCCATAACGATTTGTGCACAAGTTCAACCGGTAAATGGCAATTTTTACCGTAGACCAACCGGTAAGGTGTAGTGCCTATGGGTGTCTTATGTGCCGTTCGGTAGGCCCATAAAGCATCGTTCAATTTAATTGACCAATCTTTACGGTCCGCCCGCACGGTCTTTTGCAAAATCTGTTTGATTTGCCTATTTGACACCTTAACTTGCCCGCTTGTTTGCGGGTGATAGGGGGTAGCAATCCTATGGTCAACACCAAACCGCTTTAAGAGTTTGCCAAACCGAAAATTTTTAAAATGAGATCCTCCATCACTTATGATGACACGAGGAATCCCAAATCTTGAGAAAATATTGGTTTGGACAAAGTTGCATACCACGGAATGGTCGTTCGTCTTGGTGGCTATTGCTTCGACCCATTTTGACACATAGTCAACGGCCACCAAGATGTACAAATTGCCATAGGAATTGGGGAATGGGCCCATGAAATCAATACCCCATACATCGAAAACATCGACTACAAGGATTGGTTGCATGGGCATCTCATCCCTTTTTGAGATACCCCCTAACTTTTGACACTCTATGCAATTTCTGGCAAACTCGTTTGCGTCTTTGAAAATAGTAGGCCAATAAAGGCCACTATTCAACACTTTATGACCCGTTTTGTGACCACTAAAGTGACCACCACATGCAAACGAGTGTAGATGTTGCAGCACGCTCGGAATCTCTTCGTCATCAATGCATCTCCTTATAACTTGATCCGCACACTCCTTCCACAAATGTGGTTCTCCCAACCGATAATACTTGATTTGGGACATGAAGTGTTGCCTTTTCCGTCTATCCCAATGCGCCGGCATATCACCTGTAACAAGATAATTGACAATGTTAGCATACCATGGCAATTTATCTAGTTTCATTATGTGCTCATCCGGGAAAGACTCATTGATCTCGAAGGCTTTCGGATCATCGTCTACCATCAACCGGGACAAGTGGTCCGCTACCACATTCTCAATGCCTTTCTTGTCCCGTATCTCCAAATCAAACTCTTGGAGCAACAACACCCATCGGATCAATCTCGGCTTCGCATCTTTCTTCTCCATGAGGTACCTAACTGCAGTGTGATCAGAGTAAATAATCACTTTACTACCCCATATATAAGACCGAAATTTATCCAATGCATATACCACGGCAAGTAGCTCTTTTTCGGTAGTTGTGTAGTTCAATTGTGCATCCGAAAGAGTCTTACTTGCGTAGTATATGGCAACGGGTTTCTTGTCAACCCGTTGTTCCAACACGGCCCCCACCGCATAATCACTTGCATCGCACATAATCTCAAAAGGTAATGACCAATTTGGCGATTGCAAGATTGGGGCCTCCACTAACTTTTCTTTTAAATTGTTAAAAGCATTTTGGCAATTTTCATTAAAATCAAACGGTTGGTCTTTTAACAACAAATTACATAAAGGTTTCGTTATATCACTAAAACCCTTAATAAACCGCCGATAAAACCCCGCATGACCTAAAAACGACCTAACACCCTTAACAGTCGTGGGATAAGGTAAAGTAGATATGACTTGTACCTTAGCACGATCAACCTCTATCCCACGACTTGACACCACGTGCCCCAACACAATTCCCTCTTGAACCATAAAATGGCTCTTTTCCCAACTTAGGACCAAACTAGTTTCAACACATCTTTTTAATACTTTATCTAGTTGGTCCAAACAAGTCTCAAACGATGATCCAAAAATTGAGAAATCATCCATGAAGATTTCCAAAGACGTTCCCACCATATCGGAGAAGATACTCATCATGCACCTTTGGAAGGTGGCGGGAGCATTACATAATCCAAACGGCATCCGCCTAAATGCGAAGGTACCGTAAGGACATGTAAATGTAGTCTTTGCTTGATCTTCCGGATGGATGGCAATTTGGTTATAACCGGAATAGCCATCTAGGAAGCAATAAAATTTTTGCCCCGATAATTTCTCAACGATTTGGTCAATAAACGGTAAAGGAAAATGATCTTTGGAAGTTGCGGTATTCAACTTCCTATAATCAATACAAATTCGCCACCCGGTTACCGGCCGGGTAGCTACCTCTTCACCTGCGTCATTTTTGACGACTTGTATACCGGCTTTCTTGGGAACTGTCTGTGTTGGGCTCACCCATTGGCTTTCCGAGATCGGGTAAATGATACCCGCATCAAGCCACTTCAACACCTCTTTCTTCACGACCTCCCGCATGTTCGGATTTAACCGCCTTTGTGCATCTTGAACGGGAGTCACATTCTCTTCCGTGATGATTTTGTGCATCACCACCGAGGGACTAATACCCTTCAAATCCGCAATGGTCCATCCAATCGCCGCCCGATTGGTGACCAATACTTCCATCAACTTTTTCTCTTGCTCTCCGGTTAAATTTGATGCGATGATAACCGGGAGGGTATTGCCCTCTCCAACATAAGCATACTTGAGATGCTTCGGCAATGCTTTCAATTCCACTTCCGGAGGCTCCACTAAAGACGGCTTCAACTTAGTATCAATGCTCTCCGGTAAGCTTTCAACTTGGTGCGTCCATGTCGGTTTTCCTTCTCTAACCGCAAGTACCTCTAAACTCCTCACTTCCTCGTCCATGCTTTGCTCCACCTCCACCTGTGACCTGTCAAACATATAACAATCCTCCATTGTGTTTTCCCCATAAACGACTGTATCGCAAAGAGGTTTACACGTGTCAACAATGTCTGCCATAAAGCATTCATCATCAACTGGAGGGCTCATAAGTCCGGAAAAAACATGCAACCTCAACCTCCGGTTTCCAAATGTCATGTCAACCGTTCCCGTTCTGCAGTCGATTTGAGCATTTGCAGTTGCTAAGAACGGTCGACCCAAAATCACCGTAGGTTGTTTGGTTGGGTCCTTTGCCACATAATCAAGTACTAGAAAGTCCACCGGATAATAAAAATCCTCGATTTTCACTATCACATCCGAAACAACTCCACGGGGTAGCTTGGGTGTCAAATCGGCTAACACCACGGTGGTGTTCGACGATTGAAGTGGACCAAATTCATATTGGTCATACAAGCTACCCGGTAGAATGCTTACGCTAGCACCAAGATCTAGAAGCGCCCGGTTGATTTTAAAATCGCCCACTTGAATTGAAATGATAGGCGCACCAGGATCTTGGAGCTTAGGTGGAAGTGCACCCGAGAGAATCGAACTCACATTTTCGGTTAAATCTAATTTCTTTGGAAATTTGTGAGTACGTTTTTGGGTACACAAATCTTTCAAGTACTTAGCATACGACGGTACTTGTTTAATTGCATCCAAAAGAGGTAAATTAATTTTTACTTGTTTGAAAATTTCCAACAACTCTTCTTGTTGTGGACCTTTTTTGTTTACAACCTTTTTCGTCGGTCCCTTCAATGCTTCGGGATAAGGGGCGGTATTAGCCTCCACACCCTTTTCCTTAGCCTTGGGGACGGGGATGGTCCCAACGGGTGGGTTGTTTTTCTTTTTCAAGTCATTTTTATTTTGACCCGTTTGACCATCCTCACACTCATCTTCACTCGCATCTTCCACCACCCCTTCAACAAATTGGGGTGGTGGTGTTTCGACACCACTATCGACAACACGACCACTGCGTAAAGTAATTTTATTAATTGGTACCTCACGTGTGTTCTCGAGCTCGACCCTTGATGCTTAGGGTTCATGGTGGTGTCACTTGGAAGCTTCCCCATGCCTCCCTTTATTTGGGCCACTTCTTCCGCTAGTTGACCCACTTGTTTCGCCAATGCCTCGTGTGCTTTGTCTCGGATCTCGTTTGCCTTCTTTATTTCTTTGACATCACTGTGAGTCTCATTTTGCATGTTGAGCAAAGCATCCATCTTGGCACTCAAGTCATCACCACCGGTTTGGTTGTTTGACCCACTTCCGTTACCGCCTTGGTTGTTGTAATTCTTTTGGTACCCACCTTGGTACCCTTGGTTGTAATTCCGTTGGTAGCCTCCTTGGTTACCACCTTGGCGGTTTTGGTATGATGACCCGCTTCCTCCTTGATCACCCAATTGGAAATTCGGGTTCATTTGATTTGAAGCATTGCCATACCGAAAGTTGGGGTGATTTCTCAAACCCGGATGGTAAGTGTTGGAGTTCATGTCATACTGTTTTCTATCTCCATACACTTGATTGACTTCTTCAGTGTAACCACTCGACCCCATTGAGCATTGCTCAGTCGCATGCCCAATATCCCCACATTCTTCACAAACCACAAACTGAACCGCGTTCACCTCTTTCTTCTTTTTCAGTTGAGCTATTTCCCGTTCTAAGGTGGAAATCCGGTCCTTGGAATCAAGATCGGGAAGTGACCGGGAAACTGGATGTCTTTTTGCTCTATCGGCCGATTCTTTTTCTTTGGATCGTTTGCTCATCCTTTCCAAGAATTCCCAATCATCATCCTTGTGATTGCTCAAGAGTGTACCATTGCTTGTCGTCTCAAGCCGATTCCAAGTTGCATCATCCAAACCCCGTACAAAGCATTTCACCAACTCCCATTTTTCTATTTGGTGATGTGGGCATCTCCTCATTAGCTCTTTGAATCGGGTAAATGCTTCATGTAACGGCTCACTTGAAAGTTGACGAAATGACCGAATTTCATCTCTCGCATCGTCGGTCTTTGCCATGGAATAGTATTCATCCAAAAATGCTTGTTGCATTTGTTCCCAAGTTCGAATACTATTGGCCAGAAGTGTAAGGAACCACTGTTTTGCCTTGTCTTTCAACGAAAATTGAAATAACCGAAGCTTCACTTCCTCTAGTGCGAAATTATGCCCTCCAATAGTATCACAAATGGAAGAAAACTCCGTTAAATGCGTGTATGGCTCATCACTGGACCTCCCGTTGAAATGAGGAAGTATGTTGATGTAATGCGGCTTACAATCAAACATCCTCCTTTCGCACACTATCGGAGAATTATTCTCGGTCACTATCGGTCGGAAATGGTCATTTACTCCCCGTGGAGGTTGTTGACGACGTTGTGGCCCATTAACTTCTTGATCGACCGGTCTTCGATTATCCCGTCTCTCACCTCTTTGATCCCCCCTTCGATTATCCCTTGGGTTACCACCTCCCATGAAACGAGGAATCCGGTTAGGGTTTACATTGTTGTTGTTGTTATTGTTGTTGTAAAACCCATCATTCCGGTTCCTTTGGTTATTGTTTTGTGGTTGGCGGTTGTTCCCATAACCATCGTTTCTTCCACCTCCGTAACCGTATTCATCCTCCCCAACATAATTGGCGTTTTGATAACCAAATTCCTCATCGTCATACCTTCTAGCATTGTAGACGTTTCCCCTATTCACGTAGCCCCAATCTTCATCATCATTAGCTCGATCATCGTAATACCCCCCATCGTCCGAATTTTCCGTATGGATGCTTACGTGTTCCGGCGATTGATAACCGGGAACACTATACGGTTCGTCATCGGGGATTGCATTCCTTAAATCGTCGATGTTGAAAAACGGGTCTTCATTTGCGGGATTGCCGCAATCACGGTTACCTCTTCGATCGGAGTTGACATTCCGATCATCAAGGTTAATAGGTAACGATGCTTGTCGGTGAAGAGGTTGTTGTTGTGGTGTTCGTTGGGTGTTGTTGATGTTTTGGTTTCGGAAAGGTGGAGTAGGTGGTCTTGCGTTGGTGTTACCACCCGGTTGTTCTTGGGGTATAGGTTGGGTGTTTTGAGCGGGATAAAAGGTTCCTCGGGATTGGAATTGATTTGGATGGAGGTTTTGGTTGGGGTTAAAGTCTTGGTTGGAGTTGTGGTTTGCCATTGAATTGGTTTCAATGGTCGGTGTGAGTGGTGGTGTTTGGTTGGTTTGATTAGAAGCAAGAGTTGCTTCTAACCGGCTTGCTAGGTTCCTTCTTGCGAGTCTTTCGATTTCCGGTTCGTAGACTAAAGGTGAAGTCCTCCCGGAATTTCGTGTACGCATGCACTACCTGTAACCTGCACAAATAACACACCCCGCGTAACAAGGAAAAAGACAATACAAAAAGAAAGCTAAACAAGTTAAACAGTTAATCACAAAAAATTCAAACAATATCCAAACACAAAGCGCACGCACTCCCCGGCAGCGGCGCCAAAATTTGATCGGAGTGTCGCGCTCCGGTCAAAGATAATATTTATAAGCCCAAATTACCCTTAACAATGTGTTAGTGGTAGTAAGGGGTCGATCCACGAAGAGTATGTGGTTTGTGTATGGATTCGAATGAATTATAAACAATTGTCACAATTTATGAAGCTTGCTAAAGTGTTTTGGGTTTTCGTTTAATTGAGAGAAATGATTTTTAACTAAATGAATTTATGAGAATGATTGACAAATACTACTTAACGATTGCGATAAAAAAACGGTTGTTAGAACAATAATAATAAAAAGGAATCACACCCGGTTTCGGTAATTATTAACCTAGGATTTCTACAAGTTCTAATTTCAAATCAAATGCATTTGATTAACGGATTTAGTGTACCGTGACTTAGGTGCTACTAACTATCAACGCCCCGAAGAACGGACAAAAAGACACTTTGTAATCAACACAAGTAAATCCTAACAATGACAATGTACAATTACATATCACCGTTTCGCGAAGTCATAACTTTTAACATCGCTCGACAATTCACGAATTCGTAACAAATGTAATACTATTGTCAAGAGTTTCAAAAACCAAATACAAATTGTCACTAAGTTAAAACAAGAACAATTCAAAACCCTAGAATTAACAACTACCTACACCGGGGTGAAACCGAGATGATTAGCCGCTCATGGTTGAAGAAGCTTGATCACCGGATGTTTGGAACGCGGAAGGATTCATCTTGAAGCTTGATTGGATGGAGAATGATGAAGGTTAGTGATGGATGGTGACGGTGGAAATGGTGAGTGATTCGATGAACTAGGGTTTGAGGAAGGAATTGGGGATTTGATGATGATTCGGTTGTTGAGATGATGATAGATGGAGTGGTTGGTGAATGATGGTGAATAAGGCTCCAAAAACAAGATTCAAACTCTCCCAAAAGTGTAACTCCCGAAAATGACGTCCCACCAACTATTTTTGATTGTTCCAAACCCCCAAACAAGCAAAACAGCGTCAGCAACATTTAGAAGCCGTCGCCGACGGCCTGAAGTGTAACAACTGTCATTAATTAGGATGGTAATTAGGTAATAAGGAAACCCTAATTGAAAAACCCACGTGACTCTGCATAAACCCTAAAATTTTCATTACAATCAGAATCAGGATCAGGGCCCCTAAAACTTAGGGGGGAATAAACCCTAGTTGGTAATATCTTAATAACTTTTACGTGGGAGCTAAGTTTCGTTGAACGTCGACTCAGCAGGCCTATACCCACAACAAGGCTACTCTAGGCTAGATGGGTTTCCCAGGCGAGTAGCGGAAGAATCCCTGTCACCTTCCGCGACACGCGGGAGATGCCAAATTCGCGTATAAATACTGGGCATTGGGACTTGAATTCTGTCTTTGGAACGACGTAAAATCGAGTTACGTAGAGCGAGTTATCACAGAAACAGTCCAACACACACACACTAATCAGGAGGTGCTGCCACAATCAGGGTAATAACTCGATCGCTATTACGATTCAACGTCCGATCGATTATAACTATCCAACGATAGTCCGGGTGCTGCTCAATTGAGCTTATACTTTGATTATTCGTCGTGATTTCGACTTGAATATTTGAGTGCTGTTCGAATTCGGACTATGCTCTGTTATTCGTTGTGAATCCGATTGAATTATCAAGTATTGCACTGATTAATCGTTGTGAGGGTTTAATCTCGTGAATTGACGTAACTGCTGTATTAAGTTACCTACCTAGTTGTGTGCACTAGGTTACAAAGCTAACTCAATAGGCTAAGCTCTACCTGTATAAATCTGCAATATATCAAGGCTTATCTGTAGACTAAACTTTGGCCGTATGAATCTGCATGATTATAATGTGAGTCATTCTCCTTTTTAAATTGTTTTCTCACAGTTTGTGAGTAAGTATTACAATACCTCAAATTATTTTCAAGGTTATAATTACAGGGATTAAGTCTTTGTAATCACCAAATTACAGCTGGTATGTGGGGTATTGTGCACATTACTGTTATTATCACTCTATGTGAGTGAATATTACTCTATGTGAGTTATTATTACTCTGTGTGAGTACACCGTCACTATTAGGGCAACGGGACCCAATAGTGGTATGACCACAGTCACAGAAATGAATCGAGTAACAAATACCCATTCTTGATAATTGGTTGATAGAAACATTGTAATCGCTCTTAATACTGTGAATTATAACAAATCTGCTTTTATAAAACCTGAATGAACTCACTCAGTATTTCCCGCTGACAAAACCTTTTTAAAACACTTTTCAGGTAATTACAGTAGATTGGAACAAATGATGGATCCGGCACAGAAAGGCATCAAGAAGTGGCTTATTTTATTAATTAAATCAAATTAAGAAATATTGTTTTTATTAAAAGCTACCTTTGAAACAATGGAATTTATTCCATCTATTTAAATAAAAACCGGTGTTTTCTAAACTCTGATATTTTCCTAACTCACGGTCCTGATGAAATTTCCGCTGCAATGTTGTTATAAATAAAAATAATCACCGGTACCACGGGACTGCTCGCGGCTCCCGATTCCGTCCAGGGTGTGACACCCCGTTGAAACGCTTTCACTTACGCTAGCTTGACAGTGGCTGCCTTAACTTTCGGGACGAAAGTTCCTAAAACTTGGGGATAATGTGACACTTCGGTTTTCCCGGATAACCTTTCGATGTAACTTACGTGTATATGTGTTTATTAAATAAAAATTTGAACTATTGTGTTACATGGTACGTGTACTTATGTATATGTGTGCGTTATTGTGAGCCGAAACCATGACCCCTCTCGAGACCCCTTGGTCTCGAGTGAACAGTAACAGTTGGGCCGGTTAGGGCCTTGTGACCGAGAGGCCCAAAGTCGGAACCCCTAAGCCCACCCGGAACACTATATAACCCAACCCTCACACCCCTTTTGCCTCTTTTACTACACTCATCTCACTCACCCTCATCATTCTTCTCCAAAACCCTTACAAACATCAACATCCACCATCACCTTCTTCCTCCCACTCGGAACCAAGCTCTCGGATCAACCAACAACAAGAACACCTCGGCTCTAGCTCGGAATCACCAACCGGAAGCTCACTCATCGATCCATCTTACCCACACACCTTAAATCTCTATCGGTTAGTGTTATTATGTTCACTAGGTGTTTGTTGCACAATGTTGATAAATTGCCTTGAAATGCTTGCATGATTGTTGGTTATTTAGTTGATGATTGTTACTCTTGTCTGAGAAAATAGAGTGCTTTCCGGTTGTTATAATGCTTGGTTGGATGCTTGGTTAGGTCGATGATTGTTATATGTTTTGGAGCATGATATGTTATATTGTTTAGGTTGAATGGTTGTTGTTATCCGGATGACATTAAGGGTTTGGTTAGAGGGTTTATACATGAATTTTGGATTGTTTATTGAGGAATGGGGTTTGAGTGTTCATAAATAAGTTACTTGAATGTTTTATGAATATGATGATGAACAGCATGAATATTTTGAATATGCTTTGTTTGATCCGATTTAGACACAAAATAGACAAGAAAACATGTTAGTGGATATAGTACACAATTTGCATGAAAATGCAATTCTATTGGTCAGTACATTGCAGATTCTAGAAGGTTTGTTGTGCACGTAATCACGGTTGCGAGTCGCAACCTTTGGTTGCGACTCGAGACCACATCAAGTCTTGTCGAGATCTCCCGGTTGCGAGTCGCAATCAACGCGTATCGAATCCGGTTGCGAGTCGTAACCACTGTTGCTAAGTCGGAACCGCTAGTTGCGAGTCGTAACCTCTGGTTGCGACTCGTAACCAAAACGTGATATGAACCGAGACCTCGGTTGCGAGTCGTAACCTCGGTTGCGAGTCGCAACCACCCTTGTCTCGACTGGACTATTTTGGTGTTATTGGGCTTTAACTGTTGGGCTTTCTGTTGACTGGGCTGCATGTTTGTCACTGCTGATTATATGTTAGGGCTGACCCAATAACTGTTTGTGTTTCGCATGTTATACGTGTTTGCTATATGTATTGCCATACGTGTTCGCTATGTGTTTACTTGTACCCGACTTGACCCATATTTGGTAACCATGTTAGGACGTGGTGACCAACATACTTGACCGGGTAAAAATATCTACCGAGCAACCCAAGGTGAGTTCACAACTTAAAAGCATGCGTCCCGGTGGTTTGGGACACGAGACTAAAACAACCCTATCCCCTTGTAAAGGGGATACCATTTACATTCCTTCCCTAGTTACTGGGAACAAACTTACTTTTCCTTCCCTTGTATTGGGAAACCTTTTAGTTAATTACTGTTTATACGGAATGCAACCAACGGCACTAAACGCAACTCTATCACTCAAGTCCCTACTACATAATACCGATTAGTCGCCGGGGCCAGGCGAACGGGTTATTAGTTGATAGCGCTATTTAGGTTTTACCAACCTCACACCGTGCCATGGTATGGGATCGGTCGTGAACTAATGTACTCAGGCATCCGTCAATGATGATAGAACATTGACATCGGGGCATCCTGCGGAAACGCAAACGGTTACCTAGTGTTCGGTATTGGAAAAACAGTTTAGTCGCTAACTTTTGGGGTAGCTCCCCATGGCATGTATAAACGGATAAATTAACTGGTGAAACGAGTTTTTGGTAATTAAAACTGGACAACTAGTGAACTCACTCAGCATTATTGTTGACCCCCTTACTGCATGCTTTGCAGGTGGCCAGTGACTGGAGTAGCTGCTTGGGATGTGTAGTGGTCGTCTGCCCGTGTGTTGGGCATTTATCATGCTTACCTTATGAACATTGTTTAAAACTGTTTACTTATGCTTCCGCTACTTATTACTGTTTGAACTTGAAACCTTAAACTCTGAACTTGATATTTGCTAATCTTATGGTTAGTAAGTGTTACTTTTTGTTATCAACTTAATTAGTCAGTATAATTGGTGGCTGGATCCTGGTCAGTCACGCCCTCGAAGCGGGTGTTATCCGCAGGTGGATTTTGGGGGGTGTGACAGATTGGTATCAGAGCCATTGGTTATAGTGAACTTGGTTTTAAAAAGGGGAAAAATCTTTTTGAGAAAAACCAGACTATAACCCGTGACTCGTGACGACACTACACTCCAAGTGCAAGGCTCGACTTATCTGACCTCATAGCTCAGACCCATATTTACTTGCTTAATTGCCTTATGCTTTCTGCTTTACTATACGTACTAGTTTGCCTGATTAGATAGATACGCCTCCCCTCTTCTATCTTATTCTCGCTATGTTACGACACCACACTCATACTATGTTTTCTGGTTATGAAGACAATGAGTGGACGCGGACGAGGAAACGTCAACATGACTCAGGCTCAGTTCACTAACCTGCTCAACACAGTGGCTGCAGCTTTCGCAGCTCACCCTATAGGTAAGCTCGTTGTTTTAGGATGTTTAGATCCTACCGCCACATCGTCTTTTCGCCTCTAAACCTATTTCGCTTCACTCCTCACAACAGGTCAGCCTGCGCCTGTGCAACCGCGTGTTTGTACCTTCAAGACCTTCATGGATTGCAAGCCTCTTCCGTTCAGTGGCACTAAGGGTGCCATAGGTCTCCTGCACTGGATCGAGAAGGTCGAAGCTGTTTTTGCTGTCTGCGAGTGTCCCCCTGCTAATTGGGTGAAGTTTGCTACTGGTACTCTTGAGGGAAGCGCACTTTCATGGTGGAAGGCGCAAATTCAAATGCTTGGTTTGGAGACTGCTAATGCTACTGCATGGGAAGATTTTAAGGATATGATCAAGGAAGAGTACTGTCACAGGGATGACATCCACAAACTCGAGGACGAGTACTATGAACTCAAGATGGTTGGGTCAGAGATTGAGACCTACACCAAGCTGTCCAACGACTATGCTGCTCTTTGTCCAAACATGTCCCGACCCATGTACCGAAGGATCGAATTGTACATCAAGGGTTTAGTCCCGGAAATCAGGAGCCATGTAACCTCGGCCAACCTCCCTACCATACAGCCTGTGGTTCGTCTTGCCCACAAACTCACCAACCAGGCTGTGGAGGAAGGCAGGTTGCCCAAAAGGATCAGTGTTGCGGAAGGAACTTCTAGTGATGGCAAACGAAAGTGGGACGGAAATCAGGGCAAAGATGCTAACTCTACTCAGGCCCCAGCTCAGCAAAGGAAAACTGACAACAACAAAGGCACTCAGCAACAGGGTGGCTACCGGGGAAGCTACCCTAAGTGCAACAAGTGTAACAGGCACCACAATGGGGCATGTAACAAGGGCCAGTGTCAGCGATGCCACAAGATGGGGCACGAAGCCAAGGATTGTAGAAGTCAGTTCCCAGCAAGGCAGAATCATCAACAACCCCAACAGCAACAGCAGCAGGGAAACAACCGGGCATGTTTTAAATGTGGGGCAACAGGGCACATGCGAAATGATTGCCCTGAACTGAATCAGAATCGCAACAACAATCAGGGAGCTGGGAACAATGAGCAAAACAACAATGCTGGGAATGGCGCAAGGGGAAGAGCTTTTGTGATCGGAGCTGGAGAAGCGAGGAACGACCCCAACGTCGTGGCGGGTAAGTTCCTACTTGATGATCGTTATGTTTCTGTGTTATTTGATTCCGGTGCCGATGCCAGTTATGTATCCCTTCGCATTAGTAAGAAACTTAAGCACCCGCCTGCATTGTTAAGTTCTAAGCACATCGTCGAGATAGCTAATGGTAAGAACATCGAGGCCACGCACATGATCCACGACTGCACACTAGAATTGTCTGGCCACACGTTTAGTATCGATCTTTTCCCTGTCAAATTTGGAAGCTTCGACGTCGTCATTGGTATGGATTAGTTATCCAAACATCGTGCTGAGATCCTCTGTCAAGAGAAAGCGGTTCGTATTCCTCGCCGTTCTGGCCAACCCCTCATCGTTCAAGGCAACAAAAGTGGAGAAGTCACAGGCATTATCTCGCTCCTGAAAGCCCAGAAGTGTTTGCAAAAAGGGCACACCGCTATCCTAGCACTCGTCACCAACACCCACGAAAAGGAAAAGAGGATTGAAGATTTTCCTGTAGTACGTGACTACCCCGAGGTATTTCCTGAGGAACTACCTGGACTCCCTCCCCACCGTCAGGTCGAATTCCAAATCGAGCTAGCTCCCGGAGCAGCACCTATAGCTCGTGCACCGTACCGTCTAGCCCCTGCAGAACTTAAAGAACTCTCCGCGCAATTACAGGAACTATTGGATAAAGGATTTATCCGTCCTAGTTCATCACCCTGGGGAGCCCCAGTACTCTTTGTCAAGAAGAAGGATGGCACGTTTCGAATGTGCATCGACTATCGTGAGCTGAACAAGGTTACCATCAAGAATCGTTACCCTCTCCCACGCATCGACGACCTATTCGATCAGCTGCAAGGATCGAGCTACTATTCCAAGATTGACCTGCGATCAGGCTATCATCAGCTGAGAGTTCGTAATGAAGACATCTCTAAGACTGCATTCAGGACTCGTTATGGTCATTACGAGTTCCTCGTTATGCCTTTTGGAATGACTAACGCACCTGCGGTTTTCATGGATCTCATGAACCGAGTGTGCAAGCCTTACCTCGACAAATTCGTGATTGTGTTTATCGACGACATCCTGATTTATTCGAAAAGTCAAGAGGAGCATGAACAACACCTACGCCTTATTCTGGAACTCCTTCGCAACGAGCAGATTTACGCCAAATTCTCGAAGTGTGACTTTTGGCTTCGAGAAGTCCATTTTCTCGGCCATGTAGTTAACAAGGATGGAATTCACGTCGACCCCGCTAAGATCGAATCGATAAAGAACTGGCCTACACCTAAGACTCCCACTGAAGTTCGCCAATTCTTGGGTTTGGCAGGATACTACCGCAGATTCATTCAAGGATTCTCAAAGATTGCACAACCCCTCACTATACTCACTCAGAAAGGCGTCGCCTACAAGTGGAATGAAGCACAGGAATCTGCTTTTCAGAGGCTTAAGGATAACCTCTGTAGCGCTCCTATTCTCTCGTTGCCTGAAGGCACTGACGACTTTGTGGTTTACTGCGATGCGTCTATCCATGGGCTCGGTTGCGTGTTAATGCAACGCGAGAAAGTTATCGCTTACGCCTCTCGACAACTCAAGACACACGAAAGAAACTACACAACGCATGACTTGGAACTGGGAGCAGTGATTTTTGCTCTTAAGATATGGAGACATTACCTGTACGGTACCAAGTGCACTATTTACACCGATCACAGGAGTCTCGAGCATATCTTTAGGCAAAAGGAATTGAACATGCGACAGCGTCGATGGGTCGAACTCTTGAATGACTACGAATGCGCCATCAAGTACCATCCGGGCAAGGCCAATGTTGTGGCAGACGCCCTCAGTCGAAAGGACACTATACCAAAGCGCGTGCGAGCATTGCAACTTACCATCCAGTCGAACCTCCCTACACAGATCCGAAATGCTCAAGTAGAAGCATTGAAGCCGGAAAACATCAGGGCTGAGTCTCTGCGAGTATCGAGACAGCGACTAGAACAGAAAGAAGATGGCGCTTACTATGTAACAGGGCGCATCTGGGTTCCACTCTTTGGAGATTTACGTGAACTCGTGATGGATGAAGCCCACAAGTCCCGCTACTCAGTACATCCTGGTTCGGACAAGATGTACCACGACTTGAAGACTACATATTGGTGGCCTGGCATGAAGGCCCACATAGCAACATACGTCGGCAAATGTTTGACTTGCGCAAGAGTCAAGACAGAATACCAGAAGCCGGCAGGCCTACTCCAACAACCAGAAATCCCGAAATGGAAATGGGAGCAAATTTCCATGGATTTTGTTACAGGGCTACCTAGGTCTCAACGCGGAAATGATACTATTTGGGTGATAGTAGATCGATTGACCAAGTCCGCGCACTTTCTGGCTATTAAGGAAACAGACAAGTTTTCTACTTTGGCGGAGATTTACTTAAAGGAAGTAGTTTCGAGGCACGGGGTGCCAACCTCAATTATTTCCGACCGAGACGCTCGATTTACTTCGGAATTGTGGCAAGCTATGCACAAGTCCTTTGGCTCACGCTTGGACATGAGCACCGCATATCACCCGCAAACGGATGGACAGTCTGAACGCACCATCCAAACCCTAGAAGACATGCTTAGAGCGTGTGTGATCGATTTTGGCAAGAACTGGGAGAAACATCTACCGCTAGTAGAGTTCTCCTACAACAACAGCTACCACACTAGTATTCAAGCAGCACCTTTTGAGGCATTGTACGGTCGTAAATGTCGGTCACCTCTCTGCTGGGCAGAAATCGGTGATAGTCAAATCACGGGCCCAGAGATGGTGGTGGATACAACGGAAAAGATTGCCCAGATCAGACAACGCATGGCGGCAGCTCGTGACCGTCAGAAGAGCTACGCTGATAAGCGTAGGAAACCATTGGAATTCCAGGTCGGTGACCGGGTTCTACTTAAAGTCTCACCCTGGAAGGGTGTAGTCCGCTTTGGTAAACGGGGCAAGCTTAATCCGCGATATATCGGACCATTCGAAATTACCGAGAAAATTGGTAAGGTTGCTTATAGATTGAACCTGCCTGAAGAACTGAGTGCGGTACACAACGTATTTCACGTATCCAATCTGAAGAAGTGCCTGTCAGATGAAACGCTCGTAATTCCTTTCAAGGAACTAACCATTGACGAACAGCTACACTTTACTGAGGAACCGATTGAGATCACGGATCGAGAGATCAAAACCCTCAAACGTAGCCAGATACCTCTTGTACGAGTCCGTTGGAACTCGCGACGCGGCCCAGAGTATACCTGGGAGCGGGAAGACAAGATGAAGCACAAGTATCCCCAGTTGTTCCCAAACGAAAACCCCAGCACTGAAGCTACAACCGAATTTCGGGACGAAATTCCCAACTAACGGGGGGATGATGTGACACCCCGTTGAAACGCTTTCACTTACGCTAGCTTGACAGTGGCTGCCTTAACTTTCGGGACGAAAGTTCCTAAAACTTGGGGATAATGTGACACTTCGGTTTTCCCGGATAACCTTTCGATGTAACTTACGTGTATATGTGTTTATTAAATAAAAATTTGAACTATTGTGTTACATGGTACGTGTACTTATGTATATGTGTGCGTTATTGTGAGCCGAAACCATGACCCCTCTCGAGACCCCTTGGTCTCGAGTGAACAGTAACAGTTGGGCCGGTTAGGGCCTTATGACCGAGAGGCCCAAAGTCGGAACCCCTAAGCCCACCCGGAACACTATATAACCCAACCCTCACACCCCTTTTGCCTCTTTTACTACACTCATCTCACTCACCCTCATCATTCTTCTCCAAAACCCTTACAAACATCAACATCCACCATCACCTTCTTCCTCCCACTCGGAACCAAGCTCTCGGATCAACCAACAACAAGAACACCTCGGCTCTAGCTCGGAATCACCAACCGGAAGCTCACTCATCGATCCATCTTACCCACACACCTTAAATCTCTATCGGTTAGTGTTATTATGTTCACTAGGTGTTTGTTGCACAATGTTGATAAATTGCCTTGAAATGCTTGCATGATTGTTGGTTATTTAGTTGATGATTGTTACTCTTGTCTGAGAAAATAGAGTGCTTTCCGGTTGTTATAATGCTTGGTTGGATGCTTGGTTAGGTCGATGATTGTTATATGTTTTGGAGCATGATATGTTATATTGTTTAGGTTGAATGGTTGTTGTTATCCGGATGACATTAAGGGTTTGGTTAGAGGGTTTATACATGAATTTTGGATTGTTTATTGAGGAATGGGGTTTGAGTGTTCATAAATAAGTTACTTGAATGTTTTATGAATATGATGATGAACAGCATGAATATTTTGAATATGCTTTGTTTGATCCGATTTAGACACAAAATAGACAAGAAAACATGTTAGTGGATATAGTACACAATTTGCATGAAAATGCAATTCTATTGGTCAGTACATTGCAGATTCTAGAAGGTTTGTTGTGCACGTAATCACGGTTGCGAGTCGCAACCTTTGGTTGCGACTCGAGACCACATCAAGTCTTGTCGAGATCTCCCGGTTGCGAGTCGCAATCAACGCGTATCGAATCCGGTTGCGAGTCGTAACCACTGTTGCTAAGTCGGAACCGCTAGTTGCGAGTCGTAACCTCTGGTTGCGACTCGTAACCAAAACGTGATATGAACCGAGACCTCGGTTGCGAGTCGTAACCTCGGTTGCGAGTCGCAACCACCCTTGTCTCGACTGGACTATTTTGGTGTTATTGGGCTTTAACTGTTGGGCTTTCTGTTGACTGGGCTGCATGTTTGTCACTGCTGATTATATGTTAGGGCTGACCCAATAACTGTTTGTGTTTCGCATGTTATACGTGTTTGCTATATGTATTGCCATACGTGTTCGCTATGTGTTTACTTGTACCCGACTTGACCCATATTTGGTAACCATGTTAGGACGTGGTGACCAACATACTTGACCGGGTAAAAATATCTACCGAGCAACCCAAGGTGAGTTCACAACTTAAAAGCATGCGTCCCGGTGGTTTGGGACACGAGACTAAAACAACCCTATCCCCTTGTAAAGGGGATACCATTTACATTCCTTCCCTAGTTACTGGGAACAAACTTACTTTTCCTTCCCTTGTATTGGGAAACCTTTTAGTTAATTACTGTTTATACGGAATGCAACCAACGGCACTAAACGCAACTCTATCACTCAAGTCCCTACTACATAATACCGATTAGTCGCCGGGGCCAGGCGAACGGGTTATTAGTTGATAGCGCTATTTAGGTTTTACCAACCTCACACCGTGCCATGGTATGGGATCGGTCGTGAACTAATGTACTCAGGCATCCGTCAATGATGATAGAACATTGACATCGGGGCATCCTGCGGAAACGCAAACGGTTACCTAGTGTTCGGTATTGGAAAAACAGTTTAGTCGCTAACTTTTGGGGTAGCTCCCCATGGCATGTATAAACGGATAAATTAACTCGTGAAACGAGTTTTTGGTAATTAAAACTGGACAACTAGTGAACTCACTCAGCATTATTGTTGACCCCCTTACTGCATGCTTTGCAGGTGGCCAGTGACTGGAGTAGCTGCTTGGGATGTGTAGTGGTCGTCTGCCCGTGTGTTGGGCATTTATCATGCTTACCTTATGAACATTGTTTAAAACTGTTTACTTATGCTTCCGCTACTTATTACTGTTTGAACTTGAAACCTTAAACTCTGAACTTGATATTTGCTAATCTTATGGTTAGTAAGTGTTACTTTTTGTTATCAACTTAATTAGTCAGTATAATTGGTGGCTGGATCCTGGTCAGTCACGCCCTCGAAGCGGGTGTTATCCGCAGGTGGATTTTGGGGGGTGTGACACAGGGTGGGTCGGGGGTCGTGACAGAAGGTGGTATCAGAGCTAAGCCACTGCTTTAAGCCTATAAGTGTTGTGATAATAATACTTAAGCTTAAATAAAAAGAGTTAGGAGATTTCTATTAAATGGTAGCACAGCTGATAGCGGTTAGACTTGAACATAAGAAAAGATGCCTTAGTATAAGCTAAGCCACTGGTTTACACAATTAGGTATTATAATAATACCTAAGTGAAACGGAGAATTAGAAACTTAATATTATCTGATGGCACTCTGGATGGTATTTAGACTTGAATTTAAGAATTTTGCCTTAAAATAAATTTTAAGGTAAATTACTGGATACTGGTATGACGGTTAGCAGGCAATAGCACTTAATTGCTATTTATTCTTGCTTATTGATATTATTTGGTTTAGAATAAGATATGTTATGGGAATACAAATTTCCTTGATTCTGGATAAAAGCCCTAATAAAAGAGGCACTTTTTGAAAAGATACTATTTATGGGAAATAGAAAATTTTATCCGGTATATAGTAGCAGACTCTCCAGTTTGTCCGGACATATTGAGATTACCGCTCCGGCGCGAACCGGATAAGACGGGGTAAATGATATGTCAAATCAGTGACAAGATTTCCCTAAATAGTATCATGACCAAATACCTGAATGGTTCTTGGAAATATGAATCTGTTAAATACATTGACCTGATAAATGGTATGTTTATTTCAGCATGTGAAATATGTGATTATATAGATAGGTATATCTATAAGGAAATTCCAAAAACTCATAAGGATTGACAAATTGAAATAAAGCACAAGCATCCGTGTCTAGAATTCTTTATCAGGAATCTCTTTTCCAATATCAAACATTATTTTGTTTGATCACTTACCTCGTAACTCATACAATAAGAACTCTTTAAAGATGGAATATCATTAGTATAAAAATTTACAATGCACAAGTAAGAAACATATAAAGTTGTGCTAATGCACAAGAAAACACATGAAACTTAAAATATACGTCCACAGACGTTGAAATATATCACACACGACTTTCCAAGGCAAGACCTTTGAAAAGTATAAATTGGACATGATGACACCAATACTAATTCTATCAGTAGAAAACTACTAATTAGAAAGAAACACTCTTGCCACCCGATTCTACAAACGACACAAATCTCGCTAAGGTACGTTCCATAATCACACTGCAAAAAGGAATCACATACCTTTGTAAATTCTCTATTTTATTTTATTTCGACATTCCATAAATAACATCACACTAGTTATCACACGGAATTCCAAGTAAAGTTTTTATATTATTGAAATTCTGACTTCTGCCTATAGTAAGTTAACTCTCGTGTTTCGACTCCTTCTAATAGGCATCATACCATGAGGATTTCTTTCATGGTAGCTAATTTTTACATTTCTTGGTAAATCCACACGTTCATTGTACTTATGGTTCATTCAAATTAGGAAGACCATAGGAGGACATTATACCAATTGTTGTTTAATCAAAAGTTCAAATATCCTGTCGCTATAATTGATCTTGGCATAGTAAAACCTCGTTTTACAAAGCGATGACTCTTTAATATCAAATCAATTTCTTGAAAAACTCGATTTTCCATGATTTCTGTTGTAATGATGTCCGAACTTCCTTATTACCACTCGTTTTGTTCAAACCCAGTTAAATTGCTCGCAATTTGTATTCAATTCCAGGTCCTATATGATATTTTAAGCCATCATATTCAAATTCAAAATAATCCCAATAAGCACTTTGATTCTCTTGAAACTATAACATGTTTTTGGCCTTCGATTTCACTAAAATGTTTCTTTGATCACGATCACCCTCTGGTGACATTTCCACAAAATCTGAAGATTGCGTTAATCTCGGATTTAATTATTTATTTATTTAAAATTATTTATATTAAATTTGCCTTATTAATTTATTCTATATAAGCAAACTTAAAACAATCATATACTCAGATAATGATACACAAATTCACCTCCTATTCCGATTTAAGTATTTTAAATACCTTGGTTATTGTCAGGAGCAGATATTGAGTAGCCTAGCCTTAGTTAGGCATGGACTGATCACCTATGCTTAAACAAGGCAGCACTAACCAATATCCAACCATAATAATAACCATTTAATGTATATACATTAAGTTATCATACTTATTTATTCCAACAGCCAAAAAGAACATTGTGAGCATTTGCATGCACTCTTAACTTTGTTAAGAAAAGAGAAATTGTACGCCAAATTCTCGAAGTATGAATTCTGGCTACAGGAAGTACAATTCTTAGGTCATCTCAAACATCACGAAGGTATCCATGTAAATCCTTCTAAAATAAAAACAATTACTAAATAGAGGGTTCCGCAAACAGCCATAAAAGTTCGAAGTTTTCTAGGTTTAGCTGGAAACTATAGACAATTTATTAAATATTTTTCTAAGATAACTAAACCCTTAACTAAGCTAACCTGTAAAACAGTTAAGTTTGAGTGGGGACCTAGACAAGAAGAAGTTCTTAAGATAGTAAATCAAAGGTTAACAAGTGCTTCAATTATAGCATTGCCAGAAGAAACTGAAGATTTTGAAGTATATTGTGATGCTTCAAAATTAGGAGTAGAATGTGTGTTGATGCAACGCAAAAAGGTAATTGCGTATGCCTTCAGGCACTTGAAAAAGCACGAGGAAAATTATACAACTCATGATTGAGAATTAGGAACTATAATTTTGCCCTCAAGATTTGGAGACATTATCTGTAGATACAGATCACAAAAGCTAAAGGTACGTATTTGGGCAAAACGAACTAAACATGAGGCAAAGAAGATGGATGGAAATCCTAAATGAGTGCAACTGTGATATCCAGTATCACGAAGAAAAGCAAATGTAGTTGCAGATGCTTTAAGTCGTAAGCAAAAGTGAGTCCATGCTCTTAGATTAGATCTACGGTTAGATTTAATGGAGCAACAAAAGAAAGTTCAAGAAACAGCAATCGAAGACGATGCTGAAGGAATGAAAGGACAAGTCAAAGAATTAAAACGAGGAAGTGATAGAATTTGGAGATTCCCTAAGAAAACAATTGGGTACCTAAGCAGGGAAAATTAAGAAATAAGATTCGAGATAGATCTAGGTATACTATGTACCCAGGTAACAATCAGATACACCAAGATTTAAGAAATAACTTTTGGTGGATAGGAATAAAAAAAATGGACATAGCCAGTCATGTATCTAAGTGTCTTACTTGTTCACAAGTTAAGACAGAGCACTAGAAACCTTCAGGATTACTCCAACAATTAGAAATGCCTATATGGAAATAGGAACTCTTAACAATAGATTTTGTTACTAAGTTACCCAAAACCAGAAAAGGTAATAATGCGATTTGAGTAATCATGGATTGATTTACCCAAATCAGCTCATCTTTTAAACTATGAAAGAAACCTTTAGCATGGAAAGGTTAACCAAGTTGTACGTAGATGCAACAGTATCCTTACATGGAGTTCCACTCTCCATTGTATCGGACAGAGATAGTCGTTTCACTTCTCATTTCTGGACAAGTTTCCAAATAACAATGAGAACACGACTAAATTTAAGTACAGCTTATCATCCCCAAACAGACAGACAAAGTAAAAGAACCATTCAAAACCTTGGAAGACATGCTGCGAGCATGTGTGATAACCATTCAAGTAGGATAACCACTTACCCTTAATTAAATTCTCCTATAACAATAAATATCATTCAAGTATCGAAACTGTCCCATTCGAAGCACTATACAGACACAAGTGCAAAACTCCAGTTTGTTAAGCAGAAATAGGAGAAAGTTAATTATCAGATCCTAAAATTTTACAAGAAACCCCTGACAAAATAACTCAAATCAAGGAAAGACTGAAAACGGCCCGAGATCGCCAGAAAAGCTATGCGGACAATCGCTGCAAGCCATTAAAATTTCAAGTCAGAGATAAAGTACTTTTAAAAGTTTCTCCTTGGAAAGGTGTAGTGCGATTCGGTAAGAAAGGAAAGCTAAGTCTGAGATACGTTGGACCATTCCCAGTGATTCAACGAATAGGACCAGTAGCTTATCGGTTACAACTACCAGAAGAATTGGCTGGAGTACATGATGTATTTCATATATCCAATCTCAAGAAATGTTTAATCTCTGGTAGTACCTCTTCAAGATGTAGAGGTGAACGAAAAGTTGAAGTTTATAGAGAAACCACTACAGATCGAGGACAGAAAAGTCAAGTTTCTCAAGCACAAACGACTAGTACTAGTAAAAGTCAAATGGGAATCTAATAGAGGACCAGAATACACTTGGGAACTGGAATCGGAAATGAAGCGAAAGTACCCTCATCTATTCCAGTAAATCTCGAGGACGAGATTTTTCTTAAGGTGGGGAGGATGTAACAACTGTCATTAATTAGGATGGTAATTAGGTAATAAGGAAACCCTAATTGAAAAACCCACGTGATTCTGCATAAACCCTAAAATTTTCATTACAATCAGAATCAGGATCAGGGCCCCTAAAACTTAGGGGGGAATAAACCCTAGTTGGTAATATCTTAATAACTTTTACGTGGGAGCTAAGTTTCGTTGAACGTCGACTCAGCAGGCCTATACCCACAACAAGGCTACTCTAGGCTAGATGGGTTTCCCAGGCGAGTAGCGGAAGAATCCCTGTCACCTTCCGCGACACGCGGGAGATGCCAAATTCGCGTATAAATACTGGGCATTGGGACTTGAATTCTGTCTTTGGAACGACGTAAAATCGAGTTACGTAGAGCGAGTTATCACAGAAACAGTCCAACACACACACACTAATCACGAGGTGCTGCCACAATCAGGGTAATAACTCGATCGCTATTACGATTCAACGTCCGATCGATTATAACTATCCAACGATAGTCCGGGTGCTGCTCAATTGAGCTTATACTTTGATTATTCGTCGTGATTTCGACTTGAATATTTGAGTGCTGTTCGAATTCGGACTATGCTCTGTTATTCGTTGTGAATCCGATTGAATTATCAAGTATTGCACTGATTAATCGTTGTGAGGGTTTAATCTCGTGAATTGACGTAACTGCTGTATTAAGTTACCTACCTAGTTGTGTGCACTAGGTTACAAAGCTAACTCAATAGGCTAAGCTCTACCTGTATAAATCTGCAATATATCAAGGCTTATCTGTAGACTAAACTTTGGCCGTATGAATCTGCATGATTATAATGTGAGTCATTCTCCTTTTTAAATTGTTTTCTCACAGTTTGTGAGTAAGTATTACAATACCTCAAATTATTTTCAAGGTTATAATTACAGGGATTAAGTCTTTGTAATCACCAAATTACAGCTGGTATGTGGGGTATTGTGCACATTACTGTTATTATCACTCTATGTGAGTGAATATTACTCTATGTGAGTTATTATTACTCTGTGTGAGTACACCGTCACTATTAGGGCAACGGGACCCAATAGTGGTATGACCACAGTCACAGAAATGAATCGAGTGACAAATACCCATTCTTGATAATTGGTTGATAGAAACATTGTAATCGCTCTTAATACTGTGAATTATAACAAATCTGCTTTTATAAAACCTGAATGAACTCACTCAGTATTTCCCGCTGACAAAACCTTTTTAAAACACTTTTCAGGTAATTACAGTAGATTGGAACAAATGATGGATCCGGCACAGAAAGGCATCAAGAAGTGGCTTATTTTATTAATTAAATCAAATTAAGAAATATTGTTTTTATTAAAAGCTACCTTTGAAACAATGGAATTTATTCCATCTATTTAAATAAAATCCGGTGTTTTCTAAACTCTGATATTTTCCTAACTCACGGTCCTGATGAAATTTCCGCTGCAATGTTGTTATAAATAAAAATAATCACCGGTACCACGGGACTGCTCGCGGCTCCCGATTCCGTCCAGGGTGGGTCGGGGGTCGTGACATGAAGCCCCGTCGGCGACGGTGCCTGCTTCCTTGTTTTCATCCGACGGCTTATTTCCCTGTCTACGGACGAATTTGGGCTACGGACATATGTGTAAACCGTCGGCGACGGCCCCTATGGGCGTCGGCGACGGTGCCTGGATGTTGGGTTTTCTGTTTCATCCCTTTCTTGAGTCCGATTGACCCGTTTCGCATCCCGGTGGTCCCGTTTTCACCCCGGTGACCCGTAAAGCTCCCGAAAAGCTCCTTAAACTCCAGTAGACCTGCAAAACACAAATCTAATCAAGAGTAGGCAATTCGAAACTAAAACTTGTGTAAAAACATCAAATTAAACAATTACAAGCACCGGTTTTCAACCACGTATCAAATACACCTTAAGCTTCGTCAACCGTGGAATAATAAATGCCCTAAATTTGTCTCCTCGTCCACAAAAGTTTTCAAACGGGTACAAAACTAATTCCTGGGATGCCAACTCTAACCGTACTAATATCCATTCGTTATTGTCAATCGACAGTGGGAAAAACACAAAATCCACGTCAACAAAGGAAGGAAATGGGTTTTCTTTACCATTTCCATAACCAACCACGCTTTTAGGAACCGATTGTAGTAACGTGTCATAGAATTGAGGTGGGAGAATTGTCCACCGCAAATTTAACGTCGGATCCCTTTGTAAATTTCTTTTTCTCCAAGCCATTAGTCGTCCAGTCCATCCCTCAATATGCTGTTTAATGAATATTTATATATAAATAAACACGAAAAAATACAAATTTTGGTAATAAAAAATTTATAATGAAATTACCGTTGCTGTTAGGTAGCCATTACAACGATAGCCTAACAAAGTACCCCAAAATGTTTTGTCCAACTCCACATAACGAGTGAAAACAGCTGAATAACAGAATGGGGCGTCGCCATTACTGTAAAATGTTGCAACATCTTTTGACCAATTCTCAGATTCGTCGTCTGGAATTGCCCATCTTCCGGCTCTGTTTGAGTGCAAGCTTTGACGGTTATTTAAAAAGTTGTTTTCTTCCGGCACAACCGTTTCAGACGAGGAAGATTCACCCGACTGTCTGGGTGCTCTCCATTTCTTAAGAATCCACGTTGATGATTTACTAACTGGTTGAGAGCAGTATACGTTGTTTTTGTCAGCCATTATTGGTTTTAAGACTGTTTCAAGTGCTATGAGTGGCGTTCTAAGAAAATTTTTTGTGATCTTATTTAACTTCAAAATAATTTATTAAATAATTGTTTTTTAATAGGTTTCATCACAACTTTCAATAAAGGTACTGCCCGAGCCGTTACAACTAACTGGCCGAGCCGTTTCGTGGCACGTGCTTCAATAAAGTAATATTCAAGCCTTTTTCGTTTCTTGCTTATGCTGTTACAGAAATCCCGAGCCGTTTGCACTGCAATGTCAAGCCGTTACATCTGCAACGCCGTGCCATTTCCTCTGCTACGGCGAGCCGTTTCAGGTGCATGGTTTCGCTGTCGGTTTAAGCCGTTTCTGATATCAGGACGAGCCGTTTTCGCTGTCATGTAGTGCCGTTTCCGATGTCACGTCGAGCCCTTTGACGGCGCGTGTTCCAATAAACAACTATTCCCCATATCAAACAAAATTCAAGTCGGGTCAACAAAAGAAGAGTGCCGTTTCCTCCCATGTGACCATCACTTTCCCATTTTCAAACCAATTCTCCACGTTGGAGCAAAGCAAAGGAGTAGAAGACCGCAACTTTCAACATTCGAAAGATCGTTGACTCTTCCGGGACCACTAATCTGACTTCTTCGACAATAATTGTGGGCCCCCCACTATGGACTTCAACCGACACGAGAACATGCCGAATGATTTCGAGAATATTCCAAACGACCAAGAGATGCAAGATGCTTTCATGGACCCCCCTTTGTGCCCGGTAAAATGTTTGCCGATAAAATAAAGATAAGTTTTTTAATTGAATTCGTATGCTATTTTTAATTTTTTTCTCTTTTTATATAGCAAATAACTATTAAAGTACGAGAGAAGTGGTTGGTTTTAAAAAATTTGCGTGAAGTGATGACTCCGGCGGTTGAAACAGCTATTAGGCAGACTTGTTTCGATCCATTTTTAGATAATAGGTGCACCATATGCGATAGCCTTCTTTTATATGGCGTTGCACAACTACAAATACCGACGCCTTTTCCCCGTATTGGGATTTCGTATAAATTACGAGGGCAGCTATTTACATTCACCCCGAAACAGTTTTGTTTAATAACGGGGCTACGTTTTGGGCACAGTTCCTGGTCACCTATAGACCATCCGAACTCATTTAGGAACAAATACTTTGGAGCTGGATCAACTGTTAATTTTGGCCAAATAATGAACATGTTCGGGAACATTAGCCAGTTTAATGATGCTGACCGCACGAGGATATGTCTTCTAATGCTAATCGGTCAAGGTTTTTTGGGTTGGCAAAAAACCAATGCAGTTGATAATATGATTTTAGACCTTGTGGATAACTTAGAAGAATTCAGACAATATCCATGGGGTAATTATTTTTGGGAAAGTACTTATAGTGCTATATACAATTTGTGCAATCGGAAAATGGATGAAGCTAAAGGTTTTTCTTTAGCTGGATTTGTGTGGCCGTTCAAGGTACCCGTAAATGTTTATTAATATAGTTATTTTTGAAAACATATAAAATTAAATATAAATAACCCTTAAATAAATTCTCTTGTGTAGATGTGGGTGTTGGAGACTTTTCCTCATTTTAAGAATTCAAGGGAATGGTATCAAGGTGAGACGATTCCAAGATTTTTGGGATGGAAAGAAGGCAAGAAGTTTATGAGGAGCAGTGTCGATTCATTGCTACAAACAGCTGCAAACGTAATACATTTGATTTTTAAATATACTTAAAAAATAAATATACACTTTTTTATTGTTTATATTAATATATATTAATAATTGGGGATTTTTTTGAAACATTTTGCAGAAACGTGAATTTAGGCCGTCTTTGGTTATATTGCCAACTCAACATGAGTTGCAAAGCGCGTGGTATTTGTCTAGTTCAGATTATTTAGACGCTGAACGTCGGATGTATGCCAGTGCAATGCCGGGCGAGAATCCGGTTGAAAGGGCCACAGAAATACCCATTCAAATGCCCACAGAAATACCCATTCAAATGCCCACAGGATTCACGGGTCAAAATCAACCAGAAATGCAGGCCGCCCCAGGTGTCGTCACACAAGAACAACTTGCGTATGTAATGGGGGCTCTGTTTGGTCCCGATGGGACGAATGAAGGTTATAATCCGGCAACGGATCGAGATGAGATTCCACAACAGAATTTTGTTCCCCCCCCCCCCCCGAACCCGTTTCGATCAAATTACGAGAATGACCCGATTTCACAGTTTAAATCAGTCTTGGACGAGAGGCTGCTAGAGAACAACCGGAGACTTACCAATATGTTCATGGGAGAGTTTTCTCAATCGTATCGATGTTCTCCAAAGCAAAAAACGGTCAGGACTCCGGTGACCGTACGAACACCAAAAGAAGAGGCACACACTCAGAGTGATAATGTAAGGTGTTTTATGAATAATTTTTTTTATAATAACAATATCCACCAATAACTGTTAATTTACCTGTCATGCTTTTCTTGTAGGCTGTTGCCGATTCATTTATCAATTACGATAATGCCTACCACGTCTCTATGAGCCCGATGGTGAATGAAGATTTTGTAAGTTTTTCCAATCTATTTATTTTAATTACTTATCATTTTTTTATTACTAGTATAAATTTAAAAAAATTTAGTATAAATTGTGTAAATGAAAGTTAATGAAATTATTTTTTAGAAAGTGAAATTAATACATATATACAATATTTGTAGAATGAGGATCCTGAAATAATCAAACTGAGACGATCCGAAAGGCTTGTAAAGCCCGCAGCAGCTGTGCTATCCCCGTATGTGGCTTACAAAAGATTGAAAGATATAAAAGCCAAAAGGTTAAGAAACGAGGATAGACAAATTGAATTCATCAAGCACTGGTATCCAAATTGCGGCAGTAAACATCTTTCCCTAATAGTTGGGAATTCTGTCGGTCCAAATTTTTGGGAGTCGTTGCTGGGCATGGACGGTCGCGGCTGGTTAAGCGATGATGTAAGTAATAAAAAAATAATTTATATTTTTTTGTATATTATATTTTAATTAACTTTATAATGTTTAACAGCATATATTTGGGTGGATGATCCACATGTATCATTCAAGAAATGAAAGTGATCGGTGGAGTATTCTACCCCCATATTTTCAAAATTATTTTCGGTACACGGCCGTCGACCATACCTGTAAAGGTTACTTTACTGGGCAGGTTGACCCTTTTCCATCAATACATACTGTTGACGAGGTAATGTTGAACGAACTTATTAATTACTGAATAAATGTATTTCGTATTGAATTAATTTAATATTTTGCTTACTAATTATATAGGTTTACGTACCGTTGTATATAGAAGGTGCTCACTGGTTTTTAGGCGTTTTCAACCTGCTCAATTACACGCTAATGATATACGACAGGTATTAGGCAGATTTAACTTATTAGTACTCCAACATACATGTTACTAACTGTGTTAATTTGTTGCTCTTTCAGCCTTTTAAATGCTTTCGAAAAGGAAAGAACGGATGTGGTGTGTCATATAAATTTTGTCCTTGACCACTGGCTACGAATTCATGGTTACAATGCCCACAGACCATTACCGTTAACTTACCCTTTCCGAGTTATTTATGCAACCGATGCTCCTCAGCAGTCCGGAGTTTTGGGAGACTGTGGGGTTTGGGTTTGCATATTTCTTGATAGGTTGATAAATAAAAAACCGTTGAACAATGATAAAGATACTCAGAAAACAGCGGAACGTATGCGACGTCAACTTGCTTTACTATTTTATGATTCCGTGTTACCAGATACAACAACTGGCAACAACCTTGGTGATGATGATGATCCCGTATTAGAAATGTAATTGTATTTTTTTTGTTTAAAAACATTAAATATTTTTCTACTAGTCTTTATATGTATATATATATGTGTCACTTCCACCTTTATTACACATGTGATATCCTCCATTACCAATGACAAGTATTCCTCCTTCCGTTTCCAACAATCAACAGAATTGGGATCGCCAATGGTCTCCAAATGTTCTTGAATTTTACTACGATGGGGATAATCCTAGTTGCTATTCTTCTTACACGGGGTTAACACCACTAGGAAAAGATTGGTGGGGGGGACTGCTTGGATTTACTGGAGCAGGTTTTATTCAAAAAACGGTACCTTAATAATAAATTTTTTCGTAATAAAAAACTGTTTCATTATTTTTGTAATAAATAAGTTACCATCATTTTTTAGCACGTACAAGCATGGTGTAACAAACTCATGTATGAACGAGAGAATGCAAGGACGCTGTCGTCAAACGATTATCGTTGGACAGTTCTACCGCCAAATTTCTTCGACATGTTACATAAACAAGATATTGATGCAACCAGATACGCAGATGGTTCTACAGCAACATATCCTCCATTCTGGGAAATTGATACGGTAGGCTATATCAAATTTTTTTTCTATTTTATTATATCTGTTTTTTATTAAATGAACACGACTCCCACTCTTACTCCACACCTATTTAAACACATCTTGGTTCACTACTCAACTGGCATCCCCTTTTTTTTCTACCTCATGGCAAATCAAGAAATCAACATTCATCTAAACGTTCATATCAACGTCAACATTTTCCAACCGGTTAACCACCCAAACCCACCCCCAGATAACCCCGAACCAAACAATTCACAAACTCGTAACCCCCCAAACCCGGTGCAACAGCCAACACGTGAAGCACCATTTAGGGGTTCAGGTCAGTGTGAGGCGGTTGATCCGTTACCTAATCCCGATGAATAACAGCGTCCTTTGGACCAGATTATTCCACAAGAAAATTTGGCGGTTACTGTTGACGAAGACTCAGACTCAGACAAGGAATTGGATTTCGAAAGACTGTACGATAAAGTGCGTTTTGAAGCTTATCGTGCGGAAATGGAAGAAGGGGTAGAGTATGATTCTGAAGCGGAAGACCATTCCGGTTATTAGTAAATGTCAGGGTTTTTTTTTAAATAAGAACTTATACGTGTTTGATGTAATTTTCCCTTTAATTTTTTTGCTAAGAATTTTTGTTTTCTTATTTACAGCGTTGATTTAGAACCTAAAATTATTCACTTTTTTGCAGGTATACGTTCCTATACCGGACAACGAACAAAATTGGTTGCTTTTTAAAATAAATATAAAGTCACTACAATTAAGAATTTTTTTTTGCTAATAATTGTGACACGATTAATTGCGGAGATTCATTTTGCGTACACAGAAGAGTACATCAAATTGTTCTAGAATTTGAGTCTTTATTTTTGTGGTGTCTCGGACGTATATCGTACTGGCAACAGTCAGGAATAAATGAGACGCGTTCCATGCAAATAGTAGGGGATTTCGTGTGGCCTCCTCAAACAAATCGTGTTGGCAGAAATTCAGGAGTCATCATATGTATGCTAATGGAAAAACTTATTTGGAATCGTTCTTTAACATGGACCGAATTAGGATGCTTGTTTCAGATACAGACGGTACATGGCAGATGAACTCTACACCGGGCGCTTCACACCTGTTAATGTTTAATGGTTCTATGTATGCATGTAATATAAAAAAAATTAATAAGATATTTTAATGAAATGATTTTCAATATTAATATGCAACTAGTTACTCGACAAATTAAATTAAATTTCACAAAATAAATTAATAAAGTATTAAAAGTCTCCCAAGTTGAAAGACGGATATATATAATCAGCAGGAGATTGTGTAAAATCATCAGGATTATCGGTTTCTTTCCCTTTCCCTTTGTCTGGGTGTTTGCGAGTACGAACTTCTGACGGCATGGGCTGCCGACATACATCCTGATGATGACCATATGAGTTACATCGGGAACAATACAGGGGAGTAGGTTCTTCCCCGCGGGATAAGATTCGGTTGTTTTCTCGAGGACGACCAGCCTGGCGTTTTGTCATATGTGGCGGTTGAAGATTGATAAGGTCTTCTGGAGTCTCCCATTCAGATCTATGAGGAAGAGGATAAATCGCTTCTTCATAAGTTTTCTTATAGACTTCGTTTGAGTAACACGGGAAGCAATACTTACTGCAGTCGGTTTCACCTAAAAATTTTGAAACGGCAATAACATGCCCGCATGGTAAACCAGAAACCTGCCAAACTCGGCAACTACATGTTCCATTAACATAGTCCACTAAACCCCCCTTTCCACTGTCTGCAACAGAATAACTGTTTAACTCAATCCCAGCAACCGTCCATGTTCTAGACCCTTCAATTTTTTTAAAAATTTTCTTCTGTGCCCATTGTGTAAGTAAATGTTTTTCATGTATACCTTGCAAACGGCGATCGTAAAACCACTTTTGTACAGATTGCCGGAAGAACTCTAAGAGTTGTGTTACCGGCATTTTACGCGAGTGTCTAGATAAAGCGTTAATAGACTCCGCGCTGTTAGATGTCATATAATGATATCGATTGCCTGGACAATGCGCCCTTGCCCATCTACCGAACCCAATACTTGTTAGAGTGTGTCGTACTCTAGGAACGGCAAGACAAAGAGCATTAAATGACTCGTTAAAATCAGACAATCGGTACGATTTGCATGTCTTCCACCACAACTTCTCATTTTCTTTTTTTTTTATCAGAGGGTAAACGTAGGTTCATCATTAAATGACGACAGCATAACCCATGATAAACATTTGGAAAGACGTTTCTAACAGCCAGATGTATAGAATTCGCTCTATCCGAAATTATGGCCATTTCAGGTATTTCACCGATACATTCTTTAAGCTTTGACAGAAACCATGTCCAAGATTCACCATCCTCTGATTTTCCTATTCCATAGGAAATTGGTAAAATTTGGTTGTTTCCATCCATCCCAACCACTAACAATAACGTCCCTTTAAATTCACCCTTTAGGTGTGCAGCATCAATGATCACCACCGGTCTTAAATTGCATATAAAGGTACGAATCTGAAACAAAATTATTTAAAAAAAGTCAACAACATGTAGTTTGTCGAAATAAAATAAAAACAGATAATGCTATAACTTACCGCAGCACCAATCGCGACAAAGACCATCTCAAACCGACGCTCGTCATCAGTCTTGATATGTGTAACAGAACCAGGTTTGCCCGCTCTAGATTGTAACAGTAAAGTGGTAGTTCTGCGAACGAGTCTCTGCTTGATCCTTGTAAAAGCTCTAGTGCCAGACTTTTTCCACGCCAAGCTTGACTAGTGGTTATCTCAACTTGGAATCTTTGTCTAAAATCTTTCACTATTTCATTACAATGATATATTCTTCCACTGTCTTTTAAAGGTTCTTTTAAATAATGAGCTACAACATTTGGGTTTGCCTGACGAACATGTGGGTACGTTAGCGTCTTCGAGCACGTGTGTTTATCGTTAAAACTCTTAACAAAAAACACCCCACTATCTCCAAAACTCCTTGCACGGAAACGCCAACCACAACCGTCGACCAAACATGACACCTGGTACCGACTTTTAGAGGATCTATCTACTTTAAACTCAAAGTGTTCTAACAAACAATTTTTTCCCAATTCAAGTTTCATGTCTTCTTTGTTATTAAATACATGACCTGGTTCAAAAGTAATTGATGAAGATCGCGAACAATTTTCAAAAGAATTATCAGGATTTGGTTGGGAGTCGTTTACAACGTCATAATTTTCTTCATCAGCACAGAAATTTAAATCAGGAACTAAAATTTTTTTGGAGTTGAAAAACTAGATGATCCAACACCAAACCCTTCAATCACATATAATTTATAAATTTCAAAAATATTTTCCATAGCAAAATTATAAAAAATTGCAAGATCTTCATCGTTTATTATATCTATGGGATCACTAAAGGAAGACAACCGATAAGATAACTTCGTAATGTTTGTAGAACTACAAATGTTTGACACTTTACTTAGAAGAACAGTGTATGAAAGGTTGGGTTCAATTTCTAAACCACGTCTACTTGAATCAGCATCAGCAACATACTCCAACTTTCCGTTAACGATTTCCCACTTTCCGCCATTGTATACAACCAAACGAATTTTCATAATTTTAAGTTGGAAACTTCCTTTTACAAAATGCTAAATATTTTTTATAACTTTAAACAAATCTGTTGCACAAACAAATACAAAAAATATAGGGAAAAATTTATAACGGCCACTCACTAAATATAAAGGATTGAAACGGCCTGAGCCAGCTGAAACGGCTCGAACTGTATGTTGAAACGGCCCGGACCATCTGTAACGGCTTGGAGCCAGCTAAAACGGCTTGGAGCCAGCTAAAACGGCACAAGCAGTTTACGGAAACGGCTCGGATGACAGCTGTAACGGCTCGGATGACAGAAGTGGGTCCATGCGAGTACGGTAACGGCTTGGCTGGATCGTAAGAACATGGCTTGGCTCGTTGAAGGAACATGGCTAAGATCTTTCCACATGAGCCGGTTGTAACGGCTTGGCTAAGATCTTTCCACATAATCAGCCACGTGGCGCTCCCTGCTTGCTTCTCAAGCCGTTACATGCATTGTCGGACACGTGT